>NW_026622875.1:20513189-20821810 GCF_023065955.2 Ursus arctos | reverse complement strand
CTTGCAATTTAGTATTATGGCTTCATTTGAAAAACGGTCTCCTAGCAGAAGAAAGCTTTTTACATCTCATCTGATTAATCCTGAATTATTCTAGGTAAGGATAAACAGTATTTTGTTTAATTCTTAAACTGTATGAAATAAACAAACTGATCACACAACTATAGTTGCAACCTGTCCAATTCAAAAGCACAATCACTAACCAAAAACGTATTTTATTTTTATTTTTTTTAAGATTTTATTTATTTGACAGAGAGAGAGACATAGCGAGAGAGGGAACACAAGCCGGGGGAGTGGGAGAGGGAGAAGTAGGCTTCCCGCTGAGCAGGAAGCCTAATGCAGGGCTCGATCCCAGGACTCTGGGAGCAATGACCTGAGCCGAAGGCAGACGTTTAACCAACTGAGCCACCCAGGCGCCCCCAAAGACATATTTTAAACTTTAGGAATAAATAGGCTACATAAAAGTCAGCCAAACAGTACAGCATTAGAATGACATGTAAAGATTAGTTTGTGGTCTCCTAGACCAACACAGACTGTAGTTTTTCAGGCTATTGTACTTTACCATAGCAATGTGGGGGAACGGTAATGAAATAATCAGTAGCAAAGCTGATTAGGATAAATTTGTAAACTAAAGCCAGGCCAGTTGATACTCCTAACCAGAAAAACAAATTTTAGTTTGAATTAGGTTACCAATTTACTAAACATTTTAAATAAAAAATGAATTAGGTTACCAATTTACTAAACATTTTAAATAAAAAATAATCCTTCATTTCATAGTGCCTTTGAAATGGGTTTTTAATGTGATATTAATTTTTAAATTATTTTTGGTTACACTAAGTACAAATCATAGTTATTCTTTTTTAAAAATGAACTTATCTGTTGCTATATCTTTTCTATGTTAAAAGTTCGTAACTTTTCCCGCTAATAAAAGAGGTCCTAAGTTAAATGTGGGGAGAGGATACAGAGGAGGGATAAAAAGTTCATAAAAAAATAACTAAATTTCATCTTTCTATCGTATGGTTTAATTTTTACCAATGGAAAAAACAGATGCTATGCATTTACAAATACCTGGCCACAGAATAATTCAAAATACCTAAAGTCATCCATTTATAATAAACCCTTAATAAGATTTCTCATATCATCTCTGAGAAGAAATCAAGCACTTACCAAATGTACTGAAAAAAATACTAAGGATCACCTTTAGGTGGTGTGTTGATAAAAACAGATCCCAGGCGCAGCTGCGTGGCTCAGTTGGTTAAGCATCCAACTCTTGATTTCAGCTCAGGTCATGATCTCAGGGTTGTGAGATCAAGCCCCACAGCGGGATGGTGTTCAGCAAGGAGTCTGCTTGAGATTCTCTCTTTCCCCTTCCGTCTGCCCCTCCCCACCCCCTGCACTCTCTATCTCTTAAATAAATAAACAAATCTTTAAAAACAAACAAACAAAAATCCCCCCAAAACAGAACCTGATGTCTTTTGTCTAGCACTAAAACATACATACATCTGATAAAGTCTATTACAAATAATTTAAACATTAAATAGAAAATATTTTCCCTAATATGTGTTACACATTTTTCTCACTACAATAAAAGTAATCTTATTTTTTAAAGTAAAAAGTTATATGAAACCAACAATTCCACTTCTGGGTAAATATTCAAAAGACTGAAAGAAGGGATCTGAAGAGCTATTTATACACCTATGTTCATAGCAATATTATTTACAATGTAGAAGCAATTCGAGTGCCCACTGATAGATGAATGAATAACAAAATGCAGTATACACATACAATGGCATATTATTCAGCCTTACTCAGGAAAAAAATTCTGACACAAGACATAACATGGATGAACCCTGAAGACAATGCTAAGTGAAATAAGCCAGTAAAAAGGGACAAAAAATATATAATTCCACTTCTACAAGGTATCTAGAGTAGTCAAATTAATGCGATAGAAAGTAGAATGGTGGTTATCAGAGGCTGGGCAGGAAGGGAATGAGGAGTTACTGTTTATTGACTAGAGAGTTTCAGTTTGGGAAGATGAAAAACGTTCTGGAGAGGGATGGTGACAGGGTTGCACAAAAATGTGTATGTACTTAATGACACTGAACTGAACTGTTAAAAGTGGTTAAAATGGTAAATCTGATCCCAATAAAAAAAATTAAGTGAAAACAAAAAAGGTAGTACATTTCATTCTCTTTTTTAAGACTGATCTATCAGCATTATGAAAAGCTCATATCGCATGATAGTAATTACGGTAATTCTAAAATTGAAGCAAACTATCTCCAAACCTTATTAATCAAGGAATTGAATTCCATTAGTCTACAATCCTTTCTCAGGTCATCTTTTGGCTTACACATCATGATGTAGAACTTTCCATCTGATCCTTTCAAAGAGATCTTCTTTGGTTTCTGAAGAGAAGCAAGAATTTCCACCTAAAAGATAATGAGTTATATATAAATTAAGGTCAAGACTTTTTGTTTAAATTTTTATATATAAATATTGTGTTACCTAACAAAAAGAATGTAATAACCTATATTGTGTAGTAAGTTTATTATTTTAACAATTTCTTTTATCATAATCACCAATGATCTACGAAAAGAATGCCCATAAACAGAGAACCACTGTCACCCATTTGGAATGGTTATAAAGTAAAAGGATTACCTCATCAGCAATCTAAGTACTTACACATCCAAATTTAGGCAGCCTCTTCAGGACAGCCACAATATTTAAAAGATCTTTTTTAAGATTTTATTTATTTATTTAAGAGAGAATAAGAGGGAGAGACAGAGATTGTGCACACACCAGCAAGGGGGAGGGTCAGAGGGAAAGGGAGAAGCAGACTCCCCACTGAGCAGGGAGCCTGATGCAGGTGTGGATCCCAGGACCACAGGATCATGACCTGAGGCAAAGGAAGTCACTCACCTGACTGACCCACCCAGGAGCCCCTAAAAGATTTTTGAAACATTTTTTAGAACCTGCTTTAGATCTGGAGACACTGTTTTTAAATGTCTCTAATGGTAAGAAATGCTTATCAATTTAATGTAGCTTCATTTTTGAAAAAGGAAACTCTTCCAAAATCAAGTCCACCTAATGAGGTGAGTTAATAAGCTGAATACTATTAAGTTAAAAACAAAGCATGACTGTAAGTAAGAAAGAATGATTTCATTATGTGGTTTAGTATCTAGCTCTGAAGCAATTAAACAAATGTTTTGATACATAGAATTACTGGAACAAACAGTTTTCAAAAGTATTTACTTAGAAATGTTCTTGTACCACTTTTTAAAAAATAGTCACATATTCAGGGGCACCTGGGTGGCTCAGATGGTTAAGCATCTGCCTTCAGCTCAGGTCATGATCTCAGGGTCCTGGGATTGAGCCCTGCATCAGGCTCCCTGCTCAGCAGGGAGCCTGCTTCTCCCTCTCCCTCTACTGTTTCCCCTGTTCCCCCTCCTAGTGCTCTCTTGCTCTGTCAAATAAATAAATAAAATCTTTAAACAAATAAAATAAAATAGTCACATATTCATAGTCACATATTATACTCAAAAAAAATCAAGCTCTTCTTAGCTGAATTTTGCTTCCTCCTAAAGTATAAGCAAAACCTGTACTTTGTCCTTCTTCTCTTCTCCATTTTTAGGACAAAAGAAAGTATGGAAAAATCAAATTGTGAAAAATAAAAATTATACTAAAACAATAGAAGTATCTAAAAAAATAAAAATACTCGGTTGAATAGGGGCTTTTTTTTTTTTTTAAGACACTGTCCTAGGGGTTTAGAAGATCAAAAGGAGAGTAAGCATGAACACTGTGTGTGTATATCTTACAATATATAGGGGAAGATAAATGTATATGGTTGAAACATTGACAATAAAGGTAGTAACTGATCAGAAACACACATGTAATGTTAGCAATATGTACTAGAGAAGTGTAGGAGAGAAAACCTACGTGTTCATTGGAGGACGTAGAAAGCTATTGTGAAGGAACCATCTCCCTATTATGCTATTTAAGATGCGAGGCTCTCATTCATCATAATACACATTAGAAAAGTATCAGTCTTTTCCATATGGATATTTCTATAGGTCACAGATATTGGGAATGTGGGATTTTTAACATTTAATTTTATCCCAACAGTATAAGACAGTTTTATTTTTCTATATTTCTAATAATTTTTTACTTTGCAAATAAAATGCACTTAGTCTCTGAGAAAAACACTTTTAAAAAAACTTAATTTGAAATTTTTAACTTAACTAAATTTTAAAATCATTGAGTTACATAACATTGAAGTTTACCGTATCATCAAAGCTTGCAATATAGGCCCAATGCCCAGGAAATGGGTCATGGTTAGCATGGGCACCCGGAATTGATGGAAGAGTAGGTATCATGACAGATTGTAAAGGAATGAGGATTTCACTAAATGTTGGTTCTTCTACCAGCTTTTTAAGCATTTTAAAATGAGTGCTCATGCTTAATGTGGAACTACTTCCATCCACCTAGGGAAAGAAAAGAGTACATTTTAATTTCTCTGCGTTTACCTTGAATTATAGAACACTTATTTTCAACCAAAACAAAAATTTTACTTCTGTAGTATTTTAGTTACAATGGTTAAGCAGTCAGCGGTTTTCTAAGAATTTGTTATATATCTCATTTTACCCTCTCTGTACTCCTTTGCCTTATCAATAATAGTACCTGCATCACAGGACTGTTTAATGACCAAAGGAGACAATAAAGGCCTACAATCCATTATCAGACATTACAAAATCCGAAAAGCTGTGTAAATCAAACCTTTTTTTTTTGTACCAAATCTCATTTGGCAGCAAAATAATACCTGAACTTCTCACTTAGTAAAAAGATTAGTATGTTTTACCACAGAAACAGTTATGTAACTGGTTATGGGATACTCTATCTGAATACTCTCAGTAGGGATTCTCAATATTGAGTACGTATACTACATTACCTTAAAAATCTGAAAAATTCTGAATTCCTTAATGCAGCCTAGATGGCCACAAAAATTTCAGATAAAGAAGTGAAAACTTATACCTGTAAAGCACTTAGAAAAGTGTCAGTGTTGAGTAAATGTTGGCCATTATCATAACATTGTCTTTGATAATGCCAAGGGCATCAGAAGTCAAAAGGACTAAAGCAGAGAACAAAAACAGATTACTCTTTCAAGGTGTTTACTGATAAAGGGAAGGTGAAAATAGAATAGTCTGTATTTTCTCACCTATAAACAGCTAATAGACTGCATATTTGTAAAGTGAAATGTAGCTATTTACCTATAAAGAGTCTCTCTCCCTTTCCTCATAACTATCCTCACTCCTCATTTTTACCTTTTCTGTGTATATATTTAGGGATTTCCCCCTTGCATTTCCTTGAGCAAAAGAGTATGTTACCCCTGTGAGCATGTTCATACTTTAGATACAAGTACACTGAAACTAAAGTAGTTCTTAAACTAGATGATAACCATCTGTTTAGTTCCCTACACCACTTATCAGCACTGATATGCAGACACAATGCAGACAAAAAGGTCTTCATTATCTTTGTTTCCCTTAGCATTAGCGCCTGTCAACAGGCAATGAAATAAGTGTGTACTGAGAGAATGAAATGAAATGAAAAGTAAACCAAAAATCCAATCTTTTTTCATATATAGGTTAATGTATATAAGTTTTGAAAATTTAAAGATATGACACAAAATAACAGAGACAACTTTGAGTATTTTACATAATTGTATTTTTACAGCTTATTTCATATCCCTCTACTTAAATTATTTCTAATTAATATGGATAATTTACTCTCAGAATCTACACTAAGAAGAGCTTTTAGAAATTTTAAAGTATAAATTTGAGAGAGGGACTTGTTAGAAATTTTAAAAACCGCTTTATTAAGGTGACTGCATATATTTAAAGTATATAATTTAATGAATTTTTATGTATGTGTATACCCACTCGTGTTAGAATTTTAACTTAATTAAATCATGTGAAAGAAACCCAGCTAAAATCATAGAGAAGTTTTATATAAATGATCAAATACAGGTCTATAAGTAGGAAGATTTGTGATCATACCGGTTTATTGCACAATTCCAAAAGTTTATCTGTTAGGCGAGTTGCATCTCCAATAAATTTTTCTAAGGATTTTTTCATATGAATAGCTTTATTTAGGATTTCCTTGCATCTGTTCACACGCATGGGATAAGAAGACTGTCATAAAAAAATTAAATGTAGTTTTATACAAGATTTTTTTTTTTAAACCCAGAATTTTGGTAGACACAAATCAATTTAAAAAGTATTCATGATGAGAATTTATACTGATGCGAATTTCCTGGAAATCAATTTGGCAATGCTCTAAACAGCCATAAAAATGCTGTTATCCTATGACCTCATGAATTCCCTTCTTAGAATCTATCCTGGTGGAATAATCAGAAGTGAGAATAAATATAGATATGTCTAGATGTATTTATTACAAGAGCAAAACAATGGAAACACAACAGTTAAATAAATTATAGAAAATAATTATAGGTTAACTACTAAAGAATTTTACATACTTATTAAAACTTTGTCTTCAAAGAATATTTAATGTATAGGAACATGCTATGGTAAAATGTTAGGTGAAAAATATCAAATTATGTATCTCTATAATCCAAATTTAGCATTAAAATATGTACAGAAAATACACATACAAAAATACAGAAGAATATTAATAGAATTACTGAATTTTAGTTTTTTTTAATAACTGTGTATTTTCCAAATTCTCTAAAATATTTATAATTAAATATATTTACCACCTTACAAATGCCCATTAATAATACAATGAAGTTTTTCTATTATTAATAGCTTAGATACTTTGCAGAAAAAACTTTGAAAAAATAGGCTACCATTTTATACCGAGCACTAACAATTTGACCTCATAGAAAAAAAACATGCTGAATTCTTTATCTTAACATACTAGTTCTTTCATTTGATATGGTAAATATTTCTGAATTTAAAATGATACAAAATGCTTCAATTTCTTTTTTCAAACATATAAAATTTATCTTTTGCTACTAATCTAAGAAAGAAACACTGGAACTTGCATCTTCATATTAGTATTAAATAATCAATGCCATATAGAATGGAAAAAGACACTGTCATGATTACTATATTACCTTTGACACAGCTGTCATCATCCACATTGCTTGTTGAGGATAGGCCAGGAACACTTTGGCTATAATTTCCATCAAGACAACAAAAACTTCATCATGAGAATGACAAATTCGGGAAATCAACTGCGAAAAAGCAGTCAAAAACTGATATGGTGCTAAGTGATTTGTGTGCTCTGTGATAACCTTATTTATTTTAGCTAAATCATTTCTCATTTGTACACGATCAGAACGGCCAGCTGGAAAAAAATCAGTTAAAAAAACAAAGAAAAAAACAGCACATCAGTTCAATTCACAGAAGAAAAATTTTGTTTTAAAAACAGCTTTACAATATACGTTATTCCCACACCCAAAGCTAGATCACTTGCCAATTTGTGAACATAGTTGTCTTTGTCTAAATAGGAAAACATATTTAGGGCCATTCAAAAACTCAAGGGCTATTAATTTTCACTAGAAACACAGAACAAGCCACACTCCACTATAATTTTTAGGGTAAATTATTTGGCTTAAGCTAGTATCTCTCAGTATGTGTTACGTTCAGGAAGGAATGAGCAGATTCTCATTTGCAGCCCTGAACTGCAATACTTAATGTCTTTGTGTTTAGTGTTTCTCCTGTTAGCATTCTTGCTCACACTTATATTCAATCTAAATTAGCAAATTCATTCCTAGCTTTTTGTAAGTTAGATTGTCAAGCCACATGTGACTTTATACCAAAGTTAAAATTTTTCTTATCCCTTAAAATTTTTACATAAAAAATTATACCTTTTTCCCATTCATATGCCTTAGCACCAAAATCAAGCCATAGTGATAACATTCGTGGCATTGACTGATATATGAATTGGTTTCCATATTGTAGAGATCTGCAATTATACAGAAAAGATGTTATTAACATAGTGCTCTTTTTTACATTATATGGATTAAAATGTAAAGACATAGACTACCACTTGAGTTTTACACAGCCTTTTCACAAAAATTATGGTATCAGTATTTCTTCTTAGTAGAGGTTATCTTTGATTCCCTTTTTTCTTTTTTTTTTTAAGATTATTTATTTATTTATTTGAGAGAGAGAGAGAGACCACGTGTGCGTGTGAGGGTAAGAGAGTGTGAGCAATAGTGGGGAAGCGCAGAGGGAGAGGGAGAAGCAGGCTCCCTGCTGAGCAGAGAGCCCAACTCGATCCCAAGACCCTGGGATCATGACCTGAGCCCAAGGCAGACACTTAACCCACTGAGCCACCCAGATGCCCCTTTTTTTTCTTACTATATTCTTCACTAAGCTCTACATTGCTTATACCAAAAGTAATACAACTAATGACCTGTTCTGTCAGTACTTTCAAATTGTCCTTCAGATCTATATCTTCGTTTGCATTCCATAGCCATAATAAGCCTATCAGGTCCAATCACTTCATTTCTGAGAAATTAGAATAACTTCGTCTCCCCAATTTCACATTTCTCTTCAATATATTTTGGACAATTGTTCCTGAAATCCTAGCTTTATCATGCTCTCCCCTGTTCAAAAACAGGAATCAACAGCTACAATTTAAGACCTATATGAAGGACTCTACTTGGTATTCATATATTCACAATCTTATTTCTTTATAACTTTCCAATCTCACTACTCACCAGATTATACATTCCATTAAGTATAATTTCTTCACCATCCTCTGAATAAACCATTCAACGCTGTTTCTCTGCTAAATCTGTGAAAAGTTAGTAATGTCGTCTTCTTGAATTATCCTTCAAATCCTACCTTCTTCCTGAGGCCTATCAAGATTTCTGTAGCAATGCAGTACAAAGAGATATACTTTTTAAATCATGAAGCCAGTAGCTTGAGTTTTGACCTCAAGTTTGCCCAAACTCTATGAATTCTCGACTTGTTTGTTTCATTTTTGGTATTTTGCTAATAGACATTTCTCATATTTATGCCATTTATTTTCATAGCTGATCACACGTTCTATTATGTTCCATTATTTAAATGTTTTTTATGCTTAAGGTTTCTCTAATAGCTCCTTGAGAGCAAACACTAATGCTTAGTTAATAATAACATAGTATTTTGATCATGCAGGGGATAAGTAAGTCTCAATAGCTAAGTTTACTCCCTTAAGCATCCAAATGTTTTCTTTTATGTACTATGAATAGAATATGTTCTAAAATAACCTTACCTCCTCAAATTGTTTAAAAATTCTCACAGTATACCCAACAGTTTTCTGCACATTGAGGATTCTAGGTAACTTTTTGTTTTAGAACAAATACATTAAATAAATTCTGTATACCAATACACATGATATATGTATGCTAAAACTAAAGAACAAAAGCAAGCTATTACTTATCTTAGAAAAGAAAAATGCATTTAATAATTGTCCTCTACTTATGTTTCCATTTCAAAATGCTAATAGGCCAGGAATTCTGCTTTAATAACAAGCTATTGATAATCATTAATAAATAAAATTAGGTTTGGATTTTATAAAATTTGAATTCCGTTTTGAGAAGAAAGGTGTGGCCAAATCCTGCAATCCAAACACCAATAATGAACAAACATTAATTTCTGAAAATACTGAAGAAGTCAAAGTATCTAATAATAGACAACTTTAAAGAAATTTATTGCTCTGAAATAAGTCATCCTTTAAAATAAAGGAAGAGTACACGAGTATGGGATGCCTGGACGGCTCAGCCAGTTAAGCGCCTGCCTTCGGCTCAGGTCATGATCCTAAGGTCCTGGGATCGACTCCTGTATCGAGCTCCTTGCTCAGCGGGGAGCGTACTTTTCCCTCTGCCTGCAGCCTGCTTCTCCCTCTGCCTGCCACTCCCCCTGCTTGTGCTCACTTTCTCTCTAACACCAGCAACAACAAAAAAGAGTACATGAGTATGATAAGAAGAATGAATGAAGGGGCTCCTGGGTGGTTAGTCAGTTAAGCATCTGCCTTTGGCTCAGGTCATGATCCCAGGGTCCTGGGATCAAGCCCTGCATTGGGCTCCTTGCTCAGTGGGGAGTCTGCTTCTCCTCCTGCCCCTCCCACCTCATGCTCACAGTCTCGCGCTCTCTCAAATAAATAAATAAATAAATAAATAAAATCTTTAAAAAAATGAATGACATGTCATTATTACTTCTTAGGAAATAGTATGTGAAGACATAAACAGTAGGCATGAGACAATACACTATGTGATAATACACTAATATATAAAATTAAGTTATATTCTACCTGTTATCTAGTCTAAAAGATAAACTCTTCCTACAAGTCCAATGTCAAAAGCATTTTCATTTATAGCATTTCTTAGCAGAATGGGCAGGAAGAAGACATTCCATTGGTAATTATAACCAATAAATATATTACATTTAGGGTCTTCTGGAATTCTAGGGAAGGGGACTCAAGAGATGGGGGTTTGGAATGGGAAGGGCACTTAATTTTCATTGTATAATATTGGTACTACTGAGTTTAAAAACACATATGCACCTTACTTTTTCCATTTATAAAGTTATTTTTTAAAAGGAAGAAAGAATGATATAAAGAAAAAATTTATATCTCATCTAAAGTTAAAGACTGAGAAATCGTTCTTTTTGATAGCTGAGTATATTCCATTGTATATATGGACCACATCTTCTTAATCCAGTCATCTGTTGAAGGGCATCTCGGCTCCTTCCACGATTTAGCTATTGTGGACAATGCTGCTACGAACATTGGGGTGCATATGGCCCTTCTCTTCACTACGTCTGTGTCTTTGAGGTAAATACCCAGTAGTGCAATGGCTGGATTCAAGCAGAGAAAGACAATTATCATATGGTTTCTCTCATCTATGGAACATAAGAACTAGGAGGATCGGTAGAAGAAAGGGATAAAGAAAGGGGGGGTATTGAGAAGGGGGAATGAAGCATGAGAGACTATGGACTCTGAAAAACAAACTGAGGGCTTCAGTGGGGGGGGGGAATGGGATAGACTGATGATGGGTAGTAAGGAGGGCACGTATTGCATGGTGCACTGGGTGTCATACGCAACTAATGAATCATCAAACTTTACATCAAAAACCAGGGATGTACTGTATGGTGAATAACACAGTAAAAATATTATTATGAAAAAAAATTAAAGTTAAAGACTGAATCAGTGGTAAAGCAGAAAACATACTGGATATGCTAAAATCTGTGATTAACAGTTCAAGATCAAGAGTCACTGTGACGTATTTAATCAGCACATATCAGTTCACACACTTACCTGCCAAAATGAAGAACTATATACCGAATGAGATCACCCTGCTTTTCCATTTTGTTGTCTGTGACCATGGGCATCAATTTGTCATAATACTTGGCAAGGTAAAAATGCCCATCCTCCCACTCTGGCAGGAACAAGGTCACATCCTATAAAAGACAACACCAGATACTCACCTAAGAAAACCCCATACTATACTGGGAAATAAAGTATGAATAGATGATTAGGGATCAAAAAGTACAAGACACACATGTAGGCAGAGCAAAGTCAAAGGCAGAGTGACTTTTTCATTTGGATAAAGAATTTTCTTAGAAAGGTTTTCTCAGGATGGCTGGTTGGTTCTGGTGAGTTGTCCACTGGCCAACATGAAATAGTGTTGGGATAATTAACTATTTAGGGAAAGAAAACTCCACTTACATTGCTACTTTATATGTCATCAAAATAATTTCCAAATGGATTAAGGTATTATGAAAGTGTTTATATGTATATTTTTATTATTAAAAAAAATCTCAGTGAAAGGAAAATATCAAAGCTCTGAGGAGGATATGACTTTTAAAGCATAAAAATATAGTTAAAAAAATTACATCTTATTTTTCTCCAAGATCTTTCATGCGTTACTGCCCTCCCTCTCAACTCCTTTAAAATCAGGTTTCTAAGAATTCACGCCTTTTTCACTCCGCAAACTATTTCTTCATGGTTTCAGTCTTCGGCATTGCCCAAAAGCACTCCTTAAATCTAAAAGATCCTTCCCAATTCTGATCTCATTTGAACTCTCTTCAGCATCTGTTTCTGTTGTCCACACCATTTCCTCTTTGAAACACTTTCTTCCCTTGGTTTCAGTGAGGCCACAATCTTCCAAGTTTTCTCCTACCTTTCTGGCCACTCCTACTCTGTCCTCTGTATCATTTCCTTTCCCTTTCCCTGCCTTTTAAGTATTTGTGTATTTATTTTAAAACAATACTATTTGGAATGTGATGGAAAACACATAGAAAGACGGACTATAAAAAATAATTTTTTTAATGAAGTTTCACTCTTAATTCAAGCAAGTATGAGAACATAGTTTGAAGCAGGAACATAAATGAGATCTTGAGTTTCCCCTGAACCTAATCCTGCACACAGACGGCACCTGCCTGTGGATAGAGGAGAGAATGACATGACTAGATGTATGGAACAGATGCTGGATTCATGTGCCCAACCAGCCAAGGCTGCCAGTGCCCCTCCCCAATCTAGTCAGAGAAGCAAAGGGAATAAGGAAACATACTAAAAGTTCTTTTAAAAAGATGTTTTTCAGTCTGGTTTTACCATCATTTTACCCTCCTTCTTTCCTCTTACCTGTCTCCTCCTTTCTTCTTTTCTGGTTTAAGTTTTAAAAATTTATTTTGGAAAGTAAAATTTACATACAGAAAAATACACAAATCTCGTATGTATAGCTTGATCAATTATCACAAAATAATCACATACAGGAATCCCAGAAACACAAGCTCCCCCATTCACCCTCCCAATCACTACCTCCTTTCTTTTCCTTGAAAATAACGACTGCTGCAGAGTGCATGTGTGTACACCCACCCCCAAATTCATGTTGAGCATAATCCCCAAAGTGATAATATTTGGAAGTGGGGCCTTTGGGAGGTGATTAGGTCATGATATGGAACCCTCATGGATAAGATTAGTGCCCTTAAAACACAGACCCCTAAGACCTCCCTCACCCCCTTGTAAGATTGCAGTCTATGAACCAGGAAGCAGGCCCTCATCAAACACCAAATGTACTAGCACCTTGATCTTGCTTCTGAGCCTCCAGAACTGTGAGAAATAAATGTCTGTTGTATAAGTCACTCAGTTTATGTTATACATTTATTATAGCATATGGTTCTTACAGCCGCCCAAACAAACTGACAACCACTATTTGAACTTCTAATACAGTCATTTTGTTTTGCCCATTTTTGAACTTTATAGAAATGGAAACATACTACATGTATTATTTTCTATCCAGCTTTTTTCATTCAACATTATGTTTGTGAAACCAATCGAAGTTATTGCACGTAACTTTGGTTTGTTGGTTTTCTTCGCTACATAGTATTCTATTACAGGAATATCTTAGAACTTGTCTATCCATTCTTTTCCCTTCCCCACCTCTTGCTTACCCATTCTATAACCAACTGACATTTGGGTTACTTCCAGTTAAAATCTACAAATGATGTTGGTATAAACATTTTTGAACATATCCTATAGAGACAAGTAGAATGGCTGGGTCACAGTATTATCTTGAGCAGATAATGCCAAACTGCTTTCCAAAATGATTGTACCAATTTATACTTCCAGCAACACTGCAAGAGAGTCTAAACACTCTACAGTCTTTCTAAGGCCTTGTCAATCTTTAAATTTTAGCTTTTTAATAGGTATATAGTGTTGCCTTGTAATGTTTTTAATTTGCATCTATGCCTGTTTACTACAATTTGATACATTTTCTTTATTTGTTTTTGGTCTTTTATGTATTTACTTCTGTAAGTCGTCTATACAATTCTTGTCTCAGGTTTCTTATTGACTTTTAAGAGTTCTTACTGTATTCTGGATATGAGCCTCTTATCATTTATGTGTTGCAAGTACCTTCTAACCTATGGCTTGCCTCTACATTCATAATGGTACCTTTTCATGAACAGAAATTCGTATTATTATTTTTTAAAAAAAGACTTTATTTACTTAATTGACAGAGAGAGAGAGAGCACAAGCAGGGGGAGTGGCAGGCAGAGGGAGAAGCAGGCTCCCCGCTGAGCAGGGAGCCCGATGCAGGATTTGATCCCAGGACCCTGGGATCATGAACTGAGCCAAAGGCAGATGCTTAACCGACTGAGCCACCCAGGCGCCCCCCCGAGAAATTCATATTATTAATATATTTAAATTTATCAATCATTTCTTTTACAGTTGGTCATTTTGGTCTGTTTCAGAAGTCCTGACCTACTTCTAGGTTTGAAGATACTCTCTTAGAATACAATGCTTTAGAAACTATCATTTTGCCTTTCACATTTAGATCCAGAATCTACCTGAAGTTTACCTTTGTTAATGGTGTGACGGTCAAATTTGACTTTTTTTTCCTATAAGATAACCAAATGATACAACACCATTTATTAAAAAGACTATCCCTAGGGGCACCTGGGTGGCTCAGTGGGTTAAGCATCTAACTCTTGATTTTGGCTCAGGTGGTGATTTCAGGGTCGTGGGATCAAGGCCCATGTTGGGCTCCTCACTGAACATGGAGCCTGCTCAGGATTTTCTCTCTCTCTCTGCCCTTCTCCCAGCCCCAGCCAGGCATGCAGGCTTTCTAAAAACAAAAAACCAAAAAAAAAAAACAAAAAAAAAACACAACTATTCCTCATGGCTACTTACGCCATCATGACATAGCTTTAGGGATGTAGCTAGTATAATCAGATTCTAACTTTGGTATCATGAGGGCAACTCTCCCTCCTCCTCCAACCCAGGCTTCAGTGCAAGAGATGAAAGACCTGGAAGATCTGCTATAAATTTTGCTGTGAAGAATTAGTGAGTTTTTGTGTGCTTCAAAAGTTAGAAAAAATTCAGATCTCTCCAACTGGGAGAGTGAAAATTACAAAGTATGACTTTAGGATCTGCCTCATTACTACTGCCCTTTAGTACAGTATAAAATAAATAAATAAATAAATATATATATGTATATATATGTATTATATTTTAAAAATTTATTTATTTGAGAGATCAGAGTACACTGGAGGAGGGGCAAAGGGAGAGGGAGAGGAAGTCTCTCTCTTTTTTTTAAGATTTTATCTATTTATTTGACAAAGAGTGGGGGAGAGAGCAAAAGAAAGCACAAGCAGGGAGAGCAGCAGCAGGAGAGGGAGAAGCAGGCTCCTTGCTGAGCAGAGAGCCTGATGTGGGGCTCAGGACCCTGGGATCATGACCTGAGCTGAAGGCAGACGCTTAACCAACTGAGCCACCCAGGTGCTGGAGGGAGGGAAAGTCTTTTTTTTTTTAAGATTTTATTTATTTATTTGACAGAGAGAGACAGCCAACGAGGGAGGGAACACAAGCAGGGGGAGTGGGAGAGGAAGAAGCGGGCTCCCAGCAGAGGAGCCCGATGTGGGGCTCGATCCCAGGACTCTGGGATCACACCCTGAGCCGAAAGCAGACGCTTAACGACTGAGCCACCCAGGCGCCCCTAGGGAGAGAAAGTCTTAGGCAGACTCCGAATGCTGAGTGCAGAGCCTATGTTGTAAACAGAGCCTCATGTCTGGCTCCTTGCTCAGCAGGGAATCTGCTTCTCCCTATCCCTCTGCCTGCTGCTCCCCTGTGCTCCGTCAAATAAATAAAATCTTTAAAGAATAAAATAAAATAAAATCATTTTATACATTTTCAAGAAAAAAAAAGATTGAGTTTCTAATGAAACTGCATTATACATATACTTGCCTTATATTTTTTCATAACTGCATTGCTCTCAAAGTTAGCTGTTTCCTCCATAAATCGGCCCACTAGTAGCATAGCTCGACCATGGATTAACATGTTCTTACTCTCAGTTGGGGTTTTATTTTCAGGAAAACATAATTCAACACCCTTCTGAAGAACAATTAGTGCCTGATGAACATCACCCTAAAAGGAAAAAGGCAACAAGTCTTTTAAGTTATTTCTGTTTTCTGAAAAACAAAATTATTAGTACTTTAAGTCCATTAAGTATGTTTTATGTATAAATCTTTGTAATTTCATATTCGTCTCTCATTTCCCTCCTATGAAAGTATAATCCTAAAAAGGAAGCATCGCTTCATTTCATGTAGAACTCATATTCATTCATTCACTCATTTTTATAGTCAAAGTACAAGGAACTGAAGATATATGTAGATGACTGGGGATAAACAAGCACGAGTAAATAAAAATATCTGGCTTAAAAAAGTTCATAGTCAAGTGAGGAAATTGACTATGTAGAACAGCAACACAATGCTAAAAGCTATTAACAGAGGAATACATATGGGTATTATTAAGCACAAAGAAGGGAATCTCCTAAATATACATGAAGATACAGGAAATTGGAGGAGAGCAGCACTCAGGAAAAGTTACCAAATGAGGAAAATTTGAATTAGGTTTTATTTTTTATTATTTTTTTATTTTTATTTTTTTTAAAGATTTTATTTATTTATTTGACAGAGAGAAAGGCAGCAGGAGAAGAAACACAAGCAGGGGGAGCAGGAGAGGGAGAAGCAGGCTTCCTGCTGAGCAGGAAGCCCAATGCAGGGCTTGATCCCAGAATCCTGGGATCATGACCTGAGCTGAAGGCAGACGCTTAACGACTGAGCTACCCAGGCGCCCCCTGAATTAGGTTTTAAAGAATGAGTAGCAATACTCCTGGAAGTGAATCCAGTGAAGGACATTCTTGGTAAAAGGAATAATAATTTGGGGCCGCCTGGGTAGCTCAGTTGGTTAAACGTCTGACTCTTGATCTCAGCTCCTCTGGTCTTAATCTCAAGGTTGAGGGGAAAAAAAAGGAATAATAACTCTACTTGGAAAAGGCAAGTAGTCTAGTTTTAGCCAAAGCCTTAAGGGTTTACGAGACAGTGAGTGATAAATGAAGTTGAAGAGACAGACTGGAACTCGATCAGAAAAAGCCTTGTATACTTTCTGGAGGTCAGACTTAATCATAAAGGCATGAAGAATACTTCAAAAGATTTTAATCAGAGGAGCTACATGATTCAATGTGCATTTTAGAAAGACCACGAACTGCAGTCACGTGCCCAGAGAAATAGGGAGACTCAAAAAAAAAAAGCTATTAATATTATTAGAGGCTATAAATGCTAAGGGCATGAATGAAAGCAGCAAAGATAAATGAGAGAGGATTCGAAAGTTGTCTTTTTTTTAACTTTCAAATATGCAATAAGGTATTATTAACTACAGTCACCATGCTGTATATTACACCATGACTTATTTATTTTATAACTGGAAGTTTGTAACAAAATATCAAAAGATGGGGCACCTAGAGTGGCTCAGTTGGTAGAGCATGCAACTTTTTTTTTTTTTTTTGAGAGCGCATGTGTGAGGCTCTATCTCACGACCCTGAGACTGTGACCTGAGCTGAAAATCAAGAGTCAGAAGCTTAACCAACTGAGCCACCCAGACACCCCAAGCCTGCTCAGGGTCATGAGTTTGAGACTCAGGTTGGAAGCAGAGTTTACTTAAGAAAAAAGAAAATCAAGAAGATATTTCTAGGGAAAATGTAGTCTCCACTTGGATGTGGAAAATGAGGAAAAGGAAGAAGTTCAAAATGATACCCAGATTTCTGTCTTAGATGAGAGGATACAACAGAGTCCTATTTAGAGAAACAGAGAATATATGAGAAGCAGTCATTGAACAGTAAAGGATGAACTGCATTTTGAACATACTGAATTTAAGGTATTACAAGACAAAG
The DNA here is from genome assembly GCF_023065955.2 of Ursus arctos. Lineage (NCBI taxonomy): Eukaryota > Metazoa > Chordata > Mammalia > Carnivora > Ursidae > Ursus > Ursus arctos. The sequence goes on along the minus strand of NW_026622875.1, from coordinate 20,804,076 downwards.
ACTAGCACGAGCTTAGAAAAAGACCAGGTACTGACAAGTATGAGCTGAATCATTACTTTCGCCTCCACAATCACAGATGGCACCAGCAACAGTTGCTGAATGTCAATTTCAGAACATGCTATGCTTACTACTAATTCCAGACTGGCGGCAGACATAAGGAGGTATGTAAGTAATAACCATTTAAATCTGGGGCGTAATCTTTGCAGGTAGTTCAGATACTCAAAAAGCTTCCTTCTCATTACTATTGCTTCAATCTGGGGATTGCTGGGGACTTCTGTTCTTATGCTAAGCCTTTCCTGATAGGCTAGATCAGAAATTAATCTTGACAATAAAACCGGACTAATTATCTGCCAAGGATAGAAGTTTGGAACAGTGTTATTTTCATTTAACAAATACCTTTGAGTGTCTACTACATGTACCCTGTATATATACAGGAGGTAAAAACAAAGTAAAAATTGGCTGCTTCTCTCAAGGAAAAAAAAAAAAAAAAAAAGGGAAAACAGATGAAAACTGAAAGAACTGCACTTTAATCTTGAAATGGAAAAGATGTTTAGGGACTTCAGGAAAGAAGGAATGGTTTCTTCTAAATTATGATAAAATGATAAAGATGACAGAAAATGACTCTGAAAGTAGATTAGGGATCATCTCTTAGTCAGGCATTGATAGGTAGTATATAATCTACAACAGAATATGTGTGAGTGTGTGTGTGTGTGTGTGTGTGTGTGTGTGTGTGTATATATATATATATACATGATATTCTCTTGGCCATTACCTTGGACCACAGCCACTTTGCCCTTTCCACATACAGTTCAGCAAGCCGTGATTCTCCAGCATTAAGGAGAGCATTATAGGCTGTCTGGTGGTGACCAGCTTTTCTAGCTACTCTGGCACTCTGTAGCCAGCATTCTCCAACCATTTCATTGTAATCTGGTCTAAATGAAAATGACAAAAACAGGGGGAAAGAGCATTTTTAAGTATATTCAACAATTTAACTAAAAATATCTCTTCTTGAAATGGAACCTTCTCAATATACTATTTCAAAGAAATCAAAGAAGATTAATTTGTTAAAAATCTGATTTAATTTTCTTAGCGTGCTCAAGTTTTGTCAATTACAAGTCTATGAAAATTCTAATACTGACTTATATCTGTACCTCTCCCAGATACATTAACAATAAAAAATGATATATTGCATATAAAAGTAATTCTCAAGTTGTAGGTTCACTTCAACTTACATAGTATTGCTTTGACAATTGATAATAGAAAAATATAGATTCAAAGAGAAAATTAAGAAAGATAAATACTCCCAAGTAATATGCAAATGTAATAGTAAATTCATGATTGCTGACATGAAAAAAAAAAAGAAGTGTGAAAAACCTTTTGTTGAGGCTTAATAAAGCTCTCCGGAGAGCCAGGATGGGCTCCTTGGCTCTGTAGGAATTCTGGGTCATTTCTAGTCGAGCTACCCAGTTTAGAGAATCTTCTTGAGAACTGTCACCTGGCGACTGGTGAAAAAGTGGTTTGATGCTATGCTCCAACTCACACAACATGTGCAATCTGAAGAGAGATAGAACCTATGTTAAAATGTTATCATATTCACCCTATTAATCTCATATACAAAGTACATACTCAAATTAGCCATGAAGAATCTGAAATGTGAAGCCTTTGGAAGAACTTCAGCCAATATATATTCTTGGTAATATAAACAGTAACATTTTTATCTTTTTAAATTGGATATAAAACACAACTTAGGTTGATTTAAACGTTTGGTGCTTTGCTATGGTCCCCAAATTCCTATTAAATTGGAGAAGAGTATATAAAACTAAATTCAAGTGTATGAAAACAAATTTTATGACATATGTAACAACAAAAAAAATATGGATCCATTATAAATCAACAGAAATATCTGCATATATTGCTGGTGCTTCTGTAAGAGGGCCTGACATAGTAGATGCCAGCAAAAAATTGTGAAATAATGCAATTTTATTTTTTCTAAGAATGATGGAAATACTCATGACACATTCACACTAGCTTTTTTTCCATTATTATACTCAGTGTCTATGACTCAGTGTTCAAGGACGCAGTTGAGTAGCTACAGAAGAGAATTAATCTCAGTGGTCCAACTTACAGTTTCATTAAACTATTACCAAAGGGGCCAATACAAATTATAGTAAATTCTTCTAAATTAAAAAAAAAAAAAGTTCTTACTTATTTTTAAAATTATAACATCTATTAATTTCCTCAGGTGAACTAAAAGACCTGAAATGTTTTTCATCATTTTCTTCCTTATCTCTAAAAGTTAATTTTCCTTTCTACTAGTGTAATGCCTACATTTTTGGGGCAGGAAATGTCAAATGCATTTCTAAATGAGGAGAGGAAACTAACAAGTACTGAGCACCAAAGTGTCAGGCATAGTACATGTCTACACTACTTAGATTAGTTATAGAGCAAGTACAATATGACGTAACAAAAGGATGAATACAAGATATTCTTATTTTTTAGAAGTCTCATAATTGCCTTTCCAATGAAAAGGATATATATTAGAACATTTTTTAAAAACTAAAGGGTGAGGGGCACCTGGCTGGCTCAGTTGGTAGAGCACTGAGTTGTGAGTTTGAGCCCCATGCTGGGCATAGAGATTACTTAAAAAACAAAACAAAATAAAAAAACTATTAAGGTGATTGCGAGATAAAGGAATAAAAGAGCCATTGTGTGTAGATACACATGATACCAAATATATTATTGCTTATTTACTAACCAAATGTTCCAATCTGTCAGAAGACAGTTACACACCAGGAATATAAAGATGGAAACCCCCATATACCTTACAATATATTCATATCCTCGTTGATAAGAGCCTCTTTCGAAGCTTGCAGCTGAAAGAGGTACAATTTGTTCTGCTCTCACTAGTTTCAGTGTGTCATAAAAAGCTGTGGTATCTCTTTTTTTGGCTGATAATAATAGCTGTCCCAGTCTGACACTCCATGTTGTAGATTTCCCATCTGAAAAATAAATGTAGAGTCAAGGAATGCCATAGGGCCCCAAAACAAGCCTTATTTCATTTGGTAAAATGGTCAGCAGAGATACTGGAACAGATGGTTTCATTCTACTTTGAACAACTAAACAAGGCAATTATAAAACAAGCTGAAAGATTAATTATAGATGTTACTTAGCTACTTAAGTCTGAATATTTATAGCATATTAAAACTGCTTATATATTAAGAAGTAATTTTACCTGCTGCCAAATAGTTTTCCACCAAATCCCACTGTGACAATTTCCAAGCTGCTTCCACTCTGTATGTGTTTAATTCATCTGTCCATTCAGACCTATTAAGAGAAGCCAATATCAACCAAACTTTATTTAAAGTGGCATTCAGAGATTTTTTTCATTGTTTTAGAACTCTATTTACTATATTTATTTATTACTCTATTTATTGTATTATATTGTATTTTTGTACTTAGATACAAAATAGTTATCTCTATCCAAAATAACCCCTCAATTGTTAATCTTTCCATTCCCCCAAAACATTTTTTTCAATAATTACTTCTAAAAGGGCCATTTAAAAATTCCATTCCTTAACAAATTAAATTGTGCCATATATTAGACTAGAATCAATGCCTGGGTAATTACAAAGTGCAGTTGTAAAATTAGCTGTGTGCTTAACTTACATTTAAAAAATGTAATACGTGAGTGAATTTTTTACTTACAAAAAAATCTAAAACAGCAGCATAAATACTGAATACCCTCTAATTTCTAAAAACTGTTCAAAACAAGGCTAAAAGAAATGCACTAGAAATACAGTTTTCTGAAGTCCAGTTGTGAATAATTTTACAAGCTTATCACCAGGTGCCAAAAATATCAAAATTTTAAGATAAAAATCCGAGTAGAATTAGCAGGATTTGCGGGGCGCCTGGGTGGCACAGCGGTTAAGCGTCTGCCTTCGGCTCAGGGCGTGATCCCAGCGTTATGGGATCGAGCCCCACATCAGGCTCCTCCGCTATGAGCCTACTTCTTCCTCTCCCACTCCCCCTGCTTGTGTTCCCTCTCTCGCTGGCTGTCTCTATCTCTGTCGAATAAATAAATAAAATCTTTAAAAAAAAAAAAAAAAAAAAAGAATTAGCAGGATTTGCTATCTAGAGGGGATGTTCCATACTAAGCATTACACCAAGTACTAAAACACAATGAAGATCAGGCTGTGAGAACTTATCCAGAAAAATAGGAAGATTAAAAATAGTAATATAGTCAACAATTTTGGAGAAATATTTGTTTAAATGCAAATATTCTCCCCAAAGAAAACACAACCATTTGATTCAATAGGAAAGAGCAATCTTGACTGAATATTGACACTTGCCTTTTCAGAGCTCAAAGATCAAAAGGCCCTATGTACCCTAGATCCAGAAAGAAGACAAGAGGAGTCTAACTGTTCAGCATACATAATTAGGAAACTTGACACCTAGGCTTGACCCGTGACAAACCTTCCCAAATTACTTTATTTATAAGGTCTCTCAACTAACCTAGAGAAACATCTAAAACATATAACCATTCTTTCTCTGCCTCTGCAAAGCTTCCTCCCTCATTTCATGAATTCCACCACTGTGAAACCATCTGATTAACAGTGAGTTTCTCTGCTCTCAAACATTATAGAATTGTGGTCTTTACAAATCACTGCTGGGAATTTATAGAAACTATACTCGGAAGAACTGTTTTGAGAGTCCTAACTAAAAACGGTGGCCAGTGTGCTCTCTGGTTAACTGAGATACCATCCCTTTTGATCAGATCTCACTGCCCAGAATAGTCAGTTGACATCTGGTAAATTTATCAAGAAGTAAGTCTTTTAGCTCTCAGAGCAAGGCAGCTTCAAGAGCAGAATCAACCTCCACAGTTATTTCTCAGACCAGAAGAACTGTGCAGCCTTAATCTTTGTCATACATAAGTACTGCTTTTTTGTATCATTTGGTTTGCTATAACAAACCCATTTTCTTTAGGAAAGAAGGCAGCTTTCATTTTTATCAATCCTTTAGGGAAAAATCAACCCACACAGTCTGGAGTGGTATTCTATAAACCAGTCACAAGGTTTCCCCCTCCACAACACAGAAAATAACTGGTGTTGATAATGCAGACAGAGCTTCGATACTTTTTGGAAGTGTTCCTATGAGCCTCACTTGTAGCAGGTGAGCTTGGGAAGGTTTCTGTCTTAAAGCCAATATAATTCAAGGGTGACTCTTGGGACAGAAGATAAGCTGTTAAGTGCTACATCAACTTATGGCAAAGTAGAAAAAAATATTTTTTGTTGCATATCTCCAATACCATGAAAACATAAAAAATATTTCGTTTCTTCAATAAATGTTATGTCAACCCAATTCACTAATTAAAATTTTCCCATTCAGATTAACAAAAGAAAATCATTCTTTAAAAAATATTACCTGTTAGCATGTACTCCATTCACCTGAGTGATTACGGTAGACAGCTGACCAAGACCTAACATGGACTTCACTACACCATGATAATGAATGATCTAGAAATTTGAAAATATTTATAACAGCAATTATCATTTCAAATATACCTTGGAAAACAAAGACAGTTTAACTGATATTCATTAAAAAGTACCATTTGCCTCATTGAGCCTATCCTTAGTTCAGCAACTGACTTGCCTGGCCTACTGGCAAAGCCCCCAACAATGTCTTCACACATGTGAATATTAAAAATTATAGGGGCGCCTGGGTGGCACAGCGGTTAAGCGTCTGCCTTCAGCTCAGGGCGTGATCCCAGCGTTATGGGATCGAGCCCCTCATCAGGCTCCTCCGCTATGAGCCTGCTTCTTCCTCTCCCACTCCCCCTGCTTGTGTTCCCTCTCTCGATGGCTGTCTCTATCTCTGTCAAATAAATAAATAAAAAATCTTAAAAAATAAATATATATATATATATATATACATAACCTAAAATATTCTCAGACTGAATTTATTATTTTTTCCAGATTCGGTCTAATTTTTGGTTCAAATCAAATATAAAAGTAAGGAGTACTCTTTAATATTTTGTTTAAAGATTATTGGCAATACTAATTCTCACACAAAAATTAAAATTCAAAGTTCACAGTAACATTAATATAGATTCAGGGCTTTAGTAACTAAAAACTTATACAGGATTATACAGTATTCTTTAAAATTGAAAACAAGGGGTGCCTGGGTGGCTCAGTTGTTAAGCGTCTGCCTTCGGCCCAGGGCATGATCCCAGGGTCCTGGGATCGAGCCCCGCATGGGGCTCCCTGCTCTGCTGGGAGCCTGCTTCTTTTTCTCCCACTCCCCTTGCTTGTGTTCCCTCTCTCACTGGCTGTCTCTCTCTCTGTCAAATAAATAAATAAAATCTTAAAAAAAAAATAAACAAAAATCTATGAAATGCTTTAAAAGATAAAATAAAATTGAAAACAAGATTGTGAGAAATAAAGACTGTGTACATTGAGCTTCTGAGAAAATGAACATGTCAAATACAACAAAAAGCAATATCCCAAGATTAGAGAGAATCTAAGCCAAGATTATAAATCAATAATTCTAAACTCCCTTTCTGTCCTTGTAAACATGAGCTATATTAACATACCCCCATTATAATTGTGGCTCAGTGATTCTAAGGGACCATTTCAGAAATTCACAGATGATGGTAGGGGGCATTTGAAATCTGAAAATGTTTCCTAGGCTGTAGAGAATCACAATTATTATTAAATAATTGACATATGTGTTTTACTTTTTATTGCAAACTAAAATTGTATACATCTGAGTAACTGGACACACAGCTTAATATAAATATAATCCTCAACAAACCTCATTCATTTGGGGGATTTCTAAGGTCACAGAAATTTGGCACTGAAGGGATTTTTGAGATCATCTCACATCTCTATTTTTATCAGTCAGGAACTCAAGCTCAGACATGATTAACTATTTTCTAGACACGTTGTGATACTAGTGGAGACAGTACTGAAACTAAGACTTCCAGAGTTCCTACTTCAGGGCCTTTTTATTATGTAGCCTTTCATTTAGTATCTTACCTGGTCTGGTTCTAGCTGAATAGCCCTGTCATAACAAGCAGTGGCATCCCTCAGTAAGCCAATGCTTTCATGTTCAAGGATCTGTTCTTTGAGAGATGGTTCTGCCTTTCGAATTGCGCTTACTCCAGCCACTCCATCTGGTTCATGCATAGCAGCATACAATTTCTTTGTTCAACCGTAACAAAACGATAAAATAAGAGAAAAACACGCAACTAGAAATAATACTATAAAACCACCAGTTTATGTGAAAGGAGCATATGAGAACTTTTCTCAAAGCAACAGTAAGTATTTGCTTCAAGGCAGACTTCACAGTAAACTTATAAACTTATTTCCAGGCATCCTATTATTTTTAACAACTTTGTTCCACTTAAATACAAATCTACATTAGTAATTGTTATTGATAACAAGAGTTACCAAGAATGGCAAGGTCCCAAAATCTCTTTAAATCCACTTAGGATAAATTCTGTTGAATACAGTTTATAAGTATTACAAAATTTTTAAATAAGTATTTTAATATATTGATATTGAGATACCTCAAATCTGAGTTTCAACTGAAGGGGATATTCAGGTTGGAGGTAAAAATTTGGCAGCAATCAGCACAAAGATGTTCTTTAAAGGCAGGGGAAAAGGGCAGGATTCAGTAAATGAACAAAGAGAGAGAGGAGGAAATGGGGACAGCGAAGGAGACTGGAGTACTTCTATATTACGAGAAAGAACTAACAAATGAAACTGAGAAGAGAAACCAGAGTAGTTAACAGGAAGCTGGACAATGTGATATCCCAGAAGCCATGAAGTAAAAGCAAATGTCTTAATGAAAAAGGAGAGGTCACATGATTCTGCGAGACTAAGAAAATGAGAACTGGGAAACATTTATTGGATTTGGTAACATGGAGGCCACTGATTTTCTTAGCAAGAGTAGTATCAGTGAAATAGAGAAAGAAATCTTGTTGGAATGGTCAAAAAATGAATGGGAAGTAAAGTGAATACAGAGAAGATAAACAGTTCTTTTAAAACTGGTTATAAAGGGAGACAGAGAGATGGGCAGTATCTGAAGGAGAATATAAGACCAAGGGAATTATTAAAAATTAAGATGGTCGATACCAGACCATGTCTACATACTCTGGTTGAGGAAGATAAATTATTGATACTAGAGAAAGCAGGAATATTGAAGGACTGAAATCAAGAACACAAACAGACGGACTGAATTTTGACAGGAAGGGATCCTTCCTAAGGAATAACAGAAGACAAGAAAAAAAGGATATGGTACAGAAGCCAGTGTATTTTCAAATCTGGTGGACATCTGGCTTCCATTTTCTCAATGATAACAAAACCAGATCACTAGTTGAGAGTAAGTGAGGTAGAAGCTGAGAAATGAGAAAAACAGTCATCTTGAAGAGCTGGAAGGCAGGCTTACTAGAGGAACACAGATCTACTGAAGGTAGTATTAAAGAGTACTGCTGAGGTCTCAGATTATAAACTTAAAGTAAAAGCAGTTAAAAATCCACTGTGATGTTTCTCCAGCAATGTTCCAATTGCTTAAATGCAGACACTGGCAAGGCAGATGGGTGAGTTTATCTAAGAATGTTATTTTACAAAGTGAGTATCACACAGAGGGAGAAAGACAAGGGTGAACATCTTTGTACGGTAATGATTTTAATAATGAACAATAGACTCAAAGCTAGACAAGGAGAAAAATAAACACAGGAGAAGGCTAATACTCATCCAAAGACTACAAGCTACCGACGTGCCTGGATGGCGCAGTAGGAGGAGAATGAGACTCTTGATCTCAGGGCTGTGAGTTCGAGCCCCACTTTGGGTGTACAGATTATTTAAATATATAATAAAAACTTAAAAAAAGAAGACTATAAGCTACTAATTTTTCAGTTTCTCACTCCCTTTTGCTTTTGACTTGAAAAAAAAGTCTACCAATTTTGACCTCTTATTTAATCCCCCTATATTAGCCCCACCTCCCCTTTTGTTTCCTTCCCTACACAATCAAAATATTATCACCTAAACCATTATTTCACCAGCACTATCATGCCCGATTCCTGTTATAACCAGCACGCCCACCCCAAATTCAGGCCCACGTTTCTCATGAGAATAACAATGGCCTGCTTCCCTTGCATCACAGCTATTTCAAAGCCTCCCTCCATGACTGCCATAGTCATTTAGCTAAAATACCATTCTGACCATGGTACTTCCTTGGTTCAAATCCTCTAAGAATTTTGGATCACTTAAAAGGTCCTTTATGTTGTATCTTTCCTCTGCCATTCCCAAACTGACACTTTACTCTTTAGCTCATACCCTGTTCTTTCCCAACCTCACACAAATGCCTCTGTTTGAAATATCTTACCTCCTTCTTTTACCTATCTACCACCCATGCTTTAAGAGCCAGCTTAGACGTTGTCTCCAAGAAGCCCATACTGACCCCTTGCTCACTCCCATCTCCTACCCTACTCCACACAGAGCAAACTTAAGTGCCTTTCCCCAGGGCATATATATATCTTTACACCAAACTGATGTTTATCTCTCCCCACTAATCTGTAAGCTGCTAAAGTGCTCATAAATATCTAGTAGCTAGAACAGCATCTAAAACACTCAATAAAATGAACAATATAAACATAAAAGACTGGCAATATTAAACATCACTGAATTTACTGTATTAATTTCAAACCTGTAAAAATCCAAGATGTTCTTGAATATTTTGTTTCTTTTCTGTAATAAATGATTCAAAGTGCATTACAGCTCGTGTGTATGCTTTGGAGCGAAAGGAAGCTACTGCCAGGGTATCCTGAGGTATGAGGTCTAGAAAACGAGTTACACTCTGATAGTCTTCATAATCCGCAGTAGATACTAGATTACAAAAAGACAGTTGAGTGATTAAAGAATACAAGATGAAATTTTAAAAGTGTCAATTTAAATTCTAATTTATTTAAATTCAATTTAGTTCACTAAATAAATTAATCTAAATGTATTAGAGTATAATACTTAGAATGTAACTACCAGAGGATTGCTCAGAGGAGTCCTGCTCCAACTCCACCATTATCACTTACCTTACTTGGAGATATTTAACTTATTTGAGCTTCTGTTTCCTCATACATAAAAGGGAAATATTAGTATTGTCCTGCCTTCCTTACAATGTTGTTGTGAGGATTAAATGTAAATCTGTATTATACCATATCATTTCACTCATATGTGGAATTTAAGAAACAAAACAAACGAGCAAAGGGGAAAAAAGAGAGAGAGGGGCAAACCAAGAAAACAACTGATGGTTACCTGAGGGGAGGAGAAGGGGGATAGGTGAAATAGGTGATGGGGATTAAGGAGCGCACTTGTGATGAGCACCGGGTGATATATGGAAGTGTCAAATCACAATATTGTACACCTGAAACTGATATTTCACTGTGTGTTAAGTAACTGAAATTTAAATTAAAAAAAAAAACTTAAAAAAAAAGAAAATCTGTATAAATGTTGAAAAGATATAAAGATGATAAAAAAGAAACAAAGATGAGTTATTTATTAATGATAATTATAAAAACACTGATAAAGTGTAACAGTAGGTAAAAAGCAGAATTACAGAAATAGCTTCTTTTTAAAGTTTAGAATTGTTAACAATCTACTTTTTCCTCTGTTGCCACATAAACAATATCAACTGTTTTAATGAAAATTCAAAGTAGAAGTGCCTTTGAAGTAAAATCACAAATACTTTAGGGTAATTTTTTTCAAGAATCTAAGACATAAATTGGAAACTTCAAAATGAGGACAGTCCAGTTTATGAATTCTTATTTAAAACTTATAAGTTTTAGTAGCAATTCATAACAGTTTGTAGAGAATAGGAAACAGAAATAAGTTTCTTCAAAATTTAAATAAGACAGTAAATTTAAAAGCAATTATATTTAAAGTAAGTCCCTGATTACTCCAAAATTTGTAGATCATTCAAATTATGAGAAATGTTAAAAATATTGTACTTTTGAACCATTACAAATGTTATTCTTAAAAGCTAATATTTCCCTTGTAATGTTAATGTTAGCAGGAATGGCGATAGAGGTTGTATTTCATTTTATAGAACCTTTTACACATGCAGAAATAGGAACAAACATCAACTTGTTAAATCAACGGAAAATATATTAATAATTAGCCAAAGGCCTCAGAAAAACAACCCCACAGATAATTGTTTGCAAGTCCGAAAACATTTAGAAAAAGAAACTATTGTGCTTAACAATAGGAATGTATGTGCTTTCCCCATTTTTATGAACAAGAGGAGAACTGCGTAAGTGAAACTGAGAACTGCGTTAAGTGAAAGTCTCCTTAAGGACTGTTAACCATTCAATTTTTTCAATTAGCCTCAAAGTCTAGGGGGCAAAACACGTGATTTCCATTAAAATAGCTGAGATATACAGAAGCAGAATGAATATAATTCTGCTCACCAAATGCTTCTATTCTAGGGGGCATTTTTAACTCTAATGAGAGTCCACTTTTAGTTACCTTAGTGGGGGAGTTGTAATATCACAGGAAAAAAACTGCACATATTTGGTATAGCAGGGTGTAATATAGTAATGTGTATTAAGCATATTTGGAGAGACTGCTGGATACCAAACACTACCAGAGACAGGAAAAACAAAAGAATAAAATGAATGAAACGAATAGAAAGGAGAAAAAAAAAAAACTGACCATGAAATGAAATTAACAGCTCTTTTGAAATTTAAAACTTCCATGTGAAAAAGATTGCAAAGAGTATTTTGTAAGTGAAAAAGGATAAAGAACACTTTACTACACACATATATATATGTATGTATATGTGTGTACGTATATGTATGTGTAAACACACATAGTACACTGAGGGGACATAGTAAATACACACAATACACTGAGGAGACATGGAGTAAAAGATTTAGCACTGAGGGGTCAGTTATTAACAATATTAACATGTCATTTATTTCACATTTTACAATTTATATATTCATCATCTCATTTAATCCTCAGTACTCTAAGGGAGATAATATTAATCCTATATTATACAAAGAAAAATCAGGCATGTGTCTTGACTAAGGTAGTGAGAGTAGGATTTAAAGAGAGGTTTTCTGACTACAAATTCTCTTGCTTTTTCTCAGCAAAAAGTCTACTTCAGGGGAGAAAAAGGTAAGCAAGAAAACATAGATCTTTAAAAAGCTAATGCTTAAATTACAGAATTCATATAGGAAGTAGCTAACTGGGTAATAATTAAGAGAAGAAAATAAACACAAGTTATGACTCACCTACTGAGTCTACTTTATCTCTGTTTGATTTGCTTTGTGGAAATTTCTCTGCATTCAGTGCCTGAAATTTGTGCCTTGCCCATTGTGTGAGATGGTCAAGCATGGAGAAGACAGTCTGTGTACTGAGTTGACACAGATCAGATGCACTGTCTTGGGTACTTATGATATGTTGATCATCATGCTTTAGAACTGCCATAATTTCTGCATAAACCTAAGAAGAACTCATTTTATGTTAATAATGTGCCATGTAAATCATTTTGCTATTACCTGACATGTAAGACCAAGCATTCTAAGGCAACAGTAAGTCAGAACAGATAATTTTGCAGTCTCTAATAAAACTTTAAATGTATATACCATATAACCCAATGGTTCTGTTTTTTGGAATACACCCTAAACACACATACACAAACGCTTTCACAAGTGAGAATCACTACAATGCGTACCATGGCATCGTAAGAACAAAAAAACTGGAAATAATCAGTGTTATGGCAATAAACTACGGTACAACTACAAAATGGAAAGATTATAGTATACAGCATTAATTTAAAAAAGGGTTGCTCAATAAATATATATTGGTTAATTAAAAAAACAGGCAAGTTGCAGAATACCTACAATACCATCAAAAAAACGTAAACAGAACCAACTGCATTAAAAAATAAAAAGGTTTGAAAATCTACACATCAAAAAATTTTTTAAAAGATTTATTTATTTAGATAGAGACCGAGAGAGAACACAAGCAGGGGGAGCAGAAGAGGGAGAGGGAGAAGCAGGGAGCCTGCTAAGCAGGGAGCCTAACGCAGGGCTCGATCCCAGGACCCTGGGATCATGCCGAGCTGAATGCAGACACTTAACCAACTGAGCCACCCAGGCACCCCTGAAAATATACATATTAAATTAATATCAGTGATGACCTCAGGGGATGTGGGATCAGGAATGGTAGTCAAAGGGTACACTTTTACTTGTATAATTCAAATATTTACATTAAGAACATAGTAATATGCTATTTATGCTATTAAAAATAATCATTTGGGGGCACCTGGGTGGCTCAATCGGTTAAGCATCCAGCTCTTGATTTGGCTCAGGTCATGATCTCAGGGTCGTGGGCTCAAGCCCTGCACTGGGCTCTACGCTCAGCCCTGCTTTGGGCATCCTCTCCCTCTACCCCTCCCCCCAGTCCTGTTTTCTCTTTCTCTCTCTCAAATAAGTAAATAAATCTTTTAAAAAAAATAATCATTTTTAAAAAAGAAGTGTTATATGTATGTGGTTAAAAAATGGAACTTTACAAAATATTATAAAACAAAAAGTAAAATAGTCTCCTTCCCCTAACCTAATCCACAGTACTATGCACCAGGAAAAACCACTCTCAGTGATTTCTTATGTACTCTTTATTTCAAAAAGTTCTTTGTATATTGGGGCATATATAAGCATTGGATAATTTTTCAATAGATAAAAGGTTAAAAAGATTTTTAAGAATTAGACATGTACATACATAGCCAGCCATACCCTGATCTCTATTTCCTAACATGTAGCTTTTCTAATACTAATTACTAGTGGACAAATGCTTGGACAAACAGAAACCAAATAAAATGATATCTCTCACCTCTTGCTGATCTTCTTGATTACAACCCAACAAGACATACACTAGAATATGTGGAAGAAGATAGATGGTCACCTTGAAATCATGTTTCATCATAATGCTACAGCAGGTGAAGATTTTACTGGCAAGATCATGCCGAACCTGTAAACCCAAATGGTTTAGGGACAGTAAGTAATTTTATACATTCTAGTCTATTCATTAACGTCAAAAAACCATACATGAGATAATTTATCATTGCAGAGTGGGTATTCTTGTATGGAGAGGGGCATGCACGCTTCCACAGATGGATTTCAAATCACCACTTCTCTGGTCACCCTAAATATCTCAAAACACCTGAACTGCTGTTGACCCCTGCAGGCAATGTCAATCACCTAAACATAAATGGCCTTTTCCCCTTAGTTAATTTTTGGATACATCATGTTTTGTTACAGATTAACCTCCATAATTCAGTGTATTTTACTTAGCTAACATTAAATTCAGTGTATTAACTCCCTGAGCACATAGTTGAGTAAAGTAAACAAAATGTGTACTCTGGGGCAGTACGTTAAGTATAAGACTCACATTTTTAATAAGTAATAAACAGTAATTAACTACAGGAAAAAAATTAAAAACTAAATTACTTGGTATTAGAGTCAAATTTTATTGTTAGGATCTAACCTCAGATTTGTCAAAATTACTTGTTCTCTTATTAAAATTTAAAGATTTTTTTTTTCCTTCTCAAATACAAACACTTCACTTAAAAACAACAACAACAAGAAAAAAACGACCAAAAACTAAACTAAATCAAAGATTCCAGATCTGGAAGTAATTAATTTAATGGTATTCTACATTTCACATAATATATTTTCAGTATGTTCATAAAAACACAAGAAACTTAAAGCGCCTGTGTGACTCAGTTGGCTAAGCGTTCGACTCTTGATTTCAGCTCAGGTCATGATCTCAGAGGGTCGTGAGATAGAGCCCTGCATCACATTTGACTCTGTGCTGGGCACGGAGCCTCCTTAAGAGCTTCTCTCTCCTCCTCCCTCTTCCTCTGCCGGCCTCCTCCAAAAAACAAATAAACCAAAACCAAACAAAACAGAAACACCAAAAAAAAACCCAAAAAACAAAAAAAAAAAAACAAAAGCCCAACCAAACCCTGAAAACTTTCTTGAAATTATCAGATAAAAATTATAATAGTAATTTTAAACACTAACAGAAATGTGAATTAAAAACAAAAGTTGTAAATTTTAAGTATGTCTTAACATTTCTTGGAACACAGAACATTTTTGACTGTCAGGCATGTAAATATCTTATAATAGGAAAACATCAGAAATATCTCTATTTTTTCATGAAGTGTCATTTCTTAAAAATCTTTGTTTTTATTTTGGAGCAAGTTCAGATAGTGTATCCTCTTTTAGAAGAAGCCACAAAGGGATAGTATATCTTTTTATTATATAAAAAAACCTTTTTATTATGTAAAAAAACTTCAAAAAGCATTATCATTTTTTTAAACAGTATCATTTCACAATGTAAAATGAACAGACATAATGTAATGGACATTTTGCAAAGGCCACAGTAATCTGCTTGATAAAACAATTACCCTCTTACCCAGAAACTAGTAACAATAGAGAAATTGTTACTATTAGTAAACACTGTCTACAAAAAATTTCTATCACTATCAAGCACACATATTTCAATGCCTGCTATTTGCGCTATACATTCAGAGAGATGTTCTGGTTTCCTTTAAAATTTCTGTTCATTCAACTAATTCTAAACAGAGTTCTCTTACCTTTGTTATAAGATAACCTGCCCAAGATGCTGACCATTCTGCAAAGTTATTACCTAATTTACTTAAGTAAATTGGCTTCTTTACTCCAGACCAATCTGTTGACTTCTGAGAACTCTTATATCTGTAATTTTGAAAGTTTGTTTATTAAAAAATATACATATATCCATCTGTTAAGAAATTAAGTATAAAACACATAAAAAACTATATTAACTCCTTCAGTGACTACCCCACTACTGCCTTGCCTTCACTAAAATATGGTTAAAGACACTACTCTTCCTATATCCTTGTTAATAGTGGGGTGGAAAGTCATTCTTACATACCCCAAGTACTTTAAAGGATTTGAGTCTGCCTCCTCCTCTTCCTCAGTGCTCCTTTCTGATCCTTCCAACTCCACCGCTGTGTAAGAAAGACTTGTTCCTTTGAGGTTCAAGCCACCCAGGCATATCATTCTCTACTCCTCATTATGGGCACCTATTAAACTTACTGATATCAAACTCACTGGTAACTTTAGTACATCTCTGTGCTTTCTTTCTTCCCTAAGTCCTACCACCCTGAGTGATTCAATGCCTGGCTGGACCAACTAATCAAACTAAAAACTTCTTAATGACTTCCTCCTCTACTTCTTTATCAGGACTCCCTTACCAATACAAAAAAACGTCTTCACTTCCAAAATGAACTACTTAGATATCTTACTCTATGGCCCTAGCTTCCTAAATTTCTATTTCTTTCACCCACTTATGCTAACACGTTGGCTATCCATCACTGAGCTCTTCTGTCCCTTGACTCTGTTAAACTCTCCTGATGTGTAATACCTTCTTTTCATTACTTCTTTCCTTAACGAGCATGGTCTTCATGGTCCTTCACTTCAAGAACTCTCTTATTAATATTCTCTACCCACTCCATTGCCCTACTGTTTACCAGCTGTACCCATCTGTTTCTACACATAAAAGTTTCTAAATATAAAAGGTTTCTAGGGGTGCCTGGGTGGCTCAGTTGTTAAGCATCTGCCTTTAGCTCAGGTCGTGATCCCAGGGTCCTAGGATAGAGCCCTGCATCAGGCTCCCTGCTCAGCGGGAAGCCTGCTTCTCCCTCTCCCACTCCCCCTGCTTGTGTTCCCTCTCTCGCTGCCTCTCTCTGTCTGACAAATAAATAAATAAAATCTTTAAAAATAAATAAAAAAAGGGTTTCTAAATATAAAGAGGTATCTAGCAAATAAGCATGCATATTTCAGGGCTTTTATAAAGAATTTACTACAAGGCTAGGCACTATACCAGGGCACAAAGAAGTAAAGTAATTTTCCATAGTCACATATCTAATAAGCATGTGACCTAGTATACTTTATAGTTTCTAACTAGAAATAATTTATAACGTTATAGATTTCAATCAGTCTTTTTTTTTTTTTTTTTTAAGATTTTATTTATTTGTCAGAGAGAGAGGGCACAAGCAGGGGGAGCAGCAGGCAGAGGGAGAACCACGCTCCCTGCTGAGCAAGCAGCCTGATGTAGGACTTGATCTCAAGACTCTGGGATCATGACCTGAGCTGAAGGCAGATGCTTAACCAGTTGAGCCACCCAGGCATCCAGATTTCACTCAGTCTTAACAAAATTATTAAAACTGAAAAAGAGGTTAGAATGTACTTTTTTTTTAAAAAAACAAGAGGGAGAAAATATCTTCATGAAGAGAAGTCAGAGGGTTGAAATCTCTAATCTCTAGTTCAGGTTACTAATGGCTTTGGAACTAGCTTTAAACTCTAACATTTCTGTATTAATTATGCCTATCAAAAGCTTAAACTCATTCAATTAAAAGTGGATTCTTTCAAAGTATTACTGACTGAATTAAAAAAAAATCAATCCTTTTAGCTTCAATAAATTCATCTAAATACTTAAAATTATAGAACTTAACCAATGAGCAGACTGTACTTCTCATTTTGACAAGATTCTAGGCATAATTACAGTGGAAAATACACATTAAACTACTGAAAATACTTTTAATCTAAAAAGTTATAACAAATAACATTAATTTTATGGGGTGCCTCGGTGGCTCAGTTGGTTAAGCATCTGACTCTTGGTTTTGGCTCAGATCATGGTCTACTGGGTTGTGGGATTGGGCCCCATGTTGGGCTCTGCGCTGAGTGGGGAGTCTGCTTGAAGATTCTCTCTCCCTCTCCCTCTGCCCCTCCCCATGACTCCCACACATGCTCGCTCTCTTGCTCTCTCTAAAATAAATAATAAAACTTTTTAAAAAGTGACGTTAATTTTATAAAGTGAAAAACAATTTTAGAAAAATGCTTTTAATGAGTTTACAGACCTAGTATTTAGATGAGGTTCCAGGATTTCCCGAACATGCTCAGGAAATCTCCTCCACAACTGGTGACCTGGGCCATCGGTCTGCATCTCTCTACAGTCATAAATAGAAAGTAACTCCTACAAATACATAATTTACATTTGTAAATCTATAGTGAAGCAGATAAATCTTTATGCTCATCAACATCCTATACGTAATAGTGTACAAAAATAATTTTAAAATATAGAGAATTATAAAATTTTGGAGTTGCAAACTTGCTTATTAGGACATCGATTTCAATGCTTAAAACCATTTAGGTGACTTACTGAAGGTCACAAAGCTATGACACAAAGCTATTATATGTGTTCTATACATACAATATGTACTGGAATATAAGATTAAGAGCTATTTGAAGGAAAAAGTGGAACTATCTATATTCGCAGCAGTATAATCCTTTGAATTTGATTTTTTCTGAATTTTAATGAAAGTAACTACAAATCCAAAATAGTTTTAAAAATTCAAGATATCTCGAATTCTAGGTATAAAATACTGAGCTTAAAGTTGTGAAAAGCAGGGGCGCCTGGCTAGCTCAGCAGGTAGAACACATGACTCTTGATCTCAGAGTTGTCAGTTCAAGCCCAACACTGGGAGTTTTACTTAAAAAAGAAGTTGTGAAAAGAACATGCAAATGTTAAAGACCATTTTACTATTCAAGCCCCCAAATTAAATGGTTTTATTTTACTTTCCTGAAAATAATACAACTGAGATTTTATAAATGAAGAAAAAAATCTTTGCCTCTAATACTAATACTCAAAACAAGACAAATTTGTTAGGATATTATAATTTCTATCACCTAATTACTTTTTCTTTCCAATTCCACTGACAATGACCATATGCAATAGATGTATTCCTAATATTTATAAATCTAAGCACTGTCCAGCAAAATACTTATTTTACACTTAGGTTTAGTAAAAGTGAGGAAGTATATGAAAAGTTCAAATACAAAAATATTCAGAACCCATTATCATTTAACTTTAAAATATTAATAAAATTTCGTTTGAAGCCAGCTTTTTTTGATGTTTGGAAAAGTCACTCTAACTAACAAAAACCCTCTTAATCAAGTAGATCAGTAATTCTCTCTTTTTGGGGGGGACCATTTATACTCTTAAAAAGACGAGTATACTTACAGTTGCAGACCTTGCTTCATATCTCATTGAAAAAACAGAAGCAATCCAAAGAGACTTCTATAACTTCCACCTACATATCCTCACAGCCTGGCATTATCAGTATTAGTGCCCATATGCTTTCTCTCCTCTTACTACAGATGAATTGCTTTTGTTTTTAATTAAGGCTACCCCTCCACTTGCACACTATATTCCACATCTTTTTGCCTATTAAAAGTAGTATTACATCAATTCTTTCCTACATCATCTATTCTCCTCTCTGCTGAATTGTTCCCAAGCAACATATAAGCATATTGTTATTTCTCCTATCTTCGCTCCTCTTTCTTTCCCAGCTACTATTTCATTCTTCCACTCTCCGTTAAAGACACTTTCTTGTCTTCTGGAATACCACATTCTACTACCTTACTGGCAGCTCCTTTTCAGTTTTCTTCCTTGTTCCCTCCTTTTCTCACTGATCTCTCAATGCCCAGGGCTCAATTACTAGAATCTTTTTACCTGTACTCCCTCTCTTGATCATCTTATCCAGGATCACAATTTTAAATACCATCTCTATAATGAATACCTCCAAATTTATATCTGAAACTCAGACCACTCACCATGAATTCCAGACCTGAATATCTAACAAAACAAAGAAAAATTTTTTTAAGCACATAAGTTTTTGAAAAAATAATCATAAAAAAGGGCAAAGAAAGCCAAACTGGAAAAATATTTACTACATGTATGATTGACAAAGGGTTAATTTCTATTATATACAAATAAGTCTTAAATAGTAATAAAAAAATAGATCTATACCAAGAGAAAAATGGGCAAAGATCATCTAAAGAAAATTCACCAAAAAAAAGCAATAAATATATAAAGGATGATATACCTCTCTCATAATTAAATGCTATTAAAGTAAAATGGGACTATTTTTCATCTGTCACACTGACAGATTAAAAATTTTGATAAAAGGCTGGTCTGTCAAAGAAGTATAACTGGTGAAACTTTTTTTGATAAAATTTATCAAATGTAAATTCTGTACTTGCTCTGCAACATATTCTAACTTCTAGATGTTTACATTATTGCTATATTCACTCGAGTGCTCAGAAATACATGTATGTTCTCTAAAGCATTTCTAAAAAAGCAACACATTGAACACATCCTAAATGTGTTTAAATAAATTTCTTAAACAAATTACGGTACATCCATATTGAATATTAAGTTATTGAAAAGAATGAAGTAGAGAACTATGTACTGAAATGGAAAATTACCCAAGACAGACTATTGAACACAAAAGAAAATCAAGTTACAGAACATCATAAGTAATATGATCTCCTTGTGTGGTGGAAAAGACATATATGTTTGTTAAATACACAGAAAAATTTCCAAAGTACCTATAATAATCTGTTAAGAGAGTACATTTCTGTACTCTGAAATGTTATCATGAGCTTATATTATGATCATTATGAACTTTGATAATGATAATTTCCAAAAATAAGTTTCCAACATATAGATTTACAACTTTCTTATTAGAATTCAGTAATGCAAAGCCAGTACTGACTATACATACTCTTACCTGAATGGCGTAAGCAGCTGAATCTTGAGCCCGGCTATTATCTGCATATGCAAGGTAAGCTCTTGTTAGTTCCATCAATAATCCAAAGGCAAAGCTTGAATCTTCTACTCCAGTCTCAATTAAAAAAAAAAAAAAACAAACAAAAACAAGGATAAGGTGTATAAATTTTTTTTTAAAACTGTACCGTACCTTACATGGTTAATTTAACTTAGTTACATAGGTGAATTTAACTTAGAAAAGGAAAGGACATTAAGGTTTAAACTAAGTTTGGTACCAAGACTAAAACATAGTCTGTAACCAAGAAGCCAAACCTAAGCTATTTATAAAGCATATTAGAATCATTAGACTCTTGCATAGCTCCAACAATTTTCATCCTTTTTGTTTTGTTGTTGTTGTTAAAGATTTTATTTTCAAGTAATCTCTACATTCAATGTGGGATTCAAACTCATGACCATGAGATCAAGAGTTGCATGATCTTCCAACTAAGCCAGCCAGGTGGCCCTCATTTTTTTTTTTTTTTAACCTTTAAAAAGAAAACTGTATATAGAGCATTTCCTAAATGGCATGCTGTGACAGCCTGGTCACTTGAGACACTCCAAGAAATAATTTTAACATACCCTCCTCTTGGATGTGCATAGCACATACATTAAATGATACAGTAGATATTCTGTTTGATTTTGTTTTACAGGATTTCTCACACACATTTGACCATGGAAACTTTTCTATAAACTCACTACTACTATGACACCCTGGGAAATTTTCCATGAAAACACTTAGCAATAGTGTTGAAACAGTAATATTTAAATAATTAATTAGGTTTTAACTGTTTGTCATCATTAGGTTGGGAAGCTTTTTAAAAAGAACATAGCATACTAGTCTGGGCTCCAACTCTTATTGTTTTTGGCTCCAGACCTCTGCAAATACTATTAAGGAATAAATTCTGAAGTTACTAAATTGTCTAGTTTAGATCATGTTGCCACTAAGGATAACCTGTTCTTTGTAAATGAAATATAGAAATTCAAATAGGACAGAGAACTCTTCTTGTCATTCCAAATTACCATTACTTACCACAAATGTAAAATCTTTTCCTTGGCTTTCACTTGTTGAAAAATCTAGTCGACCTGGATCTATTGCCCCCAATTCCCCTAAACATTCCCCACAGAGCAACCGAGCTTGAGAGTTTGCGTCTTGGCAACCTTTCAAAAGCACTGTCACCAACTGTGAGATAACAGGTTCCACTGTTTCGCTATCTGTTGCATATTTTATCAGTTTTTCCTAAAAGTAGAAAGAAAATTTTTATATAACTTCTATTAACTAGTATATTTTCCTAACTAGAAAGCTGACACATACATTGATAAAATTAAATTCCTGTATCTGCAGTCTTTTCAGCTATTGTTTGATGAGTTCACATAATATAGTTCATGATACGTTCTGTAGGATTATAATCATTATTTTAGAAAATTTTAATCCTTAATCCATTAAACAGTTACTGAGTATTATTACATTAGTATACAAAAATAAGACATAGACTTCTCCCAACAAGTTCCCAGTCTAAGGGGAAAATAGACATGTAAATAATTAAAATAAAATGTGATATGTACAATAACAAATATATTTACAAAGTAAGGAAGCAATCAAGAAGATGAAAAGAACTCAGGGTAATGTTTCAAGGATAGAGGATAGATACTTAAGTAAATAAGTCAATAAAGAACAGCTATTACTTAAAACAAGACTGAAAGTGTATATGAAACCAGCAGAGAAGGAGAAAAAAATAATAGGAAAAGGGTTCCATGGTGATGAGGAAACAATACATTGGTTCAAGTAATCTTTTTTCATCAGTCTCCTGAGGATGCTGTAATGAAAACCTAAGAAGACACTATTTCCAAGGCAGCTGAAATTTCGAAATACTATTTGTGTGACACTTTAAAACTCCTTTGTTTATACTATTTTCTTTGTAGCAAAAGAAAGATACATGAGCATCTCAAACTCCATGTTAAAACTATGGTTCAAGTTAGAGTAATCATTTCACTCTTTTTTTTTTAAAAGACTTTATTTATTTGACAGAGAGAGGGACAGCAAGCAAGAGAGGGAACACAAGCAGGGGGAGTGGTGGAGGAAGAAGCAGGCTCCCAGCAGAGGAGCCTGATGTGGGGCTCGATCCCAGAACGCAGACGCTTAACGACTGAGCCACCCAGGCGCCCCTAGAGTAATCATTTCAAAGGAAAAATAAAAAGAGATTTTATCTCATTCAGAGTCTTTAAGTCGATCAGTTAAATAACATTACAGAATAATTCAGGTATAAATACTTAAAAAATGAGCTAGTAATCAATAAATAGCAAAACTAATATAAGAAATTATAAACAGGGGTGCCTGGGTGGCTCAGTCATTAAGGGTCTGCCTTCGGCTCAGGTCATGATCCCAGGATCCTGGGATCAAGCCCCACATTCCCTCTTCCACTCCCCCTGCTTGTGTTCCCTCTCTTTCTCTCTCTTCTGTCAAATAAATAAATAAAATCTTTTAAGAAATTATAAATATTTACTCACATGCTAAAACTAGAAAATATAAGATCACTTTAGTTGGCAGAGATAAATTCAGTTCAAGGTAATACTCATTATGAAACACTAAATGAAAGCTAATTTAAAAATATACTTACCTTTTACATACTTAATGTTTTCACTTCTAGGTTAGATAAATTAAGTATCATTTTTCAGCAAAAATACCGAATTCGAAAAATGAGTGTGTGTTCAATGCCTCTATTTAAAAAGGCTTTTTAACATATGAACCCAATTTTATCATTTTCCAAATGCCTAACCAGTTATCAAAACAAATTTGTTTGCTCTAATTATTTGAAATATAATTTTTATCATATCCTAAATGTCCATATACATAAAGGTCTATACTTGAACCTTCTATTCTGTGTTACTGGCCTGTTTATTCATGCACCAGAATCACACTGTTGTAATTATAAAGGCTATAGAGTATGTTACTGTCTAATAGGGATACTAAACCCTCATAGTTGCTTTTCCCCCCCGTTTTCTTAGCTGTTTTTATATGTTTATTTTTCTATATGAACATTAGTATGAACTTTTGTAGTTAAAAAAACAAGCAATTTCTTGGCATTCCTTTGGGATAGCATTAAATTTATAAAATAATCTAGAGAGAACTGAAATCTTTGTAATACTAAGGCAACCTACCAGATAAATATGGGATGCTTTCCATTTGTTTAAATCTACATTTTCGTGTCTTTCAGGAGTGTTTCAACGTTTTTCTTTATTGGTTTATACATTTCTCATTATGCTTATTCCTAAACATATTATCTTTTTCCGTTACTATTGGAAGTTAGGTTTTCCAATCAATCTTCTACCTGGTTATTGCTTGTTATATGAAAATTATTTTTTATATGTTGACTTTATATCCTCCTATCTTACTGAATTAGTTTGTTATCTGGGTTAGTTTTATTGATAATCCTCTACAGTTTAAGTATATTAGCCTATCATCTGCCAACAGAAATTCTTTTACAGGGGTACCTGGGTGGCTCAGCTGGTTAAGTGTCTGCCTTTGGCTCAGGTCATTATCCTAATGTCCTGGGATTGAGTACCACATCGGGCTCCCTACTCAGCAGGGAGTCTGCTTCTCCCTCTGCCCCTCCTCCCGCTTGTTCTCTTTCTCGCTTTCAAAAATAAATAAATAAATAATCTTTTTAAAAAATTCTTTTACTTTTTTTTCAATTCTTATGACTCTGACTGCTTATTCTTATATAAAGTCATTGGGTGATACTTTCAGCTGAATGTTAAATTGTAGTGGAGATAATGGGGAAGCTTGCTTTAGTGGGAATGCATCTTATTTTCCCATTATGTGTATGTATGTATGCATGCATGTATACAAATACATACATACACATATATGCATTAAGGTAGTATCCATCAATTCTTATTTTCTTGGGTGTTTTTATCTGAAGTGGATGTTACAGTTTGTCAAAGGCTTTTTCAGCATCTATGGAAATAATGGTATGATTTTTCTCCTTAGATATATGAATACAGTGAATTATATTAATGAATAACAAAATAAGAACCATCCTTGCAATCCTGGGATAAATTACAGTTGGTCATGGGGTATTATTTTCTTAATGTGAACTGGACTGTTTGATAATATTTCACTTAGAATTTTTTGTATTGGTATTTGAAAGTGGATAATGAAATTTAATTTTATTGTTTTGTGCTATCTTCATGGAGTTTAGTGAACCTTGTTATATAATATTCCTCAAAAAAACTGGATCTTTTCCTTCATTTTCTATGCTCTAAAACAATTTTTTTTTTAAAGATTTTTTACTTATTTATTTGACAGAGATAGATACAGCCAGCGAGAGAGGGAACACAAGCAGGGGGAGTGGGAGAGGAAGAAGCAGGCTCATAGCGGAGGAGCCTGATGTGGGGTTCGATCCCATAACGCCGGGATCACGCCCTGAGCCGAAGGCAGACGCTTAACCGCTGTGCCACCCAGGCGCCCCTCTAAAACAAATTAAAATAGCATTTGAACTATCTGGTTTTTGAAGATTTGCTAAAATCCCCTGTGAAACCACTGGGCCTGGTGCTTTCCTCTAGAGGTAATTCTTTTATAACATTCTCTAATTCTTCCACAGGAATTAGTCTTTCTACTGGAGTCAATTCTGATAAACTATTTTCCAGGGAAAATATTCAAGTTTGCAAATGTATTTGCACAGAAGGGTACAAAGTAGTCTTGTCATTTTAAAAAATATTTCCTTTGTTTCAATGGTTGCTTCTGTCTTGCCATTTCCTATTCACAAATTTGTGCTCTCTGCTTTTTGTTCTTCATTAGGTTAGAGATTTATCTATTTTGCTAATGTTTGTCAAAGAACTATAATTGTTATTAGTTTTTTTGTTCTCTACCTCATTAATTTCTTTTATTTATTATTACTTTCTTCCTGTACTGTCTTTTCTTAGCTTTGTTGAAATTTAATTCATATACTACAAATTCACTCTTCTAAAGTACACAAATCAATCTTTAGTATATTCACAAGGGGTAATACAGTACAACCATTACTTCTAATTCCAGAATATTTCTTTGAAGATTTATTTATTTTAGAGAGAGAGAGATACAGGGAGGGAGGGAGGGGGGGAAGAGGGGCAGCAGGAGAGAATTGTGAAGCTGACTCCCCAATGAATGGAGGGGAGGGGCTCAATCCCAGGACTCCGAGATCATGAACTGAGCTGAAATCAACAGTCAGCCGCTCAACCCACTCAGGTACCCCATTCTAGAACATTTTTATCACCCAAAAAGGTAACTGTACCTATTAGTGGTCACTCTCCATTTCCCCCATCCTCCCAGCTACAGGAAATCACTAATCTACCTTCTGTCTCCATGGACTTGCTCATTCAGGAGAATATGCATATAGATATATAGATATAGGTATATATGATGTATCTTCTTTGTAAATTTTGTATCTTCTTTTAGAATTATAAAGTACTCCTTTCCTGTCATATTTAATGCTTTCTGGTTTTAATTCTTTACCATCTAGAGGCAGAACGAGAATTCCTGTTGTCTTATTATTCAACTTACTGGTTATAAATTTCCTCTTCTCTTTATTTTTAGCCTTCCTAAATTACTCTTTTTAGATATATGTATTGTATACAGCATAGAGTTTGTTCCTGCATTTTAAGTTATTTTAAGGTCTTTCACATTTATTAATATGACTGATATCCTTGGCCTCAATTCTGTCATATTTTTTACAATACTGTATGTATTATAATTACTGTTATTTTTTCTCAGGTCTGTTTCATTTGCTTTAAAAAATAATTTATTTTTGTATGGGAGAAAGTTGATACTTTTGTTCTAAAGGTATCCTCTATAATACCTTTTTTAATGTTTCCAGTTTTTTGTTATTTAACCTTCTGTGACTATTTTACCAGTTTGAAATGGTATATTTTGACTCCTAGTTTTTACCTATGCAACAATTATTGAGCTTATTTTACTTACATCTCACTGTTTCTCTTCTCCCATTAAAAAAAAATATATTATTTCTATTTTATTAGAATATATAACCTTCACATATAATTCTCCCATCTTTGTTCCCACAGCTGCTTTAGTCTTACATCTACAATTATATGTGAACAGTAACCATCAGTCCTTTTGCCAGTCTCCCCAGTCTTCTCTTGATTACCTTCTCTAATATATCTAGAAGCCGTTCTCTAATATATCTCTTAGGAAGGATTTGCTTATACAAACAGTATTCCTTCATTTCTTGTATGTTTACAACTGTGTTTCTTACCTGTGTTAGTCTAAGCATAGCTTGACTCATTCTTTACTCATACTATGTGTCCTTGACATTTTCAAAAATGCTGCTACCCTCTCAGCCTACTGTGTTGTGAAGTCTGATACTAATCTACTTCTCTTACTCTTCTAAGGATTTTTAAAAATGTATTTTTGCCCATAGATCCTGAAAATTTCTTGTTATTAAAATCTAAGCTATTTATAAGAGTTGACTGTTCTGGGGTTGATTTTCTCAGGTATGCAATTGGGTCCTTTCAATATGCAGATTTAGGCCTTTTTTGTTTCAGAAAGTTTTCTTAGATTATAGTTTTAAATGTTAATTCTGTTCTATTGTTTTTGGTTGTTTTTTTTTTTTTTACAGAGAGAGAGACAGCCAGCGAGAGAGGGAACACAGCAGGGGAGTGGGAGAGGAAGAAGCAGGCTCATAGCAGAGGAGCCTGATGTGGGGCTCGATCCCATAACACCGGGATCACGCCCTGAGCCGAAGGCAGAAGCTTAAACGACTGCACCACCCAGGCGCCCCTCTGTTCTATTGTTTTATTTTTCTTCTTCAGAGACTCTAATTTAGTGTATGTGAAATCTTCCAGCCTTTATTTCAACCACTTCTTTGATCCTATTTGTTCCTTTTTCATTTTTATTTTATTTTTTTTAAAGATTTTATTTATTTATTTGTGAGACAGAGAGCACAAGCAAGCGGAGGGGCAGAGGGAGAGGGAGAAGCAGACTTCCTGCTTAAGGAGGAAGCCTGATGCGGGGCTTGATCCCAGGATCCTGAGATCATGACCTGAGCTAAAGGCAGACACTTAACTGACTGAGCCACCCAGGCGCCCCACTCTTTTTTTATTTACTTTATTTTTTTTATTTTTATTTTTTTAATAATAATATTTTTTATTATATTATGTTAGTCACCATACAGTACATCTCTGGTTTTTGGTGTAAAGTTTGATGATTCATTAGTTGCGTATAACACCCAGTGCACCATGCAGTGTGTGCCCTCCTTACTACCCATCACCAGCCTATCCCATTCCCCCACACCCCTCCCCTCGACGTAGTGAAGAGAAGGGCCATATGCACCCCAATGTTCGTAGCAGCATTGTCCACAATAGCTAAATCGTGGAAGGAGCCGAGATGCCCTTCAACAGATGACTGGATTAAGAAGATGTGGTCCATATATACAATGGAATATTACTCAGCTATCAAAAAGAACGATTTCTCAACATTTGCTGCAACATGGACGGCACTGGAGGAGATAATGCTAAGTGAAATAAGTCAAGCAGAGAAAGACAATTATCATATGGTTTCTCTCATCTATGGAACATAAGAACTAGGAAGATCGGTAGAAGAAAGGGATAAAGAAAGGGATAATCAGAAGGGGGAATGAAGCATGAGAGACTATGGACTCTGAGAACCCACTCTTTTTTTTAAATTTATTTTCATTCTATTGGTTTTCTGCCTTTCCTCAGTGCTCCTTACTAAATTTTTAGGCAAATATATTCTCTCCCATGGTCCTTATAATGTAATCGTCATTTCTTAGGTTTCTTTTCTGAATTCAGTCACCTCTTATTTCAGATGTTTTTGGTTTTTGTCCATTTCCCTTGCTTTTTGAATTTTTCATTTTTCTTTTCATATCTGCAAATGACTGCTTGAAATATTTAATTCAGCCTGTAGTGCTAAGTCTGGTTTTCTTCTGCTTTATGATTAGTGTTGGGGGAGGAACTGACATCAACCAAAAGATTTGATTTTCATTTTTTATTTTTGTCTTACAAAAACCTTATATGTAAAGAATATATATATTTTTATTTATACTGTAGACCCTCTAAAATAGCTATATGCAGTAACAGTAAGGGTTTCATAGTGGCTTGCAAGATTCCCATTTCATGAGTCCTCTCTTGTCAGCCTGGTGAAATGCAGTTTTTTTCATAAGTAGCTTTTGGGGAAGGGGGAGAATTGGGCACATCTTTGATCTTGTAGATTTCTTTTTATTTCTACAGGAATCTTAAAACTCTCTTATTTCTTTCTGTTTACAATTAAGTCTCCCAAGAATGTCCCCATCCTCCTATTCTTTTAGTTCTCAGACATGATGATTTTCAGAGACTACAACCTTAGGATCTGCACACTTTAAAGTACCTTCCTTGTAGTCAGAGCTCTGATGTACCACATCCTGGACCTACTTTTTGAGAGGGACCATCTTTGTTGGTGATTTTTATCTTTGCTTCATTTTCCTTAGTTCCCCCACTCCACTCTCTTCTTTCTCATACAGTCTTCTCAGAATCTAACTGCTCTTAACACAAACCCGTGACATGAACTCCAGACAGCTCCGCTGCTTACAGGTAATCTGAAGTTCACAGTATTCTCAGTCTCACAGTTATGTTGAAGGCATGAGTTATGTATGGATTTATTTGCTCTCATTGTTGCTCTTTTGTTTGGAGGGTATGTGAAGATTCAAATTTAGGCATCCAACATTATCCCAGTATAACTTGGAGGTCTCTAGCAGCTTTATTTTCAATGGGCTCATTCTCGGATTTGTAAATATTAGCAAATATGTCTTTTTATTAGAATTCTGCATTAGCAGCAAAGTTTATTTTGGCCTCAATACACACACCTTGTCCTGCTGGGATTTTACCACAGATTCACTTCAACCTGAGTAGCATCAATTTTCAGAAAGAGATTATATGGTTGCTCAGTTTGATCTATGGCCTGATTTTCCTGACACAGAAATAAAAATTCCATGCTATCCACTGAACTTAGGTATCATTTATATCCTTCAAAAACGTAGATTCCTCCTTAAAAGTAAGGAGTATAAACTGTAATTTCTTTAATGTCAATGACCCTCTAGGGGCTACCCATTAGAACAGGGCTTTTGCAGGATCAGTCCATCAAAATAGTCAAGTATCTAAGGTAACAGTAGCCATCATCTTATTAACTGTCATACCATTTTTTAGAGTTTACTTTGTCACTACATTATACCCAACTGTTTCTTTAGCCAGTTATACCACAATTTTCGGTCTACTTATTTAAAACACCTCCTTTCAACGTACTCCTGAAGTATCTTTTCCTCTCCCTCTGGTTAACATCTGCACTTTTAAAAGAATATCTTTTGCATTTGTTCTTTCACAGACTCTCAAAGCATTCACTGCAAAGACTCTTTGTCTTCTAACCCTGTTTTCTTACATCAGTTTCTTGCTCTCGTATTGCTATAGGTTCAGCCATCTTCTATAGCTGCAATGTCCAATATGATAGCCATTATCCACACGAAGCTATTTAAATTTAAATTAAATTAAATTTCCAGTTCTTTAGTCACACATTTTAAGTGCTCGAGAGAGCCACATGTGGCTAGCAGCTACAACTGGACAGTGTAGATACAGAACATCTCCATCTTCACAGAAAATTCTTCTGGACAGCACTATTCTAGAATTTAACTGAACTGCTTTCAACACTGACATTACCTTCTTGTCATACTTGGGAAAAAAACCAAAACATCTCCTTCTCTCTTTTTGTGTAAGTGTTTCAGGCCAGTGTCTTTAGGGATATGGCTGGGAAGACGTGTTTCTGGATGTCTTCCCCTCTTTTCTTATTTTCCCTGGCTCCTCCAAGCCATTGTCTTTAGTTTTCTTCCTACTAACCTAAATTTATCCAGCTACATATTGATTCTAAACTAGATTAAACCTTACTTTAAAATATCCTATAACAATCTGTGGCCATTATTCAGACTCTATTTGACCTTCAAGACTCCTGCAAGTACACTTACGTTCTTACTCTGCCTAGCTAATCTATTAGCATTGGGGCTTTACATTGAAGGAAGGCTTGTCAGGGTACTACCAAATGTGATTTTTCTTTTGTGACACAGGTAGCAAAAGCTGGGCAGTTGTGGCTATGAATATAAGCAATCTCTTTAAGTTTTCAGATTTAGCCATTTATAACTAAGAGGTGATGATCAATATAAAGTTTCCTTAAATTAGGCCAGAATCATGTCATCTGCTTAGAAATAACCTAACCTAGGAAACCTCTAGGCCAAGAGGAGAGATCCTTTGCTATTCATAAATCCCTGTATTAATATAAAAAGCTACAAGCCCTCTAAGTTACCTGAAATCCAGGTACAGGTTTGTTTGGGGCAAGGGTAAGCACACAGTAGTTTCAATGAAGTAAGTTGGGTGCAGGGAATGAGGCTGTAAGACTGATAGTGTAGATTCAGAATTAGGAGAGCACTTACACTTAAGGAGATTCAAGGCTCCTCACCTGTGGTAGGACCATCTCCACATCAGCTGCTATCCACAATGGTTATACAAATTCATGGATCCAGAAGCATGTATTTGTTACCATCATGTATATCTTTTTCCTAAATAAATCCTTCCTTCTATCATGAAAACAAACATAACCTGGTTTTGCAAATCCCCTAACTCATGAGGGTCTTTAGGCTTCCACATCATATCATATAAGTTCTTGACATGCAAAAACAAATACCTCAGGTATTTTTTTTCTATTTTATAGCTTTACAGTGATCGAGTATTTTAAATACCAGTGTTCACTGTCATCAAGGTTAGAGCTAATCTACAGTACGTTGCCAAAAAGTAAACTTAAAAATTTAGTCTCGTTAAAACTAAAAGTTAATTCAGTCAAAATGTAAAATGGCAAAATTACTGAGATCGTATATGCTAGGTATCTATAGGAAATTACATGAGAAGAGACACGAACTGCTGCTGTTGTACATACACCCTTACTCAGGAAGACGTAATAACCTAAAACGTAACTGTCAAATCATGACCCTTCAAAACAGCAAAAAACTCTGCACATCCCTGGTATTCAGCCTCAAAGAGTATCTCATGGATTAGCGATTCTAAGTCAGGTCTGATAATCTCGGTAAAATAAAAATTATTTCTTTCATTGAACCTACTGAATGTCAAGCAAATATGCTAACCTGTCATCTTTTCTTTAAACTACACTTCAAACTTTTCTTTATACTTCTTTAAACAATTTTCTTTTCTATACCTCTGAATTATATCTTAGGATTTTAGCATACCTGATTTTTATATAAAGTTTCCTTCAAACTCGTAAGAGCATGAATACGAACATCTACATTTTCATGTTGAATTGCTTTCATGGATAATTGTAGAGTTGTCTGAAGATCTGTACTCTCTGAGGTCTCCTATATAAAGAACACAGAGAGATACACCTTATCAGTTAATTATCTCAGAAACCAAACAGAAGGTCTGGATTCCCTACAGAGTTACTACTGAAGTGGTAAACTATACCCAAGTAAAAGTAGCTTTAAAAAATAATTTCCGGGCACCCATGTGGCTCAGTTGGTTAAGTGTCTGCCTTCGGCTCAAGTCATGATCCCAGGGTCCTGGGATGGAATCCCGCATTAGGCTCCCTGCTCAGCGGAGAGTTTGGTTCTCCCTCTGTCCCTCCCCCCTGCTCATGCCCGAGCTCTCTCTCACAAAATTAAATAAATAAAATCTTTAAAAAATAATTTCCATCTCTTCCTTCATATAGCATATGTCATTTGTAGTAATTCTTGGGAAAGGGATTTCATTCTAAAATCTATAGACCTGAAGGAAAATTTTATTCCAATCAAATAAAGAACCTACTTATCTAAAAGAAATCCTTCTTGGTAAGAAATACAAGTTTCTCCTAACTTACAAAGGACTACATGATAGCCTTGAGCCAAATCTAGATCATACAAATGAATAATTCACTCTTTACTTTGATTACTTTCTTATGACTATGATGAGTTACCCAGTAAGAGAGAAAATAAAAACCTCAGAACCAATCTTGGGGTCTGTAGTAAATACTTCTGCTATTCTGACTCAAGATTAGGTATCCCACTTTCTGCCCTAAAATTCTATGGAATCACCGTTAATACTTTCATAATTTCGGAGAATTCACTGGACTTCAAGATGATGGAACTACAGGTTACTCCCCTTCTAAAGCTCAGGAATCAGTAAGATTTAATGATTTCATACCATCGTTTGTAGCACAACATAACTAGAATCCTCCCACAGCTTTTCAGGGTATAAAGCTATGGCAGCTTCTTCTTTGGGGGACTATAAATAGGGACATACTGACCGGGGAAGCAAAGTCACAAGTACTGTATTCTTTGCTCTATGTTCTACGTAATGCAATAACATCTTTATCTAAATGCTAAAACTTCCTTCTCAAAATCATAATTTGTGATAGGATTATCTAATTGCCAAAATTAGCCATCAGAATAGGGCTATATCACCCCTAGATGTGATTCTAAAGAACCTCTGTTCAAAGTATTGGAATTTGGCAACAATTTTGTATCAATGATCTCCTAAGATATAAATAAAAAATTAAATACCTTTCTGTATTCCTGTAGAACTGCTTTTATCTTTTTTAATTCTGGATGATCAGGTAAAAAATATATTTCATGAAGAAAATCTTGTACAGCATCCCTAATAGTTAGTTGGAAGAAAAACGATTATTTACAAAGAGGATGAGTACCAAAAAAATAAAAAGCAGAGGCTGAAACTAAGGCCAATTTAGTTCACACTTAAAAGTGCTAGTGGGGGTGCCTGGTGGGCTCAGTTGGTAGAGCCTGTGACTCTAGATCTCTGGGTGGTGAGTTTGAGAACCACATTGGGTATAGAGATTTTAAAACTAGTATCTTAAAAAAAAAAAAAAAGTGCTAGAGAGCCTGGGTGGCTCAGTTGGTTAAGTGTCCGACACTTGATTTCAGCTCAGGTCATGATCTCAGGGTTGTGAGATGGAGCCTAATGGGGCTGTGTGCTCAGCGTGAAGTTGGCTTGGGATTCTCTCCCCCTATCCTTCTGCCCCCCCCACTCTCTCTCTCAAATAAATTCTTTAAGCAAGTGCTAGTGGATTAATGATATGCCAAATATTCTTCCTGACCATGTCTAGTGGTTAATAATGGCAAATAATCAAATCTAAGGAAATCACCCTGTTGCAGTATTTACATTGGTGGCCCTGAATAAAACTATACTTCTTTGTATATGCACGCATGTGTCCTCACTTCCTCTTCATTTTGGGCAGGGTGTGTGACTTGCTTTAACACACGGAATGTGGCAGAGGAAATGCTGTGCCAACTTAGGGCCTAAGTGTTAAAAAAAAGTCTGGCAGCTTCTGGTTTTGTGCTCCTCAGAGTCCTAAGTCACCACATAAGACATGTGGCCACCAACATGGACAGGATACATGAAAAGGTGAGGCTCCAAGACTACACAGAAAGAGAAGTCTAGCTGCTGACTGACTGCAGCCATACCAGTGACCAAAGAATCTACCTGCTGAACCCAGTCCAGACTGCAAAATTACAAGTAAATAAATATGCTGACATTTTAAGATACTAGATTTTGGAGTGGTTCACAGTACAGCAATAGATAGCCAGACCCAACCTTAAAACACAAATTCTCATAAAAAAATTTTAGAGAAAAATACATAAATAATTCTTATTGAGGCTACAATTTTTAATGTTTCAAATATTATACTCTAATCTTTCTGAGTCGCAGTAATGTATTTCTAAATTCTAGTCTTCATTCACTCACGCAATAAATATGTATTAAGAAACTATCATGTGCCACTATGTGCTAGACACTGGTCATGTAACAATAAAGGAAGCTGAAAGAATTTCTTTATTCAGGGAGTTTAAGATCTTCTAAATAGCACTAAATGAAAGAGAATTTTCTTTATATGAAAAGGTAGAGAATTGCTGTGTAGTAAAAAGCACAGATAACACTATATAATAATCCAAAGTATTTGAAAAAGGGATCTAGATTAGTGATTATGTTGTTCTATCATATTCAAATTATCAAAATAAAAGTATTTTAACTGACAAAAAAACAAAACAAAACAAAACTACATTAACCTTTTTTTCTGTACTTTCTCCCTGCTTAGACAGTTACTGAAAATGACTAATGGGAATAGCAGTAGTATGTGTATGGGTGGGTAAGCAGGTAAATAGGTAGTACTTACACCCTAACCTTTCAGAAGCAAAGGTAATGTAACAGTAAGTGTAAACATGGAAACAATTAAAAAATTTATAGAAACACATTCCAGGCTAAAAAGCAACCAGTGTGAGATACAAAAATGGAAGGGAGTAACATATGTTCTTCCAATAGCAGTCCAAGTAAGCTAGAGCATAGTCTGTTTCGGAATATCCTGAGAAAAGATTTAAAGAAATAAGATGTAACCAAATTTTGGAAAGACGTGAATGTCAAGTCTTTTAGTTAGTAACTGGAAGAATCACAGAATGTCTCTATCTGCTATAATAATACTAATAAGAGAGATGCTTTTAAATATGAACGATATGAAGAAATGTGATAAAAGCCTAAAAGAAGGGAGGCTGGTTAAAAGGCTAATGCAATGAAGTAATGAAGAGTTTCAACTAAGGTAAGCTATAGAAAGTAGGTGAATATCCCTCCTAACCTTTCTCATGTTATTCAACTGTCTGCTTTTTAAGTGTGAAAAGAAAGGTAAATTTAGCTTCACTTTTTTCAAAACAGATGAAAAATAACTTTAAGTTGCTGATCTAATAATGTTTTAAATATAATTATAATGGATCCATGTCACAACTGAAATAACATCAGTTCAATCTGTATTTACTTAAAGCATGTCAATTATTTTTGTTTGATGCACTCTAAATTAAAAAGAATGTGAACAATTCTACCTTACCAGAAGTAATCCCAATACCTTGAGACATAAATATATAGTAATAAAAAGTTGCTATCTTTACTATTAATTTCAGTTACAATAAATACCTGTTTTCAATTATGAGGTAGTGAAATATGGCTGCAGTTTCTTCAGGCTGGATTTGTATGAGAGGTAACAAAGCTACTATCACATGACTGAGAAGGGACCCAAGATAAGCATGATCCAGGCAACGAACAAAGCAATCCCAAGCTCTATGTGAAGAAACAAGTAAGTTAAAAGTCACATTGTTTTTATTATTTGTAAACCCCCATCAATGAGTTATTAGCTGGGCAAACAATAATACATACAAATAATAAGATTACAAGGCAGCTGTAAAAACGGAAGATCAGTACTCCATATGCAAATAGAGTGATCTCTCTACTGTATTAAGTTAAAAAAAGCAAGGTAAAAAACAGAGGTTATAATATGCTACCTTTTGGGGCAAGGTTAATACAAAAATTATGTGTGTGTGCATTTGTTTATACTTTTAAAAAGGGGAGAATTATACAAAAGTTAAAAATACTGATCATAGTTAGAAATGAAAGCTAGATTCACGAATCTGAATTTCAGACAATGTTTATGTTTTACATGAATTTAAAATTAAAGAGCAAAAAAGCAACCTCTAAAAACTTTATAAACAAACGAGGGGCACCTGTGTGACTCAGTTGGTTAAGCGTCTGAATTCGGCTCAGGTCATGATCTCAAGCTCCTGGGACTGAGCCCTGCTCTGCGCTCAGTGGGGAGTCTGCTTGTCACTCTCCTTCTGCCCCCCCAATACTCTCTCTGTCTCTCTCTCAAATAAATAAATAAATCTTTTTTTTTTTTTAATTTTACACAAACTGAAACAACTGAACCTAACTGAATATCAAGTTGGTGGCACATGTACACAGAAAAGAATTACTTCACATGACTTTAAAGCATATTATTCTGACACTCCATCTCTAGTAAGTACAGTCTAAGGACTAAAAAGACCTCTGGAAAAAAACAAAAATATATAAGTAAACAAACATAAATAAAACAAAAAAAAGGAGCTTCAAGAAGCTTAAACTGCATTCAGTAGTCTGTTAAGAAGTAATACTAAAATTCTATTAACTTAAATTAGGAATCCTACATGCCAAAATCTCAATGGCCTGAAAGAAGTGTGGGGAAGGGTCTTAAGGAGTGAATCTGTTTGTAAGAGATTATATTTAAGAGGCCAAAAAACCAAATGTGTGACATGTGCATGGTATTTGGATTCTGATTCAAACAAACCGACATCTTTGGGAAAAACATATTTGAGACAATTGGGGAAATCTAAATATGGACTGAGTTTCAGACGATATTAAGGAATTCCCATTAATTCTGCCAAGTATAATAATTCATGATGGTTGTATTTTTTTAAATGCCTTACCTATTAGATAAATCTGAGTTATTTACAAGTGCAATGATTTGATACTGGGGTTTTCTCTAAAACATTCCAACTAACAATAAAATAGGTGGAGGTGGTCAGATTAAGTAAGATTAGCAATGTTGATAACTGTTGAGGTTGGAAAATGGTATGGAGGGATTCATTATACTACTTTATTTCCCAGTATGTTAAAAGATTTCATACTTGTATGTCTTTAAAGAAGTAAACATATTCCCTTTCAATACAAATATCCTTTCCATTTTAATTATGTACAGTCTGAATCCCTCAAAGAGATAAGAATTCAAGTTAGTGCTACTGGGAAATGCAAAAATTCTAATGAATTTAGCCGGTCATTTACCTACAACACAATTCGGGAAAATCATCCTTGAATCTCAGGCCAGTTCTTAGCGTGGTCATCATCTTCACCCTCACAGAACTGACGTGTTTTGGTCCCATCAACTTCATCAAAGACATCAAACTGTTCAAAGCCTATAAAGTTAAGTAGGGCTTTAAAATAAAGCCTATAAACAAGTCAGCAGGAGCAGATGAGCCCTAAGGACAAGATCCCACCCACATCCTAGAGTAGTACCTATTCTCTGGCAACACAATGTTTAAATGTTGGCCAGTTCGTTTGTCCAAACTCTTATGTAAAAATTATGAATTTGAAAAATATAAGCTGAGTTCTGGTGTGTTTTTTTCTTGTGATGGTAATTTGTTATTTTTGTCCTGGCAGTCCTCTAGAACAGTAATTCTAATATATTAAGGATATAATACCTATTGTTTAATTTTCTTCATATTCATCCCAAAGTATTATGTAGCAGCATGCATTTTTGTCCTAATGGTACTAATTTCAAGATGCTCTGAATTTAGTAAAACAAACAAATTTAGTAAAACGAAACTGATGACATACCCAGAAAATTATGTACACATTTTATTGTGGAACACAGAATTAGACTTGTATCAACAGCTCCAGGTTTTAATGAAAGGGTAAAGAAAACTCTCTAGTCAACCTTAACTATGTGCTAAAACATACAAGCTTTTTATGGTTTAAAAAACAAAGTATAGTTTTCTCAGATTGGAGGTCATTCTCTCACTCTGGATAACAATAAGAAAGATTCCACGGAGATGGAACAGAAGTTGTCTGGAGGATTAAATTTACCAGTTGACATCAACAGAATAAGTACTGGCTGTGGAAGTAGAGTTTAACATTGTATCATGTCTTTCTTGGCTCCTTAAAGTTATTAAGACAAGAGAAGTACAAACTGATATAAAAGTTTCTACTCATAGATTTTTTTCTATAATTTTACTGACTACAGAGATAGAAAGCAATAAAAAAGGAAATTCAATCAGTATCTAAAATTCTATCCTATTCTATGGACAAAACTTCCAGTGGTGACCAACTGTTACAGTAGTCATAATGAAACTTCATTGTGCCAAACACATTTAAACATAAATTGACAAATACTGAAGGTACTTGACTTTATATAACCTAACATTTTTGCTTTTCAAAAACACCATGGGCCATGACTCACAACATACCAATCTGGACCAATGAACTCAATTATGCAACTTTTATTGAGCCATCAGAGATGCTAGTCTCTTTTTTTCCCGCTGAGCTAGATGCTGTGATGACATGAGCCTGAAGCCATTGGGGTCATTATCTGGCACTTACGTATAGAGCCAATCTAGGGGCATTTGAGCTAAGAGATGAATTCTGAGAACGCTGTGTCCAAAATCAAGTTATGCCCATAGCTATATTGCTCTCACAGTTTTAGTCACAAAGCCAATAAATTCTTCTAAGCCAGTTTCGGTTAACACTGGCTTTATAAACAAACAAACAAAACCTGTAAGTGATATATTTCTTCTTTCTAGACTCCCCAAACGCTTATTAAGGGATAGAGGGATTCAGAATGGTGTATGTTTGATTACTTATTTTTTTTAAAAAATAAATATTCTATTTTGAAAAAATGCACAATCAATGACAAAAATAAACAAAATTACCAAGGTACTCTAGGGAAGAGGCTACATTTGCATCCCAAACTGCATGCAAACCAGCACAGGGATTACTATAGTGGAAAACTCCAATAAAGACTAGTCCTGAAAGGACTAAGCAGAACACCAAATTATGAAAAGAGCCCGGCTTCTTGAATAAGGATTCTGCTGACTACATATATTTATTTCTTACCTTTAAATGTTTGTAGCTACAAGCAGAAGTCATGTCTCCTATAAATTCTATACAAATTCTAGAAATTTGCAACTTAATATCACTACCTACCATTTTCTTATCTTCAATGCCAACACTGGAGCTCAGTAACTGCATGTTAAAAAAGGCCAAAATGCCCAACAACTTAGGTTGCAAATAGTCAGCCTAATGAAAAAAAACCACATAAAAACAGATATTATGTAAGTTTTACACAGATCAAATTTCATAAATCAACAATTTAATT
Source organism: Ursus arctos (assembly GCF_023065955.2). Taxonomy (NCBI): domain Eukaryota; kingdom Metazoa; phylum Chordata; class Mammalia; order Carnivora; family Ursidae; genus Ursus; species Ursus arctos. Next base: position 20,764,611 of record NW_026622875.1, on the reverse strand, counting down.
AACGTCATTTTCTATATTACCTATGTTAGGATATTAGAAGTAATAAGCACTTGGTGGATTTTCTCTAAAAGTAAGTATCTTCACATCTAGTATTTTAAAAATTAGTGAAACTGATTTATAATCACCATGACAAAATATGATTAAACAGTACTCTACAATGAGAAAATCATGAGCTTTTGAATTATGAAGTGTGCTGGGGGTGAGATCCTCAGGATCTGACTCACAGAAGGACCCAGAATGAAGAGGATATTTAATCTTAAGGAGAAGAACAGAAAAGGACAAAGTGACTGTCCTTATCTAGAACATTCAGAGTCAAGATGGGGGGAAAAAAGTATTAAATAAGGAACAATGGTCTGACACAAGAGTCCATATCCCCTCAGGTAACAGTGGTAAGTGGGTCCAAGGCCATGGGCATCAACAGTTACATGCTAGGTATCACTGACCATGGCACTTTGGGTCTCCTGAAGTGAACAGGATTAATTCTTTCTTATAAGAGGGTCCTAGAGAAAAGGGTTTTAAGTCAGCTAAACCTGGGTTTGAATCCCAATTTTGACCTACCCAGTGTGTGATGCTGGGTAAGTTACTTAACTCCTCTGAGTCTGTAAAATGAAAAGACCTATTGCACAGAGATGTTGTAGAGATTGAATAAGATAACATGCATGAAGCACTAAGAAAATAGTAAAGTATTGCTTTTGCTGCAGGAGCCACTGAGGAGCGGCAGCCATGGCGCTACACTACTCTGTGACCATGGGCCTCAACAAGGGCCACGAGGTGACTAAGAACATGAACAAACCAAGGCAAAGAAGCTGCCACAGGCACCTCATCAAGCACGTCAAGTTTGTGCGGGACATGATATGAGAGGTGTGTGGCTTCACCTCATCTGGCAACATGCAATGGAGCCACTCAAGGTCTCCATGGATAAGCATACCCTCAAGTTCATCAAGAAAAGGAGAGGAACACACATCCATGCCAAGAGGAAGAGAAAGGAGCTGAGCAATGTCCTGGCAGCCATGAGGAAAGCAGCAGCCAAGAAGGACTGAACCCCACTCCTCTGTATGTAATAAAGCCTTTTTGGAACTTGGGGGAAAAAAGAATATAGTAAAGTGTTATATTTTACAAACTGGGAATGTGAGTACTCTGCAAAGAAGAATATTCAAAATATTTACATATGGGCAAGGAAGGGGCAAGAAGTATACTGGGGCGCCTGGCTGGCTCAGTCAAACATCTGCCTTCGACTTGGGTCATGATCCTGGGGTCCTGAGATCAAGCCCCGCATCAGGCTCCTTGCTCTGTGGGGAGCCTGCTTCTCCCTTTCTCTCTTTCCCCCTGCTTGTGCTCTCTCTCATTCACTCTTTCTCTCAAATAAAATATTTAAAAAAAATAAAGTCTGAGTAGACGGTAAAAAAAATAAAAATAAAAAAAAGTGTGGTATGACACAAGCCACAAGGGATGGTCGGTTGTACTGAATACCATTGAAAGGTTAAATAAGATAAGAAAAGCGAAGTAACCATTGGATTTGACATCAGGAAGACTGTTTTTGAACTGGATAAGAATTTCAGTGGAATAGTGAGAACAGAATTAGATTAACACGAACTGAAGAATGCATGGGAAATGAGAAAGAAGAGATAGAAATCTCTCAAGATATTTTGCTGATAGCCTTTTGAGTCTCTTGAAGGAATGAGGGCAATCAAAAGAAAAAAACAGTAAGCCTGAAGATTTATATATATTTTTTCACATGAAGAAGTAAATAGTAAAGTATATACAAATTTAAGATAGGGAAAGATAAAAGGGGATAGCATATCTTCTAACTTTCCCTTAAATACAACAATGGATTTTAAATACAGTTAGAACTGACAAGGTTAGTATGTTGTGCCAAACAGGTAGTTGGTCAGGGGAAAGGGCGGGGGGGCATCCACAAATGTTTTCTAATCTATAGTTAAAAAGTAGTGAAGAAAAATTAATTTGAACATTTTTGCTCAGTGAAAAAATAAGATCTATAATCATTTCAAAACACATATTTTTTAACACTAATATATGTCAATACCTTGCTGTGTGACCATGCAATTTAAATCATCAACCTTTACAAAATAAAAATCCCAATTTGAAATTTAAACAAATCTCTAGCATTTGAAAGATGCATACAATACCTGTTTCTCCAATCTCACGATTAGGCTAAAAAAGGCAAAAAACAAGCAACCCATGTAATATTCCTTACCATTAATTCGGGTGATGTGATCTCTCTGGGGCCCTGATATGGATCATCACTAGATGCAAATGAGGCAAGTATTGACAAACCATTGAAAACCTGTTGATAGTGTTCTCCAATACGTAGCAATAATTCATTATGCAATCCTTGGAAATCTTGTCTCAATAGACTCCCCAGTTCAATTTCTGTTTCATTCTAATCCAAAGACACATTAAAAAAAAAAAAAGGCTTTCGGAAGTATCTTGATTTTAACATCCTATTAGTAAATCAGGGGTTTTAGATCATCTGACAAGATTTACTAATGGTATTTTTAAAAGGTATTAGAAAAGGATTCTAATCTCGATTTCTCCCAGTAGGTCTCCCATAGGCTACAGGTAACAAGTGATTAGGCTTTATTTTCAAATAAAATTTTAAGAGGAAGTCCCAGTTTTCTTAAAATATCATCAACTCATTATTCATAGATACATAACCCCTGGGAGAAAATACAGTATAGTGGCTTAGAGCAGTCTTTCTGGTCAAACCATTTGAATTTAAATTCCAGCTTTGTCACTTGTTACTTTTGCTGTGATCTGGACAAGTTACCTAATCTGACCTCTCTCTGCCTTAATTTTCTAAACATAAAATGGAAAAATAATAGTATCTTTATCTCATTGGACAACTAATGAGGACTAAATGAAATGATCCATATAAATTGTTTATAAAGTTCTGACATGTAGGAAAATATTATCATTCTACCTCTACAATATAGATTTTCTTTCTTAAAACGAACAAACATACTCAATATTCATAATTCTCATGTGGAAAGAAATCTATTGCTACTATATCATGAAACACATGAAATAAATTAACATCAGAGAAAACAGTAGTCACATACGCATATCTGACAGTTTCTCCTGTTCCTGCATAGTCTTGTGTTTTTTTCAAAGATATTGTTACTGGGGTGCCTGGCTGGCCCAGTCAGTTAAGTATCCGACTCTTGATTTCAGCTCAGGTCATGATCTTAGGATCCTGGAATCGAGCCCCGCGTCCAGCTCCATGCTCAGTAGTGGGGAGTCTGCTTGTCTTTCTGCCCCTCCCCACTGCTCATGCTTGCATGCTCTCTCTCTCTCTCTCAAATAAATAAATAAAATCTTAAAAAAAAAAAGATTCTCTCTCCCTCTGCCCTGTGTGCGCTCTCTAAAAAAATAAACAAGATATCACTGCTAGCATGACACCAAAAAAGAAGTATAAGCTGTAATTTTAAATTTACAAAAACAAGCAAAATACTGGGCCAAATTGTAATCACAGCACTAAGTAATTAAACAAAACACTAACATTATGCTATAGTTGAGACTGCCTCTTCCTGTAAATATAATTACGTGCATATCAGTCAACTTACAACTCCAATTAAAAAATTCATTTTTTAAAGAAGATTTTATTTATTTATTTGAGAGAGAGACACAGAGACAGAGATAGTGAGAGTGAGCACAAGGAGGGAAGAGAGGGAGAAGCAGGCGCCCTGCTGAGGAACGCTGATGCAGGGCTCGATCCCAGGAGCCCAAGACCTTGACCTGAGCTGAAGGCAGATGCTTAATCGACTGGGCCACCCAGGTGCCCCATAATCAAAAAATTCTAAAATGAGGAGTGCCTGGCTGGCTCACTTGGAAGAACATGTGACTCTTGATCTTCGGGGTGTGAGTTGAGCCCCACAATGGGTGTACAGACTACTACAAAAGTAAATAAACTAAAGAAAAAATTCTAAAATGAAATGAGTTGAGAACCTGATCCATGAATGGATGATTATCATATGCCATTATGGTGAAATGATCAAAGAAAATAACAAAAGAATAGTTCTATTTAATATGCTCCTCTAGGCTCCAAATAAATCTTATTTACATGATACTATTTGCACTTATATTACTCTAGAATAAACTATAAATTACCTACCCTCCTTCCTACAAGAATGTTACAACAGCTTTCCTATAATGCTAATTTAAACAAGAGTAAAATATACACAAACATTCAATTACCTTCAGATAATGAAGGGCACGTTCTAATTCATCCTTGGAACAGGAACAGACCAAATGAGAAAAAATATATTTGAAGTTATTTATTAAAATCTCTCTACGATTGACATTTAATTGTTTTCCTAAAGTTCGAATGAGAGCAGAAGCTGCAGGGCTTGCTTTGGCGGCAAGGTCAGGTAGCAGAACTTGTAATGTCCTCTGAAAAAAAAACACTACAATTACTAAAAAGTACATTTGTCCAGGTAATAACATATTCACATTAAGTTATATGCAAAAATATTTTAAAATGCCAAACAAATCTGGAGTCCATATGTGACATACTTAAATTCAGATTTACCATTTATTCATTCAACAGATATTTACTGAGCCTTTACTATAATTCAGGCACTACAGGTATAGAAGCAAAATAACGGCCAAGGTCTCTGATAGCACAGAGTTCACATTGTAGCTAATGTATAAGCTAATACATTAAGTAAAGAAGATAATCTTTCATGAGTATGTGTTAAAATATACTCATGCTCGGGGCACCTGGGTGGCTCAGTCGTTAAGCGTCTGCCTTCGGCCCAGGGCGTGATCCCGGCGTTCTGGGATCCAGCCCCGCATCAGGCTCCTCTGCTAGGACCTGCTTTTTCCTCTCCCACTCCCCCTGCTTGTGTTCCCTCTCTCGCTGGCTGTCTCTCTCTCTGTCAAATGAATAAATAAAATCTTTAAAAAAAAAAAAATACTCATGCTCTTAGGCAGACGTTCCAATTTGGATTTATTATTTGGGCTAACTTGGATTTAGACAAGCAAGAGTAACCATAAATAGAATATTTTAAGGGTTTTTTTAAATTAAAAAGTTGAAAAAAATTTAAAAGTTGATGCTTCAATATTAATAAAGCCATTTTAACACACCATCCCAACATGGCAAAAAAATCTGTTTTGATTTTGGTCTATTTCCTTTAAGATCTTATTCATTAAATATATACAAAATTCCAAACATAAAGTGGTCGGCCTTTCATTTGTTCATTCAGTATGTATCTAAAAAACACCTACTACGTGTCAGTCACTATCCTCAGCACTGGAGATGCAATAGTAAGCAAGCCTCAGTCCCTGCCCTCAGAGATGCTTACACCTTACTTGTTTTATACCTTTCAATATAATATTGAAATGAAGCTATTTTAAGACTGATTTAACATTTTAAGATAGTTTAAAAAATATTAAAAATTATTATATTAATGGGTCATTCCATAATTACTTATAACCTAAATATTAGACATGTAGTTTCTTTTCAGGGTTTTGTTTAGTTTTGCTACTTGGAAAATGTTGCAATGAACACCTGCACTTTTTGGTTCCCAGAATGAAATTACGAAGGAAAAAGTAAGAATATCTTTATGATCCTTAATGTATACTATCACATTTCCTTCCAGGATTTGACCAATTTACAAGCAGTTTAAGTTTCTTTAAAATATAATATTATAGGGAGAATTAGTTCTGACAGTGTGAATCACTATTATAATTTATTAAGGATAATGATAACTTTGCCCTTGGGAAAAGGTAAGAAGATAATCTACACCATCCATCTTTCAAACCTCAATCCTAATGACATTTCAAAGGCTTCCCAAACCACTCTATACTACAAACTCTGTAATCTGAATTCACAGAAGATCATATATACCAATAGTTTTGTACCATATTACTCTAACTCCTTAGGGATAAAAATGGTATTAGACTGTGCATTACCAATGGAACCAATCATAGCACTAAAGACATAAGGGTTCAGTCAACTGAATTAGACAGCATTAATCGATTAGTATTAACCTTTCAGGATAACTAACGATATAAAGCAATAACTCAAATTAACATGAATTTAAATTTTATAACATATCAAAGTCAAAAGAAAACATGTAAATTTGAAAATTCACAATCTGTACTTGCCAGATTTTCCTTAAAATAAGACTAGAATGGAATAAATGCAAAATATTCAATTGAAAACCTCAATTAAGTCAACTACACCTTGCAACTTACAGTAAGGAAACGATTAAGATCAGGAAAGTCAAAAACATTGGCAATTTCAGACAAGGTATTTAAAGCCATTTCTCTCTGGTGAGCCACATCTTGTTTCCGCATCTCAGCATTCTGGCATGGAGTACTAGGAAGTGCTGTCATCTGACTGGAATGGAGGGATTCTACTAAAAACTAGAGCAAAACAATTTGGTAATTTTTACAAGGAAGGAAATTTAACAAATTCTCTCTAAGCTAACACAAAGGACATTATCAGTGCTTTAAACACATTACCTGAATTAGCTCATTCAATCTTTAACAACCTTAATGAGGTAGATTATGTCATAATCTCCCTTTTACAAAGCAGAAACCAGGTTTAGTTAAGAAATTTAAATTTACATCACTAACACGGCAAATCCAGTATTTTAACACATCCTAACTTTTCAACCATGAATTGAATTGATCTTTTTTAAAACAAAGTGCCTGGGGCGCCTGGGTGGCACAGTGGTTGAGCCTCTGCCTTTGGCTCAGGGTGTGATCCTGGCCTTGTGGGATCGAGCCCCACATCAGGCTCCTCCGCTATGAGCCTGCTTCTTCCTCTCCCATTCCCCCTGCTTGTGTTCCCTCTCTTGCTGGCTGTCTCTATCCCTGTTGAATAAATAAATAAAATCTTTAAAAAAATAAAAAATAAAACAAAGTGCCTTACCCATAGTATCAAGCGATAAAAAAGTTTATCCTAAAAGAAAGGCTAAAAAAGCATTTCTTAACAGATTCACAATAGAGCATAATAATTCAATATATCATAAGATGATTTTCCCCCTTCCATTTATAATATACATCTTCACACCAAGATCATAAAATATAAAACTGGTAAGATTTAGGTTCTCTTATTAAATAAACTGAATATATCATTTTAAAAAATATCCTTTAGGGACACCTGGGTGGCTCAGTCGGTTAAGTGTCTGCCTACAGCTCAGGTCATGCATGATTCTCAGGGTCCTGAGATCAAGCACCACATCAGGCTCCCTGTGTCCCTCTCCCGCTCATGTGTGCACGTGCTCTCTCTCTCTCAAATAAATAAATAAAATCTTAAAATATATGTGTGTGTGTATGTGTATATATATATATATATCTTTTAAAGCAGGACAAATAAAAAATATGTATGACTTTTTTTTTTTTAAACTCTTGCAAAGTACTGCTATTTCCTATAGTCAAGGCAAATCCTGACTCTCACCTGACAGATGGGTTTCTTATACTGGCTGAAAAAGTTTTGCAGTTTAACACTCTTAGCTGCAACCAAAGCTCTGATTTCTGTATATGCTGCTCCAGAGACAGATGCCGACTTCGATAATAAACAATGCAATAAATGCAAAAGTGCAAAAGGTACCAAATCTCCTTTTGCTGCCCTAAAATTAAAAAAAGTTATCATCAATGTCTCAAATATAAATGGAAATCCATAAAAAGTACATGTTGATAACACATTTCCTTCTATATCATATCTGTCACACCACCATTTGTAACACAAAGCAAACAAAAAAAGAAGTATACAAATTCTGCGAAATATACCTTCCAATATCCCCTGTTGTAAGAATCAAGGTATCCTTCAACTCATTATTTCTTGAGATTTGAGCATGTGTATATGCTTCCTTCATTCTTAAGACAAAAAGCTAGAATAATAAAATTAACTAGTTAAAGAATTTTTTAGAGTCAGGTTAACGAAGATACAAATGTTTAAAAAATAAAAACTATCAACCTCTTTTATAAATCCATCTTCAGAGTCCAAGGATTCCAATATGTGCTTGATATTTCCACTAAAAGCCACTCTCACATCCTTGTCTGGATCTTCCATTAAATTTAATAAAGTTCCAAGAACTGTTTTCACATCTGTTTCATCTTCTCTAAAATCAAGGTGCTTACAAAGATGATATAGATTATCTATGAAAGCTAAAGGGTGAGAGCATATAATACCTAATTTAACACATCAAAGTTTTACAGTAAAAATACCAATAAACAATATACAAAGATTTCTAACATGCCTTAGAATGTCAATATTTAAATTAGTAGAGCACATAGAATTGTAGAAGATTAAATTGCATATTTACAAATTTAAATTTACTTTATACTTAATAAAAGTTATAAATACTTTTAATCTAAAATTCTAGATTTTTTTAAGTTATAAAATGACTAGTCACTTAGATTTTATAGATCATTATATTTTACCAAGAGAGACTTAAAAGCACATTTCACTAATCTGGAGTGCATGGGTGGCTCAGTAAGTTAAGTGTCCGACTCTCAATTTTGGCTCAGGTCATGATCTCAGGGTTGTGAGAGCAAGCCCTGCATCGGGCTCTGTGCTGACTATGGAGCTTGACTGAGATCCTCTCCCTCCCTCTGGCCCTCCCCACCCTCTTTAAAAAAAAAAAAAAAAAAAAAAAGCACGTTTCACTAATCCAAAGAACTGTGAACTAAGGGCAATGTTAGCCGTACTATTAATCTCACATTACAAGATTTAGGGAGTCCTAGAAACTACCTATTGGTGATGTATTATTTTGAAAACTTGAGAACAAGTTGAGGTTTATTACCCAAACAAATGGATCTTACAAGTACTTGTGTAAATCTCATGCTCTCAACATACTCATATATCATTACCATTGGAAAAGTGGCTAAGAAGATAGAGCCTATATACAGTCTTCAGTTGGGCAAAGTATCTAATTATTTGAAGTTCTGAAGGTCCAAGGTAGTGGCAGGGACACATTAAGAAGGTCCCTGCTACCACTAAAGAAGATATAAAATATTGAACCTCATGATACTGAACCAAACACCAGGTATCCCCAAATAGGCTGTCATCAAATGAGCATTTAAAAATCCAAAAATTACTTCCCTTGTTAGTTCTGTGACACAGTCTAATTCCAGATATCCCATTTACAAGTAATCATTATATGACTACTGAATCAAACAGGTCTAATTTTTTAAGGCTTCGAGCTAATTCTATCACTGATTTAAAAGAGAGGTTAAAAAGGTTTTAAACTAGGGCGCCTGGGTGGCTCAGTTGGTTAAATGCCTTTGGCTCAGGTCATGACCCTAGGGTCTTGGGATCGAGCCCCATGTCTGGCTCCCTGCTCAGGAGGGAATCTCCTCCTCCCTTTCCCTTTTGCCCCTTCCCCCACTCATGTGCGTGCTCGCTCTCTCTCTCTCTCTCTCTCTCTCATCTTAAAAAAAAAGGTTTTAAAGTATTAGATAAATCATAACAAATCACTCACCAAGTTTCACTGGACTAGGTGATTTTTTTTTCAGTAGGAAAAGGAAAGGTTTGCAAAGAGAAGCTTTTAGTTGAGAAGATGAACATTCATGTTGAGAAGTGACTTTAAGGCTTTTACAGAAGAGGTCAATATGTCCATGCTCAGAGAAAGGTTCTGTTAAAGAACTTGTCAAATAAAACATGCCATGAAGCGTACAGACAAGCTGACCAAGAATAGAGGCAAATTCTTTCTTGACAGTGTCAGAATCATCTTTGACTTTATCTCTGGGGAGAAAAAAGAAAAGGTACTAACTAAACCTCGCTTTATTTTGTCGTCTAAATAGTCTTGCTTAATTTGGGGCAAAAATAATGGTAAGACAAAGCCTAGAAGGAAGAAAATTTAAATTCTAAAACTAAAATCAACATTTGCTCTATATACCCAGCAATATACATAATTTTCATATAGTATGACTTTTCCAATCAAGTTATATATTCAAATTAAAATATTAATACATACATAAGAATCTTGGGAACTCTGTTACATGAATTCTGCTGCTGCAATAAGATAAAAAATCCATTAACACAACTAGCTCGGATTACTTCATGGGAGCTCTGTAGGGCCCAGCTATAAATTGCTGTTCTCCATTCAAGGAATATTCTTCTTGGAAACAAAGTTAGAAGAAACACACACCGTGACTGTGCCTGTGGTGCTGAAAAAATTAAGTCTATTAAACAAGATTTCTAAGCGTTAATTTTACTTATAAATTTATGTATACAAATACATATTCATTTTATGTATGTATTCATTCTTTGTTGTAAAGTAACATTTAAAATACATGTAATATTAAATTAAAAGCTTTTTCAAAAATAAAGCATGTGCACTGAAAAAGGTCTATGTACAATCTTACTAGATAACCAGAGAAATGCAACTCATACCCATCAGATAGCAAAAAATAATTTCTTTTAGTTACCTCAATGCTTTTTTTTTTTTGACAGCAAACATTCTGAAGTCTGACAAAGTGAAGATGTGAGACAATAGGAACTCTCATATTCTGCTAAGAGGAATGTAAACTGGAATGGCATCTTTATAGAACAATATGGCAGAACAGAGCTGGGAATGTGCCAATCCTACAATCTGTTCAATTTGTTACTTTTTACAAGTCTAACCTCCTTTTTGAATTGTTAAAAACGTACTTCCTCTTTTAATTATTGAAAAAAACAGCAACGTGTTAGAAGTCCCACACAGAGATGAGTTAAAACACACACAAAGAATTTTGTGACCACTTACAGTAGCTATCTGAAATCCTCTGGCTTAATGCTAAAAGATTAGTGGCAAATGTGGTCAACTTTAAAGAGCCATCATCAGAATGGGAATGAATCCATGGAAGTGAGAGCATTCCACATAAATCTTCCAGAATATGATCTTCAAAAGAAGTTTTCACTACAGAAACACACAACAGGTGATTAATTATATTTTTTTCCTTAATCATATTTACCTGTATCTTTTTTTTTCAATAAAAATAAATGTTCTAAAGATCAGGTGGAATTACAGCATTCAATAAACAAAGGTTCTTAATACAGAGATGATGTTCTGAGGTCTGTGAACCCAAAGAAATGAAATGTGACTTTATAAAAATATGCATCCATGCATTTTTTAGAAGGATCACAGCATTTTTCAGAAATTCTCAAAAAAATTTAATAGTTTTATAATAAATCATTTCTATTGGCTGAAAAAGAATAATAAATCAAAATATTACACAAATTTGGAACTTAGAAATTACTGAATTACTGAAATAGAACTGAAATAGAATGAGAACTAAAATCAAGAAAAAACTGCTGGGTATTCCAAATACTTGTGCATTTAGGCTGTAGGCAAGAGAGAGCCTATTTCTATACTGATGATCTTTAAAAGTTATTTTGTTCTACTGTTTATTTATACTCACCGTGAATATAAATCAGAGCATCATATATTTTCACCACTTTATCAATAATTGCCTCCAGGTCGGGCTTCTGAACAGATTCTAACAAACTCCTACAGCTCTTAAGCACTTTTGTGTAAAAATCCAAAGACATCCAAGTTACCTCTACTGAAGGTTTCTTCTTATATTTCTGTTGACTGTCCTTGAAATTATGGCTGCAGTTGAAACATTTTTAAGACACAGAATTACAATGAATTTTGTTATAGTCCAACCTAATATTGACGTAAGCCAAAAGAAATTGTGAGTATAAAACTAACATAAGTTTAAAGCAATTCAAAGTAAATATACAAATTAATTAATATGCCATTACTATTTTAAGTTTAAACTCTATGTCAGTCTAAGTCACTCTTAGGATTTGATAATTAAAATTAATCTAGGATATTAAATGTGGTATCACCAGGCTTAAAAATGACACAAGATATCCCTACATAATTATGAACTGCCTTAAAAAACCCTTTCTTAGAAACAGGAAGAGTAGATTGCAGCCTAATCAGCTATTTCTTCAAGTTGTCTCAAATTCCAAATATAATGCAGTCTGAATTAATATAGTTTTTCTTTAAAATCCTCTTCATAACTTTTTATTGGCTAGTTAAGAGTCAGAAAATAACAACAAATGATCATGTAAAAAACTAACAAAGAGTTTTGGTCTGTAACTTGACAGTAAAAATAAGATTAAATCTTCAGAGAAGATTCACACTTGTTTTTTCTGATAGAATAATTAACTATATTAAAAATACCAAACTGAAAAGATACTTCTAACAAGTTCTAAATCCCTACTCCTATTATCAAAGGGAAATGTTCTTTTGACTAAATGTTTGACTAAAACAACATTGGCTTTTGAGTTATCTAAAAATGTGCTCTGCTACTTTCTAATCATGTATGCCCAGGAAAATTCGTTTAGGCTTCAGACAAAAACAGTCTTGTTAGAGGAAGTAATGAAGAGGATGACCACCAGTTGACCCTCAAGCTGGACCCAGGCCATCAGAGGCTCCTCACCCCTTCCCTTGTCCTTGGAATGTACATTCTGTCTACTGGTCCCACAGTGGGAGCTGTTTCAAGGACACAGCCCTGAGAGTAATGTGTTGTTGAGACCATCTGGAGTGAATACATGACTTAACCCCATTAAGTCCTCCATATAAACTTCTAAGATTCTGGAAAGTGAGTCGAGGGATCGATTTGTCTTTCACAGCTGCCTAAGACAAGTCTTGTAAGTAAGTTCCCTTATAAAACCTACCGCCTACCAATCTGGAATGGTCTCTTTCTTCAGTCTCTCCTTGCCCTGTGCATATAGGACCAATTTATGAACCAATAAGCCTCAACTTCTCTAAGCCTCAATCTCTAATTTGTAAAGTAGGTATAACAGCATTTAACTTACAGAACTGTTACGAAGATTAAATAATATACGTATAGTACTTAATACAGTGCCTAGCATTGAGCAGGCGCTCAATAGAAAACAAATTTCTTTTCCATTTCACTGAAAAGTATGCTCTAAGGTCACACAAATTGAACAAATAATGAAGTCTCCTAAAGCAATAAATCCAAATTTATTACAGACAACCCACCCCAAAAATACAAGTTGTTTTACCAGTCCATGTTTTGATGAGAACAATGAACAGTACACAGAGCAGTCAGCTGTAGGACAATAGTGATTCCTTCCAAAGTTGCAATAACAGGATTCTTTAGACTACCATATTCAAGGAAAATCTGAAGGGACTCAGCTTTCTGTTTCAGGGCACTCCATAATATGCTCTTCTTGTTCATATCCACATGTTTAATTCTGTAATTCATTATAACCATAATATAAAGGTATTTATATTTAATATAATTTGGTTAATATAAAATTAGTTCAACTAAAACAACTTTCAGGGCTAACTGAAATATGGGAAATTTTTTGATCACATTATTTGTTAACATGTTTAAGTTTATTTGTTAACATATTTTAAATTGCTGATGAATATATAACTTCAGAGATTTTCTAGATATTAAGAAGTTAATTTGACAGGCAAGTAAAAACTTAAAAAATCTTTTAAGTAACCATATGTAGTCATGTTATCTTTCACATCAGAATGGACTATAAGTATTAAAATATTTTAAGCATTCCTTTGACTACCTTTAAAAAGAACAACTGCTGTTCATTTAAGCCAAAGCACTTAACTAAAAGTGATTTTAAAAGGTGAATAAAGTTTTATTAAATGACTAAATACAAACTGAATGAAGGTCATACTCCTCAGTCTGTTTTGGTGGTCTTTTGGAAGAGTTTAGAGATGAGCTGAGTCGACGCCTTTTGGCTGATATCCCATCACTATTACTGCTGAGGTTTTCCTGTTGAATTTGGCATTGAACCTCCTCAATGATTTCCATACTTTCCATTTTTAAGGCTGCATAAAGTGGGCCCAACAAATACTGAGAAAGTAAAAATAATTTCAAAAACTATGCCTTAGGAAATATGTTATTCAAAGACTGTAAAAATTCATTAGGTTATAAGTTTTCTGTTAGGGTAAACTATTTTCAGAGTCTCATGAGGTAAAAGACCTAAATTAATCTATATAATTTCACAATCTATAAATAGACACATATATGATTCTGTATCTAGAACTATGGTTCTATAGTCGTAAAAGTCTTAAGACAAATTCTCTCTCTAATCTGTTTTTCTGTCGGTCAAAATGCTACAAAGTGGGGCACCTGGGTGGCTCAGTTGGGTAAGCATCTGCCATCGGCTCAGGTCATGATCCTACAGTCCTGGGATCGAGCCCTGCATTGGGCTCCCTCTGCCCCTCCCCCTGCTTGTAGTTGGTCTCTCTGTCTCAAATAAATAAATAAAATCTTTATTTAAAAAAATGCTACAAAGAAAAATTCTATAAGGGAATTACTAACCTCTTCCATACTACAAATCCAGCAAGACTTACAGGTAAAATACTTACTCAAATTACTGTATATTTTATTGTACTGCCTGTCTCTCACAGTCTGAATAAGAAAAAAGGCATAATTTGGCAAGACTAGTACTAGATACCCATTGGTTTTCTAAATGTGATTGAATATAACCTGTCAAAGATAAAATCTAGGTGAGTGCTTGAAGTTTTTTCAATTAAGTTGATAACTCGTCCCCTTTTATTAATAACGCACTAAACATGCTTACACTTCACAAATTCTACTTTATAACATTCTACTCCATTGGCAGTCCATTACCAACTTAGTGAAATCCTTCTCAAATCAAAGTAAAAGTCCATAATAAGGAGCCAAAGTGGATTGTGAAAAAAATCATTTTGTTCTGAATATACGTTTAAATTAGTCTATTTTCTCATGATTACATCTTACATATATGCATGCACTTACATTATAAACAAAATACATACTTATCAAGCAACCTTAAAAATGACTTACCTCTGCATCTACCTGAAATCCAAGCACATCCACAAGAACTCTACAAATGTTTCTCACATAAACCTTCCTGACTTGTAGAGCAGATTCATACCCAGCTGGCACATATTTAAGGAAATACTGCAGTAAGTGGCACAAAGCTGCTTTTAGCAAATCAGACTTAAGCCGCATAAGCACACCATCTTCAAACATGACACAGAGTTTTTCCAGCAGCATATTTAAATAGACAGGTTCAATATTTCTATAAGCTTCTGCTTCAAAGGGGAACAGTGTTCTTATCAGCTTTGATAATGGTTCTTCATAGAGTTTCAACTGGTCAGCATCCATTTCTACAAGATGTTTTAATAATCCTAAAAATGAGCTGAAGAAAGTGCTGGCTGGTTGTGCTGGTAATCCTCCAAGCTCAAAGAGTTCGGTTAAAAGGCTAATTGCTAAGGATTTAATTTTTGGACTACCATACTCTAGCAGAACACAACCTATCTGCCAAAGAAAGAGTTCTTGCCTTCTAAAAAACACAATTGCAACAATACGAATAAGAACTGTTAATAAAGTGACTTCAATAAATTCTAAATTTTGCATGTTCACGAATTGCAAAGGAGCTGGTTGTAAATATCCCACATGTTCATCTAATTGACTTGAAAATCGGCTAACTACCACTGGCCATTCCACAAAGTGTCCCACTGCATTTTTTCTGTGGAGGTAAATCACATCTTCAAAAAGATGTAGTAATTCCTTTGTCAGTACTCCGAAAATTGCAGGGCTCTTGCTTTTAAAAAGAAATAACAATGAGCAGATAACTTCACAGATTTTCTTGTGTAACATATGACAGGATGGAGTTGCTGCAATCCGCAGAAGTCTTGTTATGATCCAATTACTGAATTCTTTGAAATAAACAAAAAAGATACTAAATAAGTACATCAGAAATGCTAATTACTTTGCTAAATCCTTGATGATGCATTTTTATTTTTTTAAGATTTTATTTATTTGTCAGAGAGAGAGAGAGAGCACAAGCAGGAGGAGGGTCAGAGGGAGAAGCAGGCTCCCGCTGAGCAAGGAGCCTGATGCGGTACTCGATCACAGGACCCTGGGATCATGACCTGAGCTGAATGCAGATGCTTAACTGACTGAGCCACCCAGGCGTCCTGATTCATTTTTAAAGTATAACACAAACAAAACAGTCTAGAACATTCCCTACACAATGGAAATATGATAATTTAGTACCAATTTTGGAGTTGGACAAAGTCCTAGCTTTCCACTTACAAGTTGTGTGAACTTTTCATTTCTCTGAACCTCAGTAACTTTATCTATAAGAAGGGAATAATGAGGCTTACCATGAGGATCAAGTATGATGATATATGTGAAATTCTCAGCATAGTGCTTTAAGTTCAGCAAATGGTTACTATTATCATTCCTTCAACAAATAGTTATTGAATGCCAACTCTGTCCCAAGTGCACAAAAACAGTCCTCATGAATCTTGTAATATAGTTTCTCAAACTTAAGAGATACATTTTATATCATGACCCAGTCTACATATGCATATTTATTTTATTTAAATATGAAACAAAAGTTTCATGAGAAAGTATTTATTACATGCAACGTATTATGATATTTTCTAGTCTATTATATTTTATTTTCATAACCTACTAACAGGTTGTGATCTGTTGTTTAAAAAAGTGTGTCAAAGGGGCGCCTGGGTTGTTCAGTAAGTTATGCGTCTGCCTTTGGCTCAGGTCATGATCCCAGGGTCCTGGATCAAGCCCCGGATGGGGCTCCCTGCTCAGTGAGGAGTCTGCTTCTCCCTCTCCCTTTGACCCTCTCCCCTGCTAGTGCTCTCTCTCTCTCTCTCAAATGAATAAAAAATTTTAAAATAAAATAAAATAAAAAAGTGTGGCAAAGAATACAGACAAATAGGTATTTATAATTCAGCTTAGCAACCACTGTGATAGAAGAAAAGCAGAGCACTGTACTAACGGAGCATAAAGAAGGAGCAACTAAGCCAGTGCTAGGGCAGGCACTCAGGAGTTCTGGTCAAAAAAACTTTTTGGAGGACATGCTATTAAAGTTGAATACTGAAATTCAAGTAAAAAAATTTTAAATACTCTATTGTACAGAAACAAAAAAGATATTTGCTTTACATCTCTTTACAAGGAGGCCAATAAAGGGACAAAAGTAGTAGGAACAGTAAGGTAAAGCCTAGAAAAAAGCTTCAACATCTAGGAGTCAGCAAAATTGTTTTTAAAGGGCTAGATAGGAAATATTTTAGGTGTGAGGGCCATATGGCCTCCATGTCAACTACTCAATGATGCCTTTCTAGTAGTTACAGATAATAAGGAAATACAATAGGTAAAAGCATTGATTTTCCAATAAAACTTTGTTTACAAAAACAGGCAGCTAGCTTGTGGGCCACAGATTGCTAATGCCTCATCTAGAAGAGATTATCAAAAACAGAAGAAAGAAAACTGCTCAAATGTTCAATGGCAAATAAACAAATTTGACTATTTCTGTTCCATCCTGGGTACCTACTTCATAACAAAAGAAAATAAAGATGCATAAAACAAAACTAACCACTACCATTTTGCTCCCTTAAATTTAGAGCAAAATTTACCAAAATATGTATAAAAATCTATGTTATATTTGAGAAGAGCAGAAGAGGGTAGATTTCATAAAACCAATTGCAAATGAATGCACAAATAGCAGGACTTACCAATACAACTGCCTTTGGCCTCATTTTGCCCTTGGCTTCCATTCACATTTACAAACATAAGTGGGGAGGACTTCATTATATGTTGGATGAAATCAAGCAACATCACAGAGGTTGGCTGAGAGTCAGTTTTCTTTACAAGTTCTAGAGCAACTAAAATAATAAAAGATTCATTTTTAAGAGTCATGACAAATTAGATGGCAGTCCTTTTGTTAAAAAACTAGACTTTGGTGACCAGAATTTATTCATGATAAATTGATGGGACTAAACCCTACAATCCTTTCTAATTTTATATGTTTAATAATCATGTACATTCATCTATTATACACCCATTCACCAAATACAGATTAAGGGCCTACAATATGTCTGGCACTGTACTAAAATCTGAATGGGGAAAAAAACTTCACCTGATTAGGTGAGGGAATCAGACAAACTAATAATTTTAATACAGTATGTTAATTGCACTAATCCACAATAGAGGAAACAAGTGTCTGTGAAGATGCTGTGCATGCATTTATTCCTAGATGATGAGAATTTGGTCAGAAAGGCGAAGGGCAAGTGGTCTAAACAAGAAAAGTACCATAACAAAACATATCTTGCAAGTATTCGGTAGTCCTTTGTTATTTTTCAGCAACTTGTAATTTTATAGATTGGAAAAAGAAAGGCTAAATGATTATTGTAAATAATATCTGTGCCAAATTTGGAAGTAAGTTTATATACTGTGAGCCAAATGCTACTCTGTATTACCCCTTCCATGTAATTTTAACAGATATGACAAATGTGACACCATTTGCCAAGTTGGTAATATTTGTCTTTTAGATTGCCACAAATAAGGACACAGTTGCTTCAACGACTCACAAGATCTTATTACTTTCCACAAAGTCACCAACTCTTATAAATGGCATTTGTTTCTCAACCACTAGTTTTAAGATGTAGCTAAAACAGGTTCCACATCATTAGAAATGGCCAACTACTTTTTATCTATTATAATATCTTATATCAAAGAAGAACACCATAGCAAGCAACAGAAAATCTATGTAACAAGCAGGAAAACAGAATTACTTTAAATGCCTAAATCACATTATGTAATAAGTTAATATTGTAAATAAGTTGCTTGAAAATAGTAACCATCATAAATACTAACTCTACATTTAAAACTACATGAAGAAAAATGCTAGCATAATGTTGTACATATGGAAAAGAAAACAATTTAACTCATAAAATTTATATAAGAAATAACTGTTTCTTACCAACATTTACATCTGTAAGTATTCGGTCAATAAACTGACATAAAATTTGTCTTGGCTTCTGTACAACTGTATTATATTCCTCTGGACTGGCACTAAAATACAAATAAAAAGTTTTTTAGCCTTAAAGAGACATTTCTAAAAAATTATCTATATTTGAATTTATCAAATGTGTTTAGTTTTAACGTTGACATTCATTGTATCCTTCCATTTAAAAGTGAAAGAAAAACCTAAATACATTTTACTGATTTAGAAGGGAAAAAACATGCTAAATGACACCAGAAGCATCCAATATGCAAAATCTAGACCTGCCCTGCCCAATATAGCAGCCATTATTTATGTAGCTATTGAGCACCTGAAACATGGTTTGTCCAAATTGAGACGTCCTTTAAGTACAAAATATACATTGAATTTTGAATATCTGGTACCAGAAAACGTATATCTCATTAATAACTTTATACTAATTACAAATAGAAATGATAGTATCTAGATATACGGAGTTACATAAAATATATTATTAAAAATTAATTTTACCTATTTTCTTTTTACTTTTTGTCATATGGCTACTAGGACATTCTTAATTATACATGTGCCTTGCATTTTATTCATATTGAGCAGTACTGATCTACAGAACATAGTTTCTTCAACAAATGAATTCCAAGGGGAAAAATAAAGAGGAGAAACCTATAACAGAGACTTACGAGCCATATCGATCAATTACAATCTATGATCCTACTATGGATTCTGATTTTATAAATACTAAAAAAAAAAACCAAAAAACAAAAATAAAACTATTAGCAAACTGTATATGACAACTGGGAAAATTTAAACACAGGCTAGATATTTGATGTTATTAAGAAATCATTCTTAGGTGTGATAATGGCATTATGGTATGTTTAAAAAGTCTTTATCCTTTACAGATAAACATTGATATTTATAGATGAAATGATGTCTTGAATTTGCTTCAAAGTAATCTTAGTTGAGAGGAAGAGGGCCATGAATTGATAATTATTGGGTTAAATGGGCAACTGATATACCATTTTCCCTTCTTTTGGATGTTTGAAATTTTCCACAATGAAAATTCAATAAAATATTAGGGAAAATTACATATATTGAGTGTTAGGACCAATCAAGAAAAATAAATATTAAGAGAAGATACAATAATTAAGCAGAGCAACTGTATCTTAGAATCCTAAATGAACTGAACTTAATTAAGCTCCATGATTTGGTATAAACCAGCACAGAATGAATGTAAGAATATAGTAGAGGGGTGGCTGGGTAGCTCAGTTGTTAAGCGTCTGCCTTCGGCTCAGGTCATGATCCCAGGGTCCTAGGATCGAGCCCCGCATTGGGCTCCCTGCTCAGCAGGAAGCCTGCTTCTCCCTCTCCCACTCCCCCTGCTTGTGTTCCCTCACTCGCTGGGTCTCTATCAAAGAAATAAAATCTTAAAAAAAAAAAAAAAAAAAGAATATAGTAGAAAGTCTGTATTCTACCGCTCAGGATGAGGAATTATACAGTCATTCATATAAACAACAACCATTTATTGAGCACCTGTAAAATGCCACACTAAATACCAGGAACAACTGCTGGGGAACGTGAAAGACAAGGTAGTGGAGGAGACTGATAAGTCAACCTAGGCCTCTCTATCCAGGGTGGATTGTGAAGCCATTCATCAAAAAAGTTAACATAGGAGGAAGCACAGGTCTCGGAAGAAAAACAAAACCAGTTTGAGAAATAGTGAATTTAGGGGCACCTGGGAGGCTCAGGTCATGATCCTGGCGTTCTGGGATTGAGCCCCGCGTCAGGCTCCCCGCTCAGCGGGAAGCCTGCTTCTCCCTCTCCCACTCCCCATGCTTGTGTTCCCTCCTTCCCTGCCTCACTCTCTGTCAGATAAATAAATAAAATCTTAAAAAAAAAGAAAGAAAGAAATAGTGAACTTAAGGTCTCAAGGGAACAACTAAGTAAGATGTACAAAAGACTGCTGGCATCAAAGTTCTAGTCCTCAAGGGCTGGCTGGCTGGCTCAGTCAGTAGAGCATGTGAGGCTTGATCTCTAGGTGGTAAATTCAAGCCCCACACTGGGCATAGAGTTTACAGAAAAAAACATTTTTTTTTAAAGCTCTAGTCCTCAAGAAATATCTAGCCTAGAGATATAGATTAAATCATCATTATATAACAATATCTATCCAGCGAGGCTAAACATTGTCTGCATTATTACATATTTCACAAGCAGTATGATAGGGATATTAAGCCCTAATTTGCAATATGAGGCTGACATTCATGGAAATTATATAATCTACCACTACTATAGCTAATGGTAGTGGAAGCCTTGAAAATTAGTGCGATATAAGAAGTAATAAGGAAGCCAAAGAGAGAACCCTAAGTTGAAGTTAAAGGGGCCATGAAGGAGAAAGGAAAAACAGCCAGAAAAACAAAAAGAAAAACCTTAAGAGGCATGTTCTAGAAACCAAGGTTAGAATTTCAAGAAGGGAGCTCCAGACAGGATCAAATTAAATTTGTTTGTTAAAATGTTCTTTGAATATATTTTTTATAATGGTAAAATATACTTAACATAAAATTTATTTAAACCATTTTAAGAGTACAGTTCCATGGCATTTAGTATATTCACATTATTCTACACCATCACCACCATCTCAAGCTGGAACTTATCTTCTCAAGCTGGAACTACTAAGTTACTGAAATTAACAAATACTGACAAGGAACATAAACCCTAGGTATATAGAATCAAAAACCAAGTAGTTATATTTGTACATGAAAGTGAAAAAAACTTGGTGCTATTTATCTTATTATTAAAACCAGCCTTGGCCCATAGAAATAATGCAAGTCGCATGTTAGATTCAAATTTTTCAAAGTAGCCACATTAAGAATAGAAAGAAACAACAATTTTCATCATAACAATACATACATTTGGCTAGTGGCTACCATATTATAAAACATCACAGATTTAAATATAACAAAAAATTTTAAAAGTCTAAAATTACAAGGTAATATCAGTTGTTTTAGACAAAGTCAAGAGAGTTTGTCTTTATAAACCAAGTGTAATGTGGCAAGTATTTAGAAATGTGAAATGAGGAGGTGTGCTGGGAGAGGAATCAGGACGGTGGATGGTGTTGAGTTTTCTACAAAGTTTAATTTTCTATGAAGACAATTTTTTATTTTTATCGACATTTTTGGCACAAAATCAACTTGTGTCATTTTTATAAAAAAAATTTTTTTTCAAGTAGGCTCCCCATTCAACGTGGGGCTTGAACTCACAACCCCAAAATCAAGTCACACACTCTATCGACTTAGCCAGTCAGACACCCCATTTTTATCAGTTTTTTAAAAAGATGAATTGAGAGACTGTGGACTCTGGGAAACAAACTGAGGGCTTCAGAGGGGAGGAAGGTGGGGGACTGGGATAGGCCGGTGATGGGTATTAAGGAGGGCACATATTACACGGTGCACTGGGTGTTATACGCAAATAATGAATCATGGAACATTGCATCAAAAACTGGGGATGTACTATATGGTGACTAACAAAATAAAAATTATTTAAAAAACCCTAAAAACTAACTAACTAAATAAATAAATAAATAAAAAGGTGAACTATCATTCATTGGATGTATTATTAGAATACTCACTCATGGGAGAGTGAGAATTTTTTTTTTACATAACCTCTATCTTGGAACTAACCTAAGAGGATATACTTAGGAGGAAATTTAAGTATCACCTGAAGGTTGCATACGTCAGCAAATACTTGATTACCTCGTCTGGGGGGCAAGCATCAGATACCAGGTTAACCAAGATATCATGCATCAACCCTAAAAAATTTTGTAGATTAAAAATTTAAAAAGTAAACAGGTAATTTTAACACCGCATGGTTAAGTATTAATAGAGCCAAGACAGAGCACAAGAGGGACACTCAGCCCTGAGCAGAGCCTATCAGTCCAGGCTCCCTGAAGGAAGTGATACAAAGCAAAGTCCCTAAGGGTCTGGGCAGGTAAAATAAGGGAAAGGAGGAAGTATTCCAAGCCGAGGAAACAGCATGTGCAAAGGCTCAGAAACAAGAACACAGGCTGCTCCAGAAACTGTAAGGAGTTCTATATGGCTAAAGAAGAGGGAGGCAGTAACTGGAGATGAAGCTGAAGAAAAACTATAAGGCCAAAGCTCAAAGAAGCAACTAAAGAGTTTGGATTTTGTAATGAAGGCGATGAGATATTGAAAGGTTCTAAGTAGGAGAGTGAAGGGTAAATGTTTTTAAAACTTGAATTCAGTTATGTTATTTCGCTGTTTAAAACATTCCAATGGGGGGCGCCTGGGTGGCTCAGTCGTTAGGCGTCTGCCTTCGGCTCAGGGCATGATCCCGGCGTTATGGGATCGAGCGCCACATCAGGCTCCTCCGCTGGAAGCTTGCTTCTTCCTCTCCCACTCCCCCTGTTTGTGTTCCCTCTCTCGTTGGCTGTCTCTCTCTGTCAAATAAATAAATAAAATCTTAAAAAAAAAAAAAATTCCAATGGTTTCCCATTGCACTTAAATCTAAGCCTTATTCTGGCCTATGAAGTACTAAAGGACCTGGCCCATGGCTACTCCTCCACCCTGAACTCACACCAGTCCCCTCTTTGCTGGCTATGTTTCACCCTCTTCCTAGTTTTTAAAAAAGTAGGTTCATTCCCACCTAGAGACCCTTGAACCTCCCATTCAATCTCAGACACTTCTCCCAGTTTCACATGACTGGCTTCTTCTCACCATTCACATCTCTAGTGGCTAATGTAAATGCCTCCCACCCTCCCATCTCCCTCCCATTGCCCCATTTAATATTTTAATAGTAACTATCATTATTTGAAAATATCTTGTGATTACAAAGTAATATTAAACAGGAAGGCCAGAGAAGGCCTCTCCGAAATGACATCTGAATGGAACCAGTCTGTTCAGAGAGAAGAAACAACAAGGTGCAAAGCACTGAAGGCAGGAATGACCTTGGTGCATGTGAAAAATAAGGCCAACGTCATTGGAGCAGAGTAAGGAAAGGATATGTGGCCCTGAAGTCAGAGGCTGGCAAAGGTGAAATTATGCAGGACCTTAGAGTTCTAGGGAGAAGCTGGATTTTATCCCAAGTGTGCTGGAAAACTAACAGGAGGTTTTAATCAGAGGAGTAATGCTACATAATCTACAATTTATAGTTGTTAAAATCACTTTGGTTGCTGAATGAGAAATCCATTATAAGTGGGTAAAATGGAAATGGAGAGATGAGCTGAGAGATTACAGTAATAGTCTAGATAAGAAATTATGAGAATAGCAGTGGAGATGGTGAGAAGTATATTTTAAAGGTAGGGTTGTCAGGACTTGCTGAAAGATTATTAAGGGATAATGGAAAGAATCAAGAATAACCCCTAGGCTTTTGGTTGGTACATTTACAATAACCTGGGAAGGAACAAGTTTAAAGATAGTAAATCAAGAGTTGTTTTGGATTAATTTTCATTTCAGACATAGATGTTCAATAATAAGCAACCTAATAATATCTCTTGGTAGAGATATAAATTTGGGAGTTGTCAGCATATAGATGATATTTAAAGCCATGGGACTAGTTGAAGTTATTTAGGAAGAGAGTAAAGATGAAAAGAGGACAAAGGGTGTAGCAAAAGCACATGGGGAATCAAGAGATATCCCTACCTCAGCGAATGGGAGAGAAAAATAAAGTTGGGGAGGGTGGGATATGTGGAGAAGTTGTATTGGCTATGTTTAGACTTTTTTTTTTTTTTTGGAGACAGAGACAGCACCCAAGTTTTGGGGGAGAGGGAGAAAGAATCTCAAGCAGACTCCCCGCTGAGTGGGGAGCCCGTCACAGGGCTAAATCTCACAACCCTGAAATCATGAACTGAGCTGAAAACAAGAGCCAGACACTTAACCAAATGAGCCACCCAGGTGTCCAGCTATGTAGAGTCTTAATAGCATATGGGGCACCCAGCTAAAACTGCCAGTATACAGTTGTATGAATATTCTATAGGAAATGGATGTGGTTTGGAGAAACGTATTTGCAATCATCAAATAGATGGTAGTTGAAGGCAGGAGTAGATGGGATCACCCTGAAAGACTATGCAGAGAAAAGAGTGCTGATAGCAAAAAACAGAAGCAAAATTTATCACTGAGACAGAAGAGCCCACACATTAGAACAGTTTACATCTCATTTTTTTCAGAAATGGAATTGCCAGTCAATTAATGAAAAAAGGGGGGGGGGGGGCGAAAAGGCCTTGATGCCTTGAATCTGAAACCCAGCTCTGATAACTGCTATCTCTTTGACTTTGGTTCTTCAATTTCTGTGACTCAGTTTCTTACTGAATAGTGATAAAATGTACTCCATTCTACATCATGGAGATACTGTCAGACAATAGGCTTGAATGAAGCTGTTTCAATGAGAAACTAATGACGGTTAAAAACTATTATACAATTCCCTATGGGTCACTTTTTCTATTCTTTCTCTTAGAACAGCCACAATTAAATGAAATGAAAGTAACATAAGCTCTGGTGATGTAAGAGACTATAAATAAACCCAAGATACTATTATTTTTACCAACAAGTCTCATAAAGGAAGGAAAAAAAGGGGGAAGAAAAGTACTAATTAGTTCATTCTACATTAAAAGAAGATGCGAAAAAAATATTGAGCTTCACATTGAGCCTGAAAGATGAAATCTGTACATTAATTTCCTAAAATGAGCACCTGTATTCATGTTATTTTATAAAATGTTAACACAAAATATGCTTGCAACATTCATGCAAAGTGAAAAAACCACAAAAACAGAATGATTCAATTAAGACAAGCGTGGTTCCTTCATTTATCCTCTTACTTATGTGACTGGGGAAGGCTAAATAGTCTTGTATGGGCAACAAGTGGAGATGAACACAACTGCACTGCAAAAAGGAAGGAATTAAATATCCCACTGACTTTATGTCAGTTCTGACTTTGTGTGCTAAGTTTTCAAACACCTTAAAAAATTGGGAAGCAATTATTCCTATCTTCAGAAGGGCCTATGGTTTCATTTTGGAGAAACCAACTGCCTTTTCTTACAATTGGCGTTCCTTACACAAACTGAGAACCAGGGATTGTTCTTCTAAAAGAGGCAGTTTGGGTCCAAACGTAAAGCTAAAAACCCAATTCCTCCCCGAGCGATCACAAAGAATAGAAACTGGGGAAAGTTCATGGGTCAAGTCCGTCATCTAAGGAAAGAGGTTGCCGGGAAGCAAATGAGTGTAGAAAGTGATCAAAAGGGGCAGTTCCCTCTAGCTGCAGGGGACAAGACCCGGGTTAGGGACGAGCTCCCGTGCGCCGCTCAGGTAAAATGGGATCAGCGAACGCCTCTCGTTCCCTAGACCGGCTTCCCAAAAGTCTGTGGCGACGCCTCGCATATTTTTAACCATCTCGCGAAACACATCCACAAAAGCCGGGGCTGAGGGTCTCCGAGACGGCATGCGCGCGGCTGGGTAGGGAGAGCACGTGAGACGCCGGCCTGGCCGGGCGGAGGAGGACGCGGGACCGGGAGATGCCGGGCCTGGCCCTACCTGCCCAACTCCCGCAGAGCGGGGATCATAGACGCCAGCTCCAGGCCGTGGTCGCCCATGCTGAGGAGGCGCGGCACTCATCAACGGCGCCGACGCGGTCTCCCGGCGTCTCCACAGCTACCTCTGGTGGGAAGGCACGGCGTCCGACGGTGCCTCGCCAGGCCCAAAACTCCTCCCGGAAGCCGCCGCTGGTCCTTCTCTGTTAGGCCTTATTCTTTTTCCGCGTAGGGCCCGGGGGAGGCCGGGAGGCCGAGAAGGGGTGGGGCAAGCAGGCGGAGCGCGCGCCCGTCAAGTTTCCCACTGCGAATCCGCCTTAGGGCGGAACGCGGGCCGCGCGTGATTCGCCGCGAATTTTGGTTTTTAGTCCGCACCGGTTGCTACTCCCAGCTTAGGAGGCTCAGTGAGGCAAGATCCTAGGTTCTGGAGAAGAAACAGGTTTGACGGACATTAGCCCTGCCTCCCTCGCATCACAAAAGTGAGAACTGAGACAATTCGGCGAGTAAAGGGCACGACTAGATCCCAGGTCTCCCCATGGCGGAACGCCCTCAGGTTCCTACCACTTTTCCGGCATCCATTCTGAGAGATACGAGGCTCCTCCCTGTCTTTCCTGTTTCAGCAGGTTTTTTTCCATTTGAAGTGAGGCTTTCTCGAGGATATTCCCAACCTTTATATTTAAAAAGGGGTTTGAACTTTTTGTATGCGTCTCATCAAATCAGCGTCAGTACTGTGTATGTTTATGTCACCTTTATGGGCATCTTCTACCCACGATTTAATTTTTAATGTAAATCAACGGATTTGGGCTGTAGACATTTTCTAGCCCAACCCAGTTTGTTTATTTGAAAAGTGGCCATCATAAGAGACTGTTAACATGTCAAAAGTATGCATTTAATCAGGCAAAGCCATGCAGTGTGATTACATTTGTTCCAGGGTACATGAGGATAATTACTGATATAGTACCTAAAAAATATCAAGGGGCGCCTGGGTGGCTCAGTTGGTTAAGAGTCTGCCTTTGGCTCTGGTCATGATCCCAGGGTCCTGGGATAGAACCCTGCCTGCATGGGGCTCCCTGCTCTGTGGGGAGTCTGCTTCTCCCTCAGCCCCTCCACTCCTGCCTCCTGCTTGTGCTCTCTCTCTCTCAAATGAATAAATAAAAATCTTTAAAATAAAAAATAAAAATAAATCAGTGGTGGAATGACAGCCAGATATGCTCCTGCCTTAGGGATTTTGCATTTGCTTTACCTTCTGCCAAAATCTTGAGCACTCCTATCATGGAACTCCTTTTAAGATGTTGCTAAAATGTCACCAGAGAACCTCATGTAGAATAGCACGCTTACACTCCCTCTTTCCCTCTCCATCCTGCTTTATTTTTCCTCATAGCACTTGGAACCGAATTGTATATTACGTACTATTATTGACTGTGTCTTCCAATTAGGAGTATTAGCTCCTGGGAGCAGTATCTTATCTGATTTATTCACTGCTTAGATCCCCAGGACCTAAAACAGTGCCTGGCACAGTGTTCACTAAATATTTGTTAAATAGTTGAATGCTATAGCAAAAAGAACATGGGATTAGGCGTTAGAGGCCCTGCACAAGTTCTCATTCCACCTGCTAGAAATTATATGACCTCAGTAAAATTATTTAACCTCTCTGCAGTTTTGTTTTTTCATCTACCAATGGGATTAATAATATCTAGTTCACAAGATTATGATAAAAATTTAATAACAGGTAATAGAATCACATAGTGGACCCATTTCTTAGTTAAAATAAGTAAAGTATACAATACATGCCAACAAAGATAGATCTTGAAAATGATGAATAAAAAGAGCAAATTGCAAAGGGATGCATAATAGTGTATCACATATCATTTTAAAACCACAAAATAAGTTTTCATGCGAGTTATGTATACGCACATACATAATAAAAATGTAAAAACATGGCTGGGAAGGATATATATCGGCTCTAGGAGAGTTGTACACCCCTGGAGAAAGAGAGAGGAAAATGAAATGATGAGGTTTCAACACATCTGTGAGGGTTTTCTTTTAATAGGGTCTGAATTAACCATGACAAATGTAACTTTTGTTATATTTGGGTGAATGTTATATGACTATTTGTATCTGTATGGATATGATATCCCAAAATGTTTTAAAGAGTAGACTTTTAAAAGATTTATTTATTTATTTCAGAGAGAGAGAGAGAGTGCAGGGGCGGGGGGTGGGCAGAATGAAAGGGAGAGAGAGAATCCCAAGCAGGCTCCGCATTCAATGTGGAGTCCCATGCTGGGCTTGATCTCACCACCCTGAGATCATGACGTGAGCCAAATCCGAGTCCCATGCCCAATCGACTATGCTACCCAGGTGCCCCTAAATATACTTTTTTAAAGTTTCGATTAGATTACACATATGAAAAATTTTATCAACTAAAAAGTAATAAATATTAAGTATTATTTTTAGATGATATGAAGAAGATCATAAAAATTACGATGTTATATGGAAGGCAGCAACTGAATAGTATTAGAATTCTGAAAGGCAGTATACATTGGAAACAGTAGAGCTTTGGAAATCCAATTTAATTCAAAAAGTTACTTTTATGCAAGATATTTTGTTAGGTACTTCTTTTTGTTGTTGTTAGGTACTTCTATGACACAAAGATGAGGACAATGAAGTGTCTCGACTAGTGTACAAACTGCGGGTGTAGAAGGACATCATGAGAATTCAGAATATGAAAAGCAAAGCAGAATCTGAGGAATGCATTGAGAAATACAAACAACATGCACTGGGAAAATAGCAGAGGAAGAGATCAAGTATGCTCTGTGGAGAGGAGGCGGAGCAGGTAGGGGCTCGAGGAGAATGTGGCACCACTCTGAGATGGGACGTGAAGGAAGGGCAGGATATGAAGAAACCAAGATTGGAGAAGAGGAATATTTTCTAATTAGAGGCAGCAGTATGAACAAAAAGCATATGGAGGGAGAGACTGGTGGTGCAGTTCAGCTAATATTAGGGAACATTTAGAGTAGTCCGATTGAGACACTTGTACAAACCTCAGTAAGCACTGAAGAGGCACTGGAAAATCTGGCAGGAGGGTGCAGGACAGAACAAAGGAAGGTAGCTGATTACTTCAAGAAATCAAACTTTAGTATATCAATAAATGAGCAATTGTCATTCCAAGCAGACATCCTCCCTCAAGGTACCCATATATTTCTCTCCCCCACCAAACTTTTTTGAGTTTTTCATACAGGCTGATTCTATTTCCTCACCTCCCTCTCAAGTCCCAAACCTACATAAACTATTCTCTCTGCCC
Source organism: Ursus arctos (assembly GCF_023065955.2). Taxonomy (NCBI): domain Eukaryota; kingdom Metazoa; phylum Chordata; class Mammalia; order Carnivora; family Ursidae; genus Ursus; species Ursus arctos. The sequence continues at coordinate 20,735,019 of NW_026622875.1, read as the reverse complement.
TCCCCTCCCCTTCTTAAGTGCTTCTCACCAAAGTCAGCAATGACTTTCACATGTAGGGCTAAATTCAAAAGATGTTGATCAGCCCTTTCCTTTCATGACCACTCAGCAGCATTTAACAGCATAGATTAATGCCTCTCTCTTAGGATATTTTCTTCCTTTGGCCTATGTTACTCTCTTGGTAGCAACACTTCCTTTGCCATTCTCTTAATTGCTGTTATTCCTTATGATTCCCAATTAGCTTCCTTTCTCTCTCTTTTTTTTTTTTTTTAATTCCTAGGTGACTTCATTCACTCTTCAGACTTCAGTAAACTTTCCACCTGCTTATTACTCCCAGATTCTTTGCTTCTGCCCAGATTTCTCTCTGAGCTTTATGTTTCCACATGTCTAACTTTACTGAATTTTTTATCTTGAATTTTTCCCGGATACTTTATTTTTGTTTAACTTTTTATTATGGAAGGTTTCAAATATATACCAAAAAAAGGGGGGGGGGGACTAGAATAAGGAACCACCTTGTGCCTAGCACCCAACTTCAACATTTGTTGCATATGGCCAGTCTTTATTTCATCTCTAACCACCCTTCCCGTTTCCCCTCTCCCTAATTGGATTATTTTAAAGAAAATCTCCAACATCAAATCAGTTTATCTATAAATACTTACTTCAGTTTATATCCCTTAAAGATAATGATTCAATTCTGCCTCAGAATCAAATCAATCTACTCCCCAAATCCCATTACCACCACGCTAGTTTCAGACCATCACAAATATTCCCACAGCATTTTAGTTTACCTCTCTTCCTTCAGGCTTTTCCTTCCAATCTATTCTCTACACTGGACCTTCCCAACTTTTTTTTAATTGTTCAACAGTATCATTGTAATTTTTAAAATATATGTGTCCTAATATGTGCATATTTATTAACCACATATTTAGCACTATGTTGTAGTATACATTAAACTCATGATAATGTAAATTTGGGGGAAATACAACTGTTGATTGGTGTCTGTATTCCTCTCACTCCCCTTTTATCATTGGGGAAGTGGAATGTTGGGGGAGAGATTGAGGCAGGAAGCAGAGAAGCTGAGGTAGGTGGGTCCTGGTGTCTGTGAGACCTTGTTATTTCCTAAGCCCAGTGTCCCATTCAAGTTGATAAGGGGTCACCAGCCAATGCTTTGGAGGTTTCAGCCTGCATGTGCATAGAATTGTCCCCATTGATGATTAAACTAGGGGGGAAATGACCACCAGATGGCACCACAACCCAAATAAAAGGAAAATGGATTTCTCAGTTCTCAGATGCCCAAACTCCTGGATGCCTAGCTCTGCAAGTTCCATCATAATGCATTGGATTTTTTTTTTTTACTCCATTTATGGTATTTTGTCAGTATTTTACTGTGTAATTCACATCATAAAATATACACTAAAATAGAAATCTTTTTTTAAAAAAGATTTTATTTATTTATTTGTTGGAGAGAGAGAGCACACACAAGCAGAGGAAGTGGCAGGCAGAGGGAGAAGCAGGCTCCTCTCTGGGCAAGGAGCCTGATGCAGGACTTGATCCCAGAACCCTGGGATCCTGACCTGAGCCAAAGGCAGACGTTTTCACCAACTGAGCCACCCAGGTGTCCCTAAAATAGAAATCTTAAGGAAATGAGATAAAAATATAAACAATTTCAATTTCCTTTGTAAACTGAAGTGGATTTCAATATACACCTCCTTGGTACATGGTGCTCAAAAATTTGCATTTTAAATAATTTTTAATAATTTTCATTTTTCCTAGTTTTATTGAGAAATAACTGGCATGTTACTGTGTAAGTTTAAGACATACAGCATGATGGTTTCAATTATATATATTAAAAAATGGTTATCATAATAGGTTCAACTAACATCCATCTTCTCATATAGAGACAATAAAAAGAAAAGAAAGAAGAATAAAAAAAAAGAAAAAAAGATTTTCTTCCTGTAATGAGAACTCTTAGGATTTACTGTCTTAATTTTCCTATGCACCATACAGCAGTATTAGCTATAGTCATCATGTTGTACATTATATCCCTATTACTTATTTATCCTGTAACTGGAAGTTTGTACTTTTTGGCCACATTTCTCCAATTCCCCTCCTACTATCTCCTACCTCTGATAACCATAAATCTGACCTCTTTTTCTATGAATTTAGTCGAATTTTGTTTGTTTGTTTTAAATTCCACATATAAGTGAGATCATGTGGTATTTATCTTTCTCCTGCTTATTTCACTTAGCATAATGCCTCTTTTTGTGGCTAAATAATATTCCATTATATATATGTCATATATATACGTCACAATTTCTTTATTCATTCATACCTCTATGGCTACTCAGGTTGTTTCCATATTTGTCTATTATAAATAATGCTGCTATGAACATAGGAGTGCAGATATCTTTTCAAGTTAGTGTTTTCATTACCTTAGGATGTATTCGCAGAAGTGGAATTGCTGATCATATGGTAGCTCTATTTTTAATCTTTTGAGGATCCTCCATAGTCTTTTCCATAGTATCTGTACCAATTTACAATCCCATCAACAGTGTACAAGGCTTCCCTTTTCTCCATATCCATGCCAGTATTTGTTATCTCTCATCTGTTTGATAATAGTCATTCTAGGGGCGCCTGGGTGGCTCAGATGATCAAGTGTCTGCCTTAGGCTCAGGTCGTGATCTCCAGGTCCTGGGATAAAGCCGCGTGTTGGGCTCCCCCCCCCCGCCCCTCCCCCTGCTTGTTCTCTCTCTCCCTCTCTCTCTCTCTCTCTCAAATGAATAAATGGAATCTTAAGAAAAAAAACAGCCATTCTAACAGGAGTGAAGTGATGTCTCACTGTGCTTTTAATTTGCATTTCTCTAATGAATAGTGATGTTGAGCATCTTCTCAGGTACCAGTTGGATTTTCATATATTTTCTTTGGAAAACTGTTTATTCAAGTGCTTTACCCAATTTTTAATTGAGTTGTTTGTTTTCTTGTTATTGGGTTGTATGAGCTCTTTATATGATTTGCAAATATGTTTCCCAATTTGTAGATTGTCTTTTCACTTTGTTGATGGGTTTTTTGCTGTACAAAAGCTTTTTAGTTTGATTTAGTCCCACTTATTTTCTATTTTGCTGCTTGTGCTTTAGGTGTCATATCCAAAAATCATTACCATGACCCATGTTAAGGAGCTTTGTTTCTATGTTTTCTTCTAGTAGTTTTATGGTTTCAGGTTTTACATTTAAATCTTTAATCCATTTCAAGTTAATTTTTGTAAGTAGTACAAGATATGGGTGCAGTTTCATTCTTTTACATGTGAATATCCAATTATCCTAGCATCATTTATTGAAGAGACTGTCTTTTCTCCATTGGGTATTCTTGGCTCCTTTGTCGAATATTAGTTTGCCATATATTCTCAGATTTATTTCTGGGCTCTCGATTCTGTTCCATTAGTCTCTGTCTGTTTTCAGGCCAGTACCATTCTGTTTGTATGACTACAGCTTTAGTTATAGCTTGAAATCAGGAAGTGATACCTCCTGATTTATTCTTCTTTCTCATGATGTTTTTGGTTATTCAGGGTCTTTGGTGGTTCCATATGAATTTTAGGAGTGTTTTTTAATTTGTTTGTATACTTCTGTAAAAAAAATGCCATTGGAATCTTGATAGGGATTGCATTGAATTTATAGATGGCTTTTGGTAGTGTTGACATTTAACAATATTAATTCTTCCAATCCATGAACACAGAATACCTTTCCATTTCTTTGTGTCTTCTTCAGTTTCTTTCATCAATGTTGTAATTTTCAGTATAGAGATCATTTCCTCCTTAGTTAAATTTATTCCTAAGTATTTTACTGTTTTTGATGCTATTGTATATGGGATTTATTTCTTTATGTCTTTCTCAGAAATTTTATTGTTAGTGTATAGAAATGTTACTGATTTATGTATGTTAATTTGGTATACAGCAACTTTACTAAAATCATTGATGAGATATAACAGATTTTGGTTGAATCTTTAGGATTTTCTATATATAATATCATGTCATCTGCAAGTAGAGACCATTTTACTTTTTCCTTTCTGATTCTGATACCTTTTATTTTTTTTTTCTTGCCTCATTGCTTTAGCTAGAACTTCCAGTACTATGTTGAATAGGAGTGGTGAGAATGGGCACCCTCTCTTGTTCCCACTCTTAGAGGAACAGCTTTCATCCTCTTACCATTGAATATGATGTTAACTGTGGGTATGTCATATATGAACTTTATTACATTGAGCCATTTTCCTTCTATGCCTACTTTGTTAAGAGTTTTTATCATGAATGGATATTGAATTTTGTCAAATACTTTTTTTGCATTAAGGTATCATATGATTCTTTTCTTTCAGTCTATTAATAGGATGTAGCTCATTCATTGATATGTGTATGTTGAACCATCCTTGCATCCCAAGGATAAATCCCACGTGATCATGGTGAATGATTCATTTAATGCGGTGCTGAATTTGGTTTACTAGTATTTTATTGAGAATTTTTACATCTATATTTATCAGGGGTATTGGCTTGTAGTTTTCTTTTCTAGTAGTGTTTTTCCTGGTTTTGGTATCAGGATAATTTCAGCTTCATAAAATGAGTTTGACAGTGTTCCTTCCTCTTCAATATTTTGGAAGAATTCTCTTTTTTCCTTGGTTAATCTAGTTAAGGGTTTATCAATTTTATCCTTTCAAAGAACCAACTCTTTTGTTAATCTTTTCTGTTGTTTTTCTGTTCCTAATTTTATTTATTTCTGCTCACATCTTTATTATTTCTTTTCTTCTGCCAACTTCAGGCTCAGTTTGTTCTTTTTCTAGTTCCTTAAGGCATAGAGTTAGGTTGTTTATTTGGAATCTTTCTTGCTTCTTAATGTAGATGTATATTGTTAACTGTTCTTGCTGCATCCCATTAGTTCTGGTATGTTGTGTTTCCATTTTTGTTAGTCTCAAGAAACTGTTTTATTTTCTCTTTAATTTCTTCTTTCATCTATTGGTTGTTCAGGAGAGTATTGTTTAATTTCCATGTGTTTGTGAATTTTCCAATTTTCTTCTTATTGATTTCTGTTTTTATGTCATTGTGGCCAGAGAAGATACTTGGTATGATTTCAGTCTTCTTGAATTTGCTAAGATTTATTTTGTGGCCTAACATATGGTCATTCCTAGAAAATGTTCCATGTGTGCTTATGAAGAATATATATTCTGCTGTAGTTGGATAGAATGTTTTGTATATGTATTTGTTAGGTCCATTTGGTCAGTAGTGTTGTTCAAATACACAATTTCCTTATTGATTCTCTGTCTGGATGATCTAGCCTTGTAGAGAGTGGGGTATTAAAGTCCTCAACTATTATTGTATTACTGTTTATTTCTCCTTTTGGCTCTGTTAGTTTTTGTTTTATATATTTAGGTGCTCTGATGTTGGGCATATAAATATATATAATTGTTATATATATCTTCTTGATGTATTAACCTCTATTATTATGTAATGACCTTCTTTGTCCTTTTTACCATTTGTAGTGTAAAGTGGATTGTTTCTGATATAAGTATAGCTATCCCTATACAAATGACATTTGCTTGCAATGGCTTTTTTTTCCATACCTTCACTCTTAGTCTATGTGTGTCTTTAAGGCTAAAGTGAGTCTCTTGTAGGCATCCTATTGTCAGATCTTTTTTTTTTTTTAATCCATTCAGCCATTCTATGTTTTTTGAGTGGGGAATGTAATCTATTTGTTTAAAGTAACTATTGATAGGTAAGGACTTACTATTGCCATTTAGTTGTTTTCTGGTTGTTTTGCAGACCCATTGTTCCTTGTTTCTTATCATGCTTTCTTTTTCTGTGTTTCGGAGTCTTTTGGTATCAGTATGCTCTGACTTTTTTATTGTATTCTTCTGTGTAATTACTACAAGATTTTCCCTTGTGGGTATCATGAGGTTTACATAAAATACCTTAAACTTATAATACCTATTTTAAAATTGATAACTTAATTTTAATAGAATTTATATACTTTACGCTTTTACTTCTTGTCCTCACATTTTAAGTTATTGCTATTACAATTTACATTTTTTAATATTGTGTAATTAATAATAAATTATTGTACTTACGGTTATTTTTTCTAAGCTCATTTTTTTAACTTTTAAGCTAGAGTTGTGAGTTATGTACCACCATTACCATATTGCGGAATCTAACTATGCTTTTATATTTACAATTACCAGTGAGATTTATGCTACCTTTTTGTGTTTTTATGATGTTAATTCGCTTCCTTTTACTTTTACTCAAAGAACTCCCTTTAGCATTTCTTGGAAGGCAGGTCTGGTGGTAATGAATTTTTCAGCTTTTATTTGTTTGGGAAAATCTTTATCCCTAGTTCGTTTCTAAAGGACAGCTTTGCTAGTTAGAGAATTCTTGGTTAACAGTTTTTTTCTTTCAGTATTTTGAATATGTTATCTCATTCTCTTCCTGGCCTGAAGAGTTTCTTTTGAGAAACCCATCTATGGTCTTATGGGGGTTTCCTTATATGTAACTTCCCTTTTCTCTTGCTGCTTTTAAAATTCTTTGTCTTTGACTTTTGACAGTTTAACTATAATGTGTCTCATTGTTACCCTATTTAGGTTCAACATATTTGGAGTCATTTGGGCCTCATGGATCTAGATGTCCATTTCTCTCCTCAGGTACAGGAGGTTTTCTGCCATTATTACTTTAAATATACTTTTTGTCCCTTTCTCTTCTAGAAATTCTATAATGTGCATATTGTTTCTTTTCAAAGTATCCTCATAATTGCCATAGGCTTTCTTTACTCTTTTCATTTTTTTTTTCATTTTCACTCCTCTAATGGAGTGATTTCCAATGTCTTATTCGCCATGTCACTGATTCTTTCTTCTGGATGGTCAAGTCTGTTTTTGAAACTATTAAATTTTTCAATTCATTTATTGTATTTTTCAATTCTAGGATTTCTGTGTTTTTGTTTGTTTGTTTAATGGTTGCTATTTTTTGTCAAATTTCCTGTTTTGTTCATGCTTTGTTTAGTTGTCTGTCTGTATTTTCTTGTAGTTCATGAAACATCCTTAAGAGGATTATTCTGAATTCTTTGTCTGACAGTTCATAAGTCTCCATTTTTTTAGTGTCAGTTATTGGATCTTCATTGATTTCCTTTGGTGGTTTTGTACATAACTGATTTTTTGTGATCTTTGATTCCTTATGTTGGTATCTGTAAATTTGAGAAATGGGGCTCCCCTTCCAGACTTCATGGGTGTGCTTTCGCAGAAACAGTTCTTTACCAGCTCAGTTTGGGTTTCTGGGTATGTCTGCTTGTAATGTCTTTGGGCAGGTGGGGCCTGCTATTATGGTTTAGTTTGGGATGAGGCAAATGTTTGAGCTCTGAGGTTGAGGTTGGGGAATGTGTCACTGGCTGACAACATTTGGGAGGGATTGCAGGCTTGGCTCCCTACCAAAGTAAGATTGCAGGATGGGCTCTGCAGGTGCCTGACTGAATTCTCTAGTCAGGCTTACTAGATGGTTGGGTATAGTCAGTAGTAGATGGGGTTATGAATTAGCTTCCCTTCCCTGGCAGGGTAGCAGACCAGAGCCCAGGGCCTGTGCACTTCATTGTTTGGGGGACCTAATCAGACCTGACTATGCACTGATTTCCCTGGTCAGATGAGGAGGCCAATGGTTTTGTTCTGCAGATGGGAAAGTCATGGGCTGTGCACTCTGTTCAAGTGCCACTGTATGCAGGGCTATTAAATGGGCTATGCAGCTTCCTGTGTGCTCTGGTTAAGCTTCCTGATCAGACAGGTGGAAAGCTATAATCAGCAATGAGCAGGGCTATGAATTAGATTTCCTGCCCCGGTGCAGCAGAAGGAGCTCTAAAACCAGTAAAGCTCTTTTTGTCCAAACTCAGGCCAACCTGCCCCCCAAGTTCTCTGGCTTAATAGAGCCACTGGCTTTGTCCTGCAAACTGTTAGCTTTGTTTACTTCTCTCTCTGTTTGAGTGCCACTGGGCCACACAGCTTTTAACTGTTTTCACTAGCCCTTCTGGTCAGATGTGGTTGGAGGTCACTCTCCAAAGTGGGTGGAGCTGTGGCTCATCTCCTTTCTTGGGCATAGGCAAACTGGGCTCTAGGGCCAGCAAAACTCCTCATCTGAGGATCCAAATCAGGCGAATCTGTACTCCACCAAGTTCCCTTGTCAGTGCGTGTCCCTGACTTGGTTCTATAGATGAGCAAAACACGGGTTGGGATTACTACTTGGGCAAAGCAGGTATGAACTCCGTCTGCCAAGATCCATGTGCTGGTTGTTGCAGGCCCTTCCTCCTTCTCCATCACAGTCAGATTCCCAGTAGCTGGGCCCCACAGACTCCCCTGTAACTCCGGTGGTGTAAGATTGGAGTACGGCCTCCTCAAAAGTGACCCACAGGGGCGCCTGGGTGGCTCAGTCGTTAGGCCTCTGCCTTCGGCTCAGGGCGTGATCCTGGTGTTCTGGGATCGAGCCCCACATCAGGCTCCTCCGCTGGGAGCCTGCTTCTTCCTCTCCCTCTCCCCCTGCTTGTGTTCCCTCTCTCGCTGGCTGTCTCTCTCTCAAATGAATAAATAAAAAATCTGAAAAAAAAAAAAAAGTGACCCACAATGCTGGGGAAGGCTGGTTATCCGTACTGGGTTATCTTTTCCCACTAGAGGAACTGAAAGTTCAGGAGAGGCCTTACCATGTGGTACTGGACTTTCCTGAGGGAGGGGTACTGTGTTCAACATGTAGCTGCTTCTGTTTTCTAATGCAGTCTATGGTCTCTGGATGCATGGGGGTGCTTCAACCTAACCCCCGTATTTTAGGATTCTCTCAGTGGTTTTTTGTTCTTGGGTAAATATTGATTGTTCTTCTTGGGAGGGGGAACAATGTCAGGAACAACCTGTGACATCACTCCCATAATTTTCATCTTAAATAATTTTTAAATTACTTATTTAATAATTCAAAATTTTATTTTTTTTGTTCCTAAGTGTTTTGTTCCTAAGTGATGCTGATGTTGTTCGGAGTTGTTCTACACAGTGGACAGAACACCATTTTAAAACCGAAATATGATTATGCCATTCCCCTGCTTCAAAAGCAATTTTGACAATATATGTCAAATATTGTCAGACAGATCGATGGGTAAAAAGGGGCAAATGTCAATTGTTTTTAGCTGGATAAAGTCTCAAATAACAGGTCAACATTCTGAAACTAAATAACTCAATAAATGATCCTATACAGCCAAATTGCATTAACACACTTGTCCTGTTTAGTAGAAACACAAAACCGTTACAAAAATCATTTAGTTCTCATAGAGGAACTTATAATATTTGAGAAACTTTAAAGCTATTTGTCTTTCTATCAATGTGGCAGTTTCACATCTACTAAGGCTGTATAATAGAACTAGGACTTCACTGTTTTTGAAGACGATTCAGAGGTAAGGATGTGGAGCACTTTCTCATGTGTTCAGGATATTTATACCTCAGTAACAAATTATTATTATTTTCATTGCTAAAGTCCCAAGTATAACCATAAGATTATATCAAGTTTGTTTGAATGGTAGTGATTATTCATATTTGTAATCATTGGTTTTACTTTTCTCCATATACATTTATCTGTTGCATATGTCATTATCTTCCCACTGGCATTTTAATATGTTATGGATATTAATCATTTTTCTTGGCTCTTGTCATACAGAAAATTTAAGTTTTATTATATCAAATATATCTTCCTTTATATCTTCTGGGTTTTGAGTCTTGCTTAGGAAGGTTAACCTCATGGTTATAAGTGTTTTTCTGTACTTTTTACTGAGATTCTTTTTACTTTAATTCCCTAGTATTCATTTTCTCAAATTTATTTGCCAATCCTTTTTGAATAAGACAACTTGTTTCCTGGATGGATAGTACATTTGTCAGAACTGAAGTCTCTTGCTAGTTTAAGAATAAAGAGGCTTGTTAAGAGATATAGATAATGTACAGAGTCTTTTGGAGAAACTTGACTTGGTGGAACTTAAATCATATCAGGAACCCAATCTATAGGTGGATCTGGGAAATGTAGAGTTTGGCTTTCCAGGAAGGTATCCAAGAAGAGAGTTGGGGCAATCCACAGAATCTGTTAATGTGTTACTAACTAGCCCATCATTTTCCCATTATTTTGATATGCCATCATTTTCATAGATAAAAATATCTTTGGGCATAGTAAGCAGTCTCTGCCACATTCCAAAGCTCTTTTCCCATTTTCCCTCTGCTTCAGTTAATGTTGTACATGATTTTATTTTTTTCAGGTAAGGATGGCCAAGGTGTGGGGTAGGATGGAGAAGGTAGTGAGCTGCCCCAGATCATCCTTCTATGTACCAAAGCTATTTTTTCCAATGCCTATTAGGCTCACTTCATTCTGGGATAATTACTGAGCTTGATCTTTCAGTTCCTAATTTTTCATCTATTCTGATATCTCGACTATCCATTTAATTTTTTATCTCAGTCATCAAAATTTTAAATCCCCAAATATCTAGTTACATTTTTGGTACATGCAACATCTCATATTTCTCTGAAGGTATTAATTATACTTTTCAAACGTCTTCTGATCTCTAGCTCTGTTTATTATTATTAGTAGAAATATAGAAATGCTGCCTCTCTTATGGTGATCCCCCCCCACCAAATGTGTGATAATGTTTAGTTATCTGTTCAGTTTTGTATTTTAGACTCTCTGTTCACTTTGCCTCTTTTGTTAACTGTAGCCATTGGCAGAGGCCAATTTGGTGTAAGGAACAGCACTAGAGAGGCAAGGATATGTTTGGTAGCTCATCTTCAGGGTGTGAGAGACTCGTGTTCTTGTTGGAAGTGTGTAGCTACCCTGGTTATCCTTTAGAACCGGTAGGGGAGGAGAAAGCTATTGACTAGCTTACCTACGCTAAGCCTCTTTCCCTGATTTCCCTCTCTGATGAGAGCCTCGGAGCCCACCTCACAATTCTTGATCTGTTAATTTTGAGAGTGCACACCCTTACCCCCACTGCTTCTTCCCTTTTCTTTTTTTTTTTTTTATTTAAAGATTGATTTATTTATTTGAAAGAGAGAAAGTCATTGAGGGGCAGAAGAAAAGTGAGAGAGAAACTTCAGCAGACTGTGCTCAGCACAGAGCATGACATGGGACTCTATCTCATGACCCTGAGATCGCGACCTGTGCTGAAACCAAGAGTCAGATGCCTAACCAACTGAGCCACCCAGGTGCCGCCCAGGCTCCCCCCACTGCTCTTCCTTTGCCTTGGACTCCTCCTCTGTAAGAGTTGAGATGAATTTTCCTTCCGTTTTGTTTTTCTGAGTGGTGATCCTGTCTGTTGTCTCTCTTTTCTCAACATTGCTGGTTTGCTGATGGCAGTTTTATTTCTTTCCCTAGGATATTTTTTACTTTTCAAAAGTGTCTTCTCTATCTTTCATAAGGAGTTTACTATGGTAAGTAGGATATGGTAAGTTGGATATAGATTTGTGTCCTTGGTTAGCTATTTTGATCCAATCTACATTAAATAATGTGTGTGTATGTGTGTGTCTGTGAGAGAGAGAGACATGGAGATTTTTTGCATTATTTTCTGTCTTCTTATTTCTCAGATTATTCTTTTTTCCTCCAAATGATGTAAAAAAAATAAATAAAGACAGAGTTGAGCTGAAACTTAGTAATTTTCACCTATAGTTTTCTTCTCTATTCCCTTTTTCTGGGGGGAAAAAAAGGCCAAATAAAGTAGATATGTTCCCACATACTTCCTGGTGTTACCCAGTATCATTCAAAACACACCTACTTTTCCTGAAATTGAAGGCAAAATTGGTGCCCATAAGTAGCAGCTGATTTCAAGGGTAGGATCAGGGCTGGGTAGGAGTTGTGTATTATGGTTACAAGCATTTTAGAAACTATCAGGCTCTGTCGAACTAACACTAACCACATTCACAGAGACTCACTTTGTAATCCAGAATGCCTGGTGTGTGTGTGTGTGTGTGTGTGTCTGTTTTCATTCAAAGTATGGGATATATTATAACTTCGCAGGGATTACTTGTGATAATACAAATTTGGAGTTAGATTCAAGCTGGAATCCTATCTTCACCATTTGTTCACACTCTCTGTTACTTAATATTCTGAATCTCCACTTTTGTCCTTGTGAACATTGAATGTGATAAAGAACAAAAAGTTTTTGCAGCAGCTAGCACATAGAAAACATGGAATAGACGTTAGGGATGATGGTAAGAATTTTGGTGATTGTGAAATTCTGCTTTTATTTCTCTCTTTCTTTGAAATTTAAATTCAATTAACATATAATGTATTATTTATTTCAGAGGTACAGGTCTGTGATTCATCAGTCTTATATAATACTCAGTGCTCATTACCACTCATACCCTCCCCAATATCCATCACCCGATTACCCCATCCCCCCACCTCCCCTCCCCTCCAGCAACCCTCAGTTTGTTTCCTAAGATTAACAGTCTCTTATAGTTTGTGTCCCTCTCTGATTTCGTCTTGTTTCATTTTTTCCTCTCTTCCCCTATGATCCTCTGCCTTGTTTCTTAAATTCCACATATCAGGGGCACCTGCAAGGCTCAGTCAGTTAAGCGTCTGCCTTGGGCCCAGGTCATGATCTCAGGGTCCTGGGATCGAGCCTTTCATTGGGTTCTCTGCTCAGCGGGGAGTCTGCTTCTCCCTTTCACTCTCCCTCTGCGCTGTCCCTCTCTCTCTCTCCAATAAATAAATGAAATCTTTAAAAATGAATAAGTGAATAAATAAATAGATTCCACATATCAGTGAGCTCATATGATAATTGTCTTTCTCTGATTGACTTATTTTGCTTAGCATAATACCCTCTAGTTCCATCCATGCCATTGCAAATGGCAAGATTTCATTTTTTGATGGCTGTGTAATATTCCATGGTGTGTGTGTGTGTGTGTGTGTGTGTGTGTGTGTCTGTGTGTGTATTACATCTTCTTTATCCATTCATTTGTCGATGGACATCTGGGCTCTTTCCATAGTTTGGGTATTGTGGATAGTGCTGCTATAAACATTGGGGTGGAGGTTCCCCTTTGGATCACTACATTTGTATCTTTGGGGTAAATACCCAGTAGTCCAATTGCTGGGTTGTAGGGTAGCTCTATTTTCAACTTTTTGAGGAACCTCCATCCTGTTTTCCAGAGTGGGTGCACCAGCTTACATTCTCACCAACAGTGTAGGAGGGTTCCCCTTTCTCCACATCCTCACCAACATCTGTCATTTCCTGAGTTGTCAATTTTAGCCATTCTGACAGGTGTGAGGGGATATCTCATTGTGGTTTTGATTTGTATTTCCCTGATGTTGAGTGATGTTGAGCACTTTTTCATGTGTCTATTGGCCATTTGGATGTCTTCTTTGCAGAAATGTCTGTTCATGTCTTCTGCCCATTTCTTGTTTGGATTATTTGTTCTTTAGGTGTTGAGTTGGTAAGTTCTTTATAGATTTTGGATACTAGCCCTTTATCTGGTATGTCATCTGCAAATATCATCTCCCATTCCTTTGGTTGTCTTTTGATTTGGTTGACTGTTTCTTTTGCTGTGCAAAAGTTTTTTATCTTGATGAAGTCCCAATAGTTCATTTTTGTCTTTGTTTCCCTTGCCTTTGGAGACGTGTCTAGCAAGAAGTTGTGCAGTCGAGGTCAAAGAGGTTGCTGCCTGTGATCTCCTCAAGGATTTTGATGGATTCTTGTCTCACATTTAAATCTTTCATCCATTTTGAGTCTGTTTTGTGTATGGTGTAAAGAAATGGTCCAGTTTCATTTTTCTGTATGTGACTGTCCAAGTTACCCAACACTATTTGTTGAAGAGACTGTCTTTTTTCCATTGGATCTTCATTCCTGCTTTGTTGAAGGTAAGTTGACCATAGAGTTGAGGGATCATTTTTGGGTTCTCTATTCTGTTTCATTGGTCTGTGTGTCTGTTTTTGTGCCAGTACCATACTGTCTTGATGATTACAGCTTTATAATAGAGTTTGAAGTCCAGAATTGTGATGCCATCACCTTTGGTTTTCTTTTTCAACTTTCCTTTGGCTATTCAGGGTTTTTTCTGGTTCCATACAAATGTTAGGATTATTTGTTCCAGTTCTGTGAAAAAAGTTCGTGGTATTTTGATAGAGATTGCATTGAATGTGTAGATTGCTCTAGGTAGCATAGACATTTAAACAATATTTGTTCTTCCAACCCATGAGCATGGAATGTTTTTCCATTTCTTTGTGTCTTCCTCAATTTCTTTCATGAATATTCTATAGTTTCTGAGTACAGATTCTTTGCCTCTTTGGTTAGGTTTATTCCTAAGTGTCTTAAGGTTTTAGGTGCAATTGTAAATGGGATTGACTCCTTAATTTCTCTTTCTTCTATCTCATTGTTGGTGTATGTAAATGCAACTGATTTCTGTGCATTGATTTTATATCTTGCCACTTTACTGAGTTCCTGTATGAGTTCTAGCAATTTTGGGGTGGAGTCTTGGGTTTTCCACATAGAGTATCATGTCATCTGCAAAGAGTGAGAGTTTGACTTCTTCTTTGCTGATTCGGATGCCTTTTATTTCTTTTTGTTGTCTGATTGCTGAGGCTAGGACTTCTAGTACTATGTTGAACAGCAGTGGTAATAGTGGACATCCCTGCCATGTTCCTGACTTTAGGGGAAAAGCTCTCAGTTTTTCCCCATTGAGAATGATATTCGCTGTGGCCTTTTCATAGATGGCTCTTATGATATTGAGGTATGTACTCTGTCCATACACTGTGAAGAGTTTTAATCAAGAAATGATGCTGTACTTTGGCAAATGCTTTTTCTGCATCTATTGAGAGGATCATATGGTTCTTGTCCTTTCTTTTATTTATGTAGTGTATCACATTGATTGATTTGTGGATGTTGAACCACGCTTGCAGTTTAGGAATAAATCCCACTTGGTGGTGGTGAATAATCCTTTTAATGTACTGTTGGATTCTATTGGCTAGTATTTTGGTGAGAATTTTTGCATCCATGTTCATCAGGAATTTCCTTTTTGGTGGAATTTTCATCTGGTTTGGGGATCAAGGTAATTTTGGCTTCATAAAAAGAGTTTGGAAGTTTTCCTTCCATTTCTATTTTTTGAAGCATCCTTAGAAGAATAGGTATTAATTTTTCTTTAAAAGTTTTGTAGAATTCCCCTAGAAGCTATCTGGCCCTGGGTTCTTGTTTGTTGGGAGATTTTTGATTACTGCTTCAGTTTCCTAGCTGGTTATGGGTCTGTTGAGGTTTTCCGTTTCATCAGGTTTCAGTTTTGGTAGTTTATACATCTCTACGAATGCATCCCTTTCTTCCAGATTGTCTAATTTGTTGGCATATAGTTGCTCATAATATGTTTTTATAATTGTTTGTATTTCTTCAGTGTTGGTTATGATCTCTCCTCTTTCATTCATGATTTTATTTATTTGGGTCCTCTCTCTCTTCTTTTTGATAAGTCTGGCCAGGGGTTTGTCAATCTTATTAATTCTTTCAAATAACCAGCTCCTAGTTTTGTTGATTTGTTCTACTGTTCTTTTGGTTTCTAGTTCATTGATTTCTTCTCTAATATTTATTATTTCTCTTCTGCTGGGTTTAGGCTTTATTTGCTATTCTTTCTTCAGCTGCTTTAGGTGTAGGGTTAGGTTGTGTATTTGAGACCTTTCTTGTTTCTTGAGAAAGGCTTGTATTGCTATATACTTCCCTTTTAGGACTGCCTTTGCTGCATCTCTAAGGTTTTGAACAGTTGTGTTTTCATTTGCATTTGTTTCCATGAATTTTTAAAATTCTTCTTTAATTTCCTGGTTGACCCATTCATTCCTTAGTAGGATGCTCTTTACCCTCCATGTATTTGAGTTCTTTCCAACTTTCCTCTCGTGATTAAGTTCCAGTTTCAAAGCATTGTTGTCTGAAAATATGCAGGGAATGATCCCAGTCTTTTGGTACTGATTGAGACCTGATTTGTGACCCAGGATTTGATCTATTCTGGAGAATGTTCCATGTGCACTGGAGAAAAATGTATATTTTGTTGCTTTGGGATGGAATGTTCTGAATATATCTGTGAAGTCCATCTCGTGCAGTATGTCATTCAAAGCCCTTATTTTCTTGTTGATCTTCTGCTTAGATGATCTGTCAATTGCAGTGAGTGGGGTGTTAAAGTCCCCTACTATTATTGTATTATTGTATTATTATTGATGTGTTTCTTTGATTTTGTTATTAATTGTCCTATTGAAATTCTGCTCTTTATGATCTCCTTCTCAGTATCAGTAAGCTTGGAAAATAAAGTAATAATCCAGAGGCTCCCTGGGAAGTGTAAAATTAGCAAAGATTGTCTTTAAATAAAATGCATTTTCAATTTAGTTTTTATTTGATTTTCATTTAGTTGTGTTACTTTGAGAGAAAATAATTACTATTTTGTGCCTCAGTTTTCTTATCTATAAAATGAGGATAGCTTATTAGAGTGGTCATGGATTGTCAATGAGAAACCTTCAAAATACTTAAAACAGTGGCTGGTGCATACTAGAAGTAGAATAACTCTTAGTTATTAATATTAATATATTACTAATATTTTATGTAAACTATAGAAGACCCGGAAAATTATTTATTCCTATTTCAACTTATGTTGGTGATTTTATTAGTTGGAACACATGATTGGACATAAATTCATGTGATAAATAAATATTAAAAATCAGGAGTATTATGGACAAACTGGTATTATAACTAGGGTGTACATTTTTGCTGATCAGAATACTTGTGCCCACCAAATATAGCATCCTCTCTTTGTGAATTTTTCCCTCCTGATGCCATTACTTCTGTTGCTTTCAAACTATTGCTCTTTTAATTATCAGTGGAACTCTTTTATAATAAAATCTCAGAGAATACTTCAATGTGGAAGTAATAGTGTGCTCTTGGGACTGGGGTCCTTGACCCAGAGTCTTGCTTATTTATCATCTCCATGATACCCCAGGGTCCTGGAAACATAGTTTGAAAACTTTATTTCTTATTGTTAGAGATATAGTCAGTTCATCAGATGTTTTTCTTTATAATTATTATGCCCTGGTTGTATATTTATTTTTTTAAGATTTATTTTATTTTATTTTTATTTCAGAGAGAGAGCACGAGCAAGCGAGCATGAGCTGGAGGGACTGAGGGAGAGGCTGACACAGCACTTGATCTCATGACCCTGAGATCACAACCTGAGCTGAAACCGAGAGTCTGATGCTTAACCAGCTGCACCAGCCAGGTACCCCTGATGGTGCATTTATAATGATATGCTTTATTTTCTGTTTTCTATTTGGAGATACTTTTGGGAAATACTTTAGTCAGCAATACCTTTACAAATGACACCTTGGCGTTGTTTACTTTTAGAGATGAGTTATTTCAGACATTTTATATTGATTATTTTTTGCTTCTCTACAGAGGGTGATTTCTTTCTTTTTTTCTTTTTCTTTTTTCCTTTTTCCTTTTTTTTTTTGTCTTCCTTTCAAATCAGATTACAGCATATCTATGGTCTGTACTTCCTCATGAATTTATTTTGATCAATGTTCCAACTAAGTAAAAGCTCATAAGAATATTTGATTAATTTTTTTATTTTTATTAGGGAATAATTTATGTAAAATAAATTTCATAAGTTTAAAGTGTACAATTTTGTTTTGCCAGTTGTATATTCCTGTGAATTGTCTACTACAATCAAGATAAGATTTCCATCATTTCCAAAAGATTTTTAATGCCCCTTACAGCACCTCCCTCCCTCCACCCCTGGCTCCATGTGATTATTCATTTGCTTTTTGTCATTATAGGTTAGTTTGGACTTCATATAAATGGAATCTTATGTTTGTCTCTGGGCTCTTCCACTCAGCATAATGATTTTGAGATTTATTTATGTTGAAGCCTTATGAATAATTATTTCCCTTTTTGTGCCGAGTAGTATTCCATTGCATAGTTGTACCACATTTTGTTTATCCATTCACCTGTTGATGAACATTTGGGTCCCTTTTGGCTTGGGGCTTATTGTGAAAAAAAAAAAAAAAGCTGCTATGAACATTGGTGTTTAAATCTTCATGTAAATGTATGTTTTAATTTCTCTTGGATAATACCTATGAATGGAATGCTGGATTATATGGCAGAGGTGTGTTTCATTTTTTAAGAAATATTTTGTGAGAACTTATGTTATCAACTCCTCTCATATATCTGGGTTCAGATAAGGATACTAAATCCACTGATTTCTCTAAGAAACAGGTAGAATTCCTTATTGGCTTACTTACTTCTCTATTTAATTGCTTATCATTTCCTTTGGGTTCCTAAAATGATGTCAACACCCTTCTTCTTCATCTCTCCAGTCCCACTGATACTATTTCAGGATTTCTTGAGTACCTATTTTGTACCCAGTGCTGCACTAGACACTGAGGGGGCACACAGGACTTTGAGTTAATGAGGCAGCAAAATAGGGACCCCTCCTGTTGCCTGGACAGAGCCTGAGGGACCACAGCTATAGAGTATGCTACTGGCAGAGTACGCCCAAACTCTTTAGGCGGCATTCCATTTACTTGACTCACATGCTAGAGGAAATGTCCCACCTTTGTTTGAGTGTGAGCTGTATTTATTTATTTATTTTTAAAGCAGGTGTGGCTGTTAAATGAAGAGGAAGTGTTATGTGAAATCCTGGGGAGGGGGGAATGTGTGTGAGAAAACTTACTGTTTTAATACCAATTATCTTTTCTCTAGACCAGGGGTTCGCAGTGTGTGGTCCCAGTACTAGTAACATCAGTTTCCCCTGAGAAAGTGTTAGAAATGTAAATCTTCGGGCCTCACTGTGGACAAGCTGAATCTGAAACAATGGATGCTGATCTGTGTTTTAGCAAGCCCTCCCGCTGATTCTGATCCATGCTCAAGTTTGAGGACCACTCTACTAAGGTCATTCCAGTTGTGTAGATGATTAGCTTTAGGTTTGGAGGAATACGTCCTGGGTAACTGTGGGCAATAGGGGTAACGTTGCCGCAACCCCCGTCCACCTCTCCCAGCATCTGCAACTGGTCTTCCACGTCTGGACTCGGGTCCTCTCCCCTAGGAGCCGCAGCTAAAACCCGGCAAGTGGATTTAGAGTTTGCTGGCCTGGGTGCCGGCCGGGCATGCGTAGTGGCGCGAGCGCAGCAGCTAAGCGGCCGCGGAGAGGTATCCGCAGAGTTGAGCTGCGGGTGCTTGGATCCCGAGCGGGAACTGCGGGCTCGACGGCTGCTGCAGGTACGGGGCGCGGCGGTGGAGTCCGAGAGGAAGGCTGGAACGGTAGGCAGAAAACAAGGGTTCACTTCCTCGCTGGCGCACAGCGGCTGGATGGGAGTCTCTCCGACTTCCCTCGCTCGAGAGGCGGCTCCCCGCGCCCGGCTGTGCAGTGCGGCGCCCTCAGACCTCTGGGCGCGCACCTGCCCAGTCCCGGCAGCATGGAGTGCGGGCAGGTGTTAAATCATGTATTTATGCTGCTTACAAAGTAAGCCTATGAACTGAATTATGATTCCCTGCTTGAAGTTAGGCATTTTGTTAACTTTTCTATATTCCTCTGTCGCTTTTAAACTTTGGGTGGCTATTGGCGAGGCTTTCTGATCCAGCCTGTTTCGCTTGAATTCTGTGAGTGATTTTATTTGCCTTTGGTCTTTTGGTGCATAGGATCAATAGGGCTGGAGTGAAATCGCATCCGTGGTTTCTGGTCTTGGTGCCTTCCTGGAGCAGGGGGCCTCTGGATGTGGCATAAAAAAATGTCAACTTTTAGCGAATTACAGTGCCAAACACCTTACGCATTTCAGCTGCATTTTAAAGTAGAAACTTTATACAAGATCCCCCCGCTCCTTACTTTTTCTACATTACTGTTATTTCATGCTTAATTTGGTGCTATTAAAAGAAAGCTGAAAGAAAGCGGTCTTTTAGATGAGTAACAAAAGTTCTCACTTTTCTGTCCTTTATTTACCCTGTCACATCTTACGCTCATACACAGATATTTAACCCTGGGGCTGCGGTATTGAATACACTTGTAGGAGGCTAAGGCTGCGCGGCACAAATTTCTTGGATAAGCTGTGAGTCATGAAATTTAGGCCTGGGGGCACATACTCAACATTATTTAGGTGAAGTGTTAAATTTATGATGTGGGAGACATGTACATAGGATTAATGAGTTTAAGAAAAAGAAATTTTTAGTTCAGGAAGAGAAACCTACATGGAAAGGGAATACAGATACCTGCCTTTCCCTCTCCCCTCCCCATGATGAATGTTTTAATGGCAGAAATAATATACAGTTGGTTTAGTTTTGGACTGTTAGAGACCTTCGAGGTCAGCCAGTTCACCTGCTTCAGTTTACAAATGAGAAAACCGAGACCAATGAGGTTAAATGACTTGCTGTGGCTGCTGGAGCCCCTCCTTGGCAAAGCTGGGCCTAGGGCAGTTTTCTGATTTTAGGGCTCTTTTTACCATCCCCCTGATAATACTCTCTTCACAGTTTGGGTAGATTATTAAACTCTTCTCTTCTACCTTCTTATACTGTCTAGTTTACTCAGAAAATTAGTCATTCCTGTTACTAAGCTTGATCGTACCCTATAAACACCTTTCAAAAAGTGCCCTCTCACTCAAGCCCCACCTAACAATTTACTGATTTTGAAACTCCCTCCTTCCCTGAAGTCCTGCCAGCACTGCGAGGTGTAACTCAGGTGTGATCTCTTCTTGAAGCCTTCCTTAATTACTGCAGCCAGAAAGAAAGTAGCTCTCCCTCTTCTAAACCCTATAGCATGTATTGTCTGTGTTGCTAGTATCCCCCTCATCTTTAGTATCCCTGATATTAGTATTTTAGCACGTCTCAACTTCCTCACCAGTTTGTAAGCTCTTAGAACTTAAAGCCTATGACTTAGACATCCCATCCAGTACTGAGCACTAAGTATGTTCTCAGCCACTGCTTGCAGGAGGGAGGTAAAGTATGGATCATTTTGTAAAGGGATATTTTTAAAGATTTTATTTATTTTGAGATAGAGAGTGGGCAAGGGGCAGACTCCGCACTGAGCGCAGAGCCCTTTGCAGGGCTGGATCCCATGACCCTGAGATCACGACCTGAGCCAAAACCAGGAGTCGGATGCTTAACCAACTGAGCCACCCACAGTCCCCTTGTAAAGGAATTTGATGCGGATATTGTGTAATATGGGGGAGGCTACCTTAGAGGATCGCAAGACAGTGGCCAAGCCAAACCAGCCTAATGGGGTGATTCTCATATTTTTTTTTTTTAAAGATTTTATTTATTCGACAGAGATAGAGACAGCCAGTGAGAGAGGGAACACAAGCAGGGGGAGTGGGAGAGGAAGAAGCAGGCTCATAGCAGAAGAGCCTGATGTGGGGCTCGATCCGATAACGCCGGGATCACTCCCTGAGCCGAAGGCAGACGCTTAACCGCTGTGCCACCCAGGCGCCCCTGATTCTCATATTTTGATGAGAGCTCATGGATCAGTTTGGGGAATACTGGGGAAGGGGTAATCATAACGGGAGAATTGCCCAGGCCTGCTTTTAAGCATGTGACTCTTAAGTGCTTAGTGGAAAGCACAGATTTAAGAAATGATGTAAAGGAAAAGGAAAAAGCTTTTGGTAAAAGACTAGATGCCGAGGAGAAAAGACATATTGAAAATCAGTTTCAGGCTTGGTGTGTTGTTAATGGGCTTGTAATGTTGTTTTTATCTTATAAGTACCTTTGTGACATTGTCTTTTTCTGTTTCTTACAGTTATTGATATGGTTGTCTATTTCCCATTCTAGATTATAAGCTTTTGGGCAGATGGTCTTTAACCCCTCACAGTACTAGGCATGTAGCTTTGCGGTATTAGATGCTCAATAGTTATTGCATGAATAAATAAGTGTATTTTGGCATGGGGAAGGTAGGCATTTAGGATCTTAGAGCTATCAGGTAGTACTTTACCCAGACTATCCCCTCATTATAAGAAGAGGAACTGAGTTATGCTTAACTAAGCTAATTAGTGTGAACAGAGGCTCTGGCTACACCATCTCCTACTACTAGCTCGTTTCATTAACTCTAACTTTTCTTTTTTTTTTTTTTTAAAGATTATTTATTTATTTATTCGACAGGATAGAGACAGCCAGCGAGAGAGGGAACACAAGCAGGGGGAGTGGGAGAGGAAGAAGCAGGCTCATAGTGGAGGAGCCTGATGTGGGGCTCGATCCCATAACGCCGGGATCACTCCCTGAGCCGAAGGCAGACGCTTAACCGCTGTGCCACCCAGGCGCCCCTAACTCTAACTTTTCAAGGTTATTGGCCTCAAGATTAATTTGAGTTAGCAGCAGCTCACTCCAGTTGGAGATGTTCTGTGCATCGAAAACCCTCAGAGACCAATCTGAAGGAGGGAACTTGGTGGCCAATGGGAGGATGTCTGTGTTATTGGAAGAGGTGAGACACAGGGGATGACTGGCTATTTCCAGGTTGAGTACTGTGTTATTGGAAGAGGTGAGACACAGGGGATGATTGGCTATTTCCAGGTTGAGTACTTTCCAGGAGGGGTGAGGCTGCAGTCCTGGGAATCTGCACACGATGGAGTTGAGTCTGGAAAGGACATGGTAGCCTAGCTTCTCTGGGACAGAAGACATAAACAGGGGTCCCAAAGTCCTTGGACTGAGAGTGTATTTGGGAGATATTGTTACACTACTGGGATGTGGAGAGCGATGGCTGTAGGGGTAAGGTTGAGAGAGAATTGTGATCAGACTCTCTACTTGGAAAAATAGGACAGAAGGCAGTGCTTCTGAACCCAAAATCAGTTCAAGAGGTGGTTTGAAATATTTGTTTACTTGGAACAGATGTTGCAAATAGCCATTTTGCAAATCAAAACACAGCCTTTTCATTTAGCTGCCCACAGCATTGAGGGAGCAGTTGACAGCGCATCTTTCACACTGACATTCACAACATAGTTGACCACCAGCTTCAACTGGTGGTGGTACTTATTTTGTAAAGGTGTCAAGGAGAGAGAGTGGTGGAGAGGAGAGACAGAGCTTGAGAGGTGGTTTACCACGGCGGATGGGAAGGGTTGGCCAGGTATAGAAGGATTATTTTTTTTTTAAATTATGACATTAGTCAAAATTGGTTAGACAGCCAAGTGCAAAATCAGGTAGTATGTTGAAGTTAATGTCTCATACACTTAAAAAAAAATGCCCAAATATTACATTCTAGAGTTAGAGTTCATAGCGCTATTATAAATTGACTGTATTCTGAATCTTTCTCAATAATGGTAATTTTAGTAACAGTATTATAGAATGTTTTCCATGGACTAGACACTGTTCTAAACACTTTATAAGCGATATGTCATTGAGTGTTTACAAACTATCCTATGAGATTGGTGCAATTATTATTTCTGTTTTACAGATGAGAAAACTGAGACTTAGATAAAGTCACATTTATGAGGTAATACAATTGACAAGTGTTGAACTAAGTTTTGATCCCAGGCCTGGCTGTCTTCAAGGCATGGACAGCTCAAATAACTTAGTCAAATATCTTAACAAAATGCAAAGCTTTATCTGTGGTAACTCTAACAGATGCTTAGAATGGCCACAGATTTTAGCTGGTGAAACTCTCAACATTCTGTGAGCCAGACTTTAATCTGAGAAATAAAAACAGTAGTGAATCTTTTCAGTTTTTGTTTTTATTTTAAAAATTATTCCACTTAGTCTTTATTTCCTTGTTTACCCTCAAAGCATCCCTGGAGGCAATTAGCAACTCTTTCTCTAGATGCACCATAAAGCTATTTCTGTTCTGCTCCTGTCCTTTTTCAGGGGGTAGAGTAGGGGTAATGGAGGTGAGTTGCTGTAGTGATCCAGGAGATGCCTCTGAGTTGGGAGTGTGTGAAATTCACTTTGTGTATGAGTTTAAGGACTCTCGGGTGGCCATGTTGATAAGGATTTTTTCCCCCTGGGGTGGCGGGATCTACTGCTCAAAGCTCCTGGAATATATGTGGGTCTTGACCCTTATCCTGATCTCAGGTCTTTGAACCGTGGTCAGAACACCCAGGGAGAATCCAGACCTGAACACATTCTGCTGGGATCCTCAAGTTCAGTGAGTTCTGAAGTCAGTGTGGACTTGTTGCAGTTGGAGGTGGGTATAGAGACCTCAGGGAAGGCCCCAGGTCAAACACAAATAATTTAGAGTCAGGACTGGCAGTCCCCAGATTTAACCAGGCCCTTGAGAAAGTGCCTCCCATCCACCTCCTTGATGAACCTATTACTCCCTCCTGGGAGTCTCGGAAATGGAATCCAGCTGAGAGTGTTCTTCTCCTCCCTGTGCTGAGTCCTGTTTCCATTTCTTCTGCCTCACCTTCTCCTGGTTCTCTGCTTTCCCAGGGCATGTGCACTGGATATAAAAGGAAAGGTCAATAGTTTCTGGCCTCCACCCATTTCAACTCTTCTCAACATCCAAGAACTCATCATTACCACCCAGCTCTTTCCCTGAACAAAGATCCAAATCCACATTTTCTTCTGGATGATGATGAAAATCAGGGACCAAGAGAAAGAGGCCTTTGTACTGCATGCAGGTTTATAGGTTATAAAATGGCTATACAAGTTTGATTGCTGGAAATTTTGCTGACATGAAAGATCATGAGATGCGAGACTGTGTCAGCTTTGATTGTCTTCTTTTCTGTATTCCTGTGTCTCAAAGTACTCATTGGCTGTTTTTGGTATTTTGGTGAGAAGTATGTAGCATGGCTTCTGTAAAAGCAAGTTGCTTTTTAGTAACACTGTTGGCACAGAAAGGGTGTGTGTTAGAGTGATGATTAGGAGAGTTTCTCATTTAAAACACTTGTTTTGTCAAAGTTTTTTTTTTTAAGATTTTATTTATTAGAGAGAGAGAGCGAGTGCACACACACACACACAAATGGGGAGGGGAGGGAGAGGGACAAGAGACTTTGCGCAAGCATGGAGCTCAAGGGGGGGCTCGATCTCAGGACCCTGGATCATGACCTGAGCCGAAACCAAGAGTCAGACACTTAACTGACTGAGCCCCAGGTGCCCCTTATCAGAAAGTATTTTATTTTTTAGGAGAGTTACAGGTTATTTGCTCACAAAGTCCAGTGGTGAAGGGACTTTAGACTTGATAAGCAACTTTTAAGCAACTCATAGGTATAAAGCTACAAGAATATTTGGATGATAACTCACTGCACACAGACATGCCTCCCTCAAAAAATCCAGGCCAACCACAGAGGAGACACGAGAAACTGTCTTTTCCGATAGTAAGGTGGCTGGATGTCTTTGTAAGGTGGAAGGTTTGTGGGGGACCTTCTTCATGATAAAAAGCAAAAGGTTTTGGGGGGAATGATTGACATTTACCTTATTTATTTTATTATTGAGAAACTCAAATTGTTTAAAGATCTAGGAAATAACGCATTTTTTTAAAACTTAAGAAATGATGAAATCCCCTTCCATTTGTTGCAGAACCAAGAAACGAGATTTTAGCAGTGCTGTTGAAATAGAATTTGGATTGAATTTGAGTTTGAAACATTGGTAAATGTGTGGAAGAGGATCAATCATGGTAATTAAGCCTTGGATCAAGGTCTACTTGTCTAAACCTTCTTCCCCACAATGAATTCCCATGGGGGGGTCCTCTGCACTCTATGAATAAAAGAGTAAACCACCCCACAGGTCACAATTGTAAAATCCAAAGTGATGCATGACAGTCTGTGACCTAAAACTGATGTTGATCAAATAATTTGAATGCCTTAGATAGAAAGTACCCACTGCATTCACACTTTGTTCCTATGGCTGGTGCTCAGAATCTAGATTAAATTGTTGAAATAAAAGAAAAGCAGGTTCAGAACTGACTCACTTACTATGAATGATCAAAGGCACAAGTAGACTTTTTGTTTCATTTCACTTTGTCATCTTAAATGCCATCCTTTGTAGCTATATTGGTTTCTTTTTTTTGTCCTTGATGATATATACTCAAAATGTACTGTTTATAGATGAAAATCAATGCAAACTAGAATCTTGAGGTTTATAAATGAGTCTCTGCTTAGATTTTAATGCTATTCATCAATAATTTGGTGGGAATACAGTACCAAGTTAGTACATAATTGAACCTTTAGCTCGATATCAAGTTAGTATTTATAACCTTTGGGAACCAACCCAAATTTCTCAGACTCCTGAGTTCTTTCATCTAAAGTCTCTCTCAGCATTTTGAACCTGATGAAGTCACCCTTTTCCTTCCTCTCTCCTCAGCTTTAGGTTCACTGGGACACTCTTTTGGTCCAGATGGTGTTTTCAAGAGTGGCCCAGTTCTTGCAGAGTTTAAGTGTTATCAGGTCAGTGTTAACGACTGGCACTGTGTTCACGGTGTCAGCCGTGAAACACAGCTCAATTCAATGATGTTTTTTAGCAAAGTTGTCATGCAAGTGAATTAATTTTGGAAAAACAACAATAATAGCAATTTGCTTTATCCCTTTTCTTATCCTCAAACAGCCCAAGTTTAACTCAAGATCACCGTCAATGGAAAAAGGTAACTTGAGAATCTCTAACTGAGTAGTGATCAATCAAAATGAGCTGGGTAATTTAAAGTTTAGATACCTGAAATCTGCTGGCCTATGATCAGGGGCATGGATGGGAAGTCAGAGTCTGACCCCATGAGGAAGGAGGCCTTCTCTTCAGTTGCATGTTTAATGATCAAACAAGACAGTGAATGTGAAAGCAATTAGTAAACTATAAGGTAAGGAGTAAGGTATTTACTGATAGTTATAATAATTTTCTGACCTTGCTGCCTTTCACTGATAAGTAGCCAAGATTTTGAGAATGACTTGCCTGCTTGAGGTTACCTAGTTGGAAGGGACAGGGATGGAACTCACATCTATATCTTCTAATTTGAGCATTTGACAAAATGTTGGGGCTCAGCATTGGGAACATAATGATAGCCAAGACAGATACAGGGTCCTTGTCCTCTTGGAGCTTCAGTCCAGCTCCAAATCCAGTGTTCATCCAATCAACCCATATTCTTTTACTGATCAGAGGGAATAATTTCAAATTTATATTTGGCTTTTATAAAATATACACGTTGACTTCCTGTCACATGCTCCAGGAAGAAGGGGAGAATGAAGCTTTGGGGGAGCCCAAGTTGAGAGTGGTTAATTCTGTTCAGGGGTTGAGGAAGGTGTCAAGACTTTTGAGCTGAGCCTTGAAAACACAAGTTCAATCTACAGAGAATAGATGGAGGAAAAAGCATTCCTTGGAGAATGGACAGTAGGAACAAAAGCATGGAGACAAGAAAGAGCTGGCCTGTTCAGGAAACTGCAGGTACTTGAATGTGTCCTAAAACATGAGCATGCATAAGAATCACCTGGAGAGCTTTGTGAAGAACAGATTGCTGGGTCCCAACTCCAGAGTTTCTTATTCTTTAGGTCTGGGATGGGGCTGGAAAGTTTCATTTTAGCAAGTTCCCAGGTGAGGCTGAGGCTGCTGATCTGGGAACCACACTTTGAGAAACAGTGGGCTAGAAAAAAGGGTGTGTGTGATAGATGAGCTAGGAAGAAATGGTTTTCTTTTGAAACTGTACTACCTTCACAAAATTGATACTTCAGGTTTTTTGTTGTTGTGTGATATTTCAGGTTTTTTGTTGTTGTTTTTTAAGTTTATTTTTTACACCCAAGGCAGGGCTTGAACTCATGACCCCAAGATCAAGAGTCTCATATTGAGCCAGCCAGGCGCCCCATTGTTTTTTTGTTTGTTTTTGTTTTTAAAGATTTTATTTAGTTGACACAGAGAGAGAGAGAGAGAGAGAGCGCACAAGCAGGAGGGAGAAGGAAAAGCAGGCTCCCCGCTAAGCAGGGAGCCTGATGCAGGGCTCAATCCCAGGACCCTGAGATCATGACCTGAGCCGAAGGCAGACGCTTAACCAACTGAGCCACCCAGGTGCCCTGTTTTGTTTTTTAAGTTAGTCTCATTTACCAAGTGGTTGCTGCTTTGGGCCCCTTGCTATTCCCTGGAAATTCCTTATCTGTTCTATACAGATTTCTTAGGAGAAATCTTAGGAGAACAATCTGTCATCAAAGGCTTCTGTGTCTTTCAATAATATGTAAAATGTAAAAGTACAACTAGTTTCAATTTCTGAGAGACAAATGATAAAAAATGAGACAAAAATAAATTACTGGGTCTAGTGATCATACTACTTGTTCTGGATTGTTCTGGGCAAGATTGTATCTTTCTAACTTTGTATCCCCATTGTCTGATTCATAGTAGGAACTTGATAAGTTGTTGAATGAATATATAAAAAAGAATTAATGAATGGATGAATCTATACCCACCCCCACCCTGTCACACACCTAATACTTTCTAGCTTTTACTTGCTTTTAGAGACTTAAGATCCATGGTGGCTTATTTTACTTACTTACTTACTTGTTTATGTATTCATTTATTTATTTAAGTTCTGCACCCAATGTGGGGCTCAAACTCACAACCCCAAGATCTAGAGTCGCATGCTCTACTGACTGAGCAGGTCAGGTGCCCCCCTGGTGCCTTATTTATTTTTTTTAGACTCCTAACCCTGTCTGTTTTACTGGACAGGTAACCCAGCCTCATCCAGGAGACACAGCTGCATAGCTTGAGTTCAGGGTATAAGGATCCTTGTAGATTCACTTGCATTCTAAACTACTCTAGAAATGAATTAAATAATATTTAATAATGTTTTACATGTGGGTATTGTATGTAAAACTGATTTCACCTCTTAAATAAACTGACACATAAATTGAGGTTATGTGTTGTAATGAGCACTGGGTATAAGACTGATGAATCACAGGCCTGTACCCCTTAAACAAATAATATATTATATGTTAATTAATTGAATTTAAATTAAAAAAATAAATTGAGGTTATATTCCTCTTGAAGTATTTTATATTGTCTTAAGAATCTGATTAGTAGTAGGAGAGTGGCTTATAGGGATGCTCGGAGAAATGCATATTAATACACTGATCTGTTAGAGGCTTGGATACCTGTTTTTCCTGCAATTAAATGAAACAAGAACCAAAAGTAATTTTATTCTACCTTAGGCTTCATGGTTTGCCTAATGTTAGCAGTATAGTTGACCCTTGAACATCATGGAGGTTAGGGGTGCTTACCTCCCCCCATTTACCCCTGCAGTGAAAAATCCATGTATAACTTCTGAATCCCCAACAACTTTACTACTGATAGCCCACTGTTGACCAGAAACCTTACCGATAACGTAAAAGCCTTACTGATAACATCAACAGTCAATGAACACATATTTTGGAGGTTATATGTATTATAACACTGTACTCTTACAGTAAAATAAGCTAGAGAAAAGAAAATGTTATTAAGAAAATTATAAGGAAGAGAAAATACATTTACAGTACTGTACTGTATTAAAAAAAATTCTGCACATAACTGGACCCACGCAGTTCAAACCCGTGTTGTTCAAGGGTCAACTGTAATTCAGTTCTTGATTCATGAAATTAGGCTGGATTAACGTAGGCAAAAATTCATCTTTTTCAATTTGAACAAAGTAGTTTCATATAAAAAATTGGTGTATTTCCTGTTACTATACATCTGGAATGTGTAGGATAAAAAAAAAATTCACTTTGCTGAATTTTTACTTATATTCTACCTATGTAATACGTATTGTGCTATGGGAGACGAAGACTTAATTGAAGTTTTCTGCAAGGTTAGTATTAAATTTCTCATAGGATTAGGGCAATAAATAATAGGAAAACTGAAAACATTGTAATTTTCTAGTAATTCAGAGAAAATGACTACATTTTGAGGAAGTGTACTAAAACAGTACACTGTGATGCTCATTTTTGCAAATTAATTTATTATTAAATATCAGCGGGAATATTCTTTGCATCCAATTTCACATCTTAGGCGCACTTTAGGGAGGCCTTATGTTATATATGCTGATCATTTAATCTAAAAAGGCTCACTCACGCCCTCTGTGTGCACAGAATGTTATGCTTTATGTGCATTATACATAACTTATGTAATGTCCTTAGGTATTATAATAAGGGTATTACAAAATCAAGCAGCAAGACTTCTCAGGGAAATTAATGGTTTCATATTAATCAGACATTGTCACAGTCTTTGTCTTGAGTAGGATTAAACAGTGTTCCATCAGTGTTTTTGGTGCATATGATGGGATTGGTGTTTTTTAAAAATATCAGCTTTATTGAGGTATACTTCACATACCATTCAAATCACTCATGTATGGAAGTCCGTTTTAGAGTGTTTTTATCATCCTGTATCCATTAACACCCCTCATTTCCTACCCACCCCCTGCCTAGGCAATGACAATTCTTCTTTGTGGTTTGTTTTTTTTTCCAAGATTTTATTTATTTGTCAGAGAGAGAGAGCACAGGCAGGGGGAGCAGCAGGCAGAGGGAGAGGGAGAAACAGGCTTCCCGCTGAGCAGGGAGCCCTATGTGGGGGCTCAATCCCAGGACCCCAGGATCATGACCTGAGCCGAAGGCAGACGCTTAACTGACCAAGCCACCCAGGCGCCCACAATTCTACTTTGTGTTAACATATACTTGAAATTTCATATAAAAGGAATCATACACTATGTGGCCTGTTGTGTCTGGCTTATTTCACTTAGCAAAATGTTTTTGAGGTCATCCATGTTGGAGTATTAAAATTTCACTCTTTATGGCTGAATAATAGTCTGTTGTATCCTACCACATCTTATTTATTGCTCTGTTGATGGGCATTTGAGTTGTTACCACTTTTTGGCTATTATGAATATTGTTGCTGTGAACAAGTTTTTTTGGGGGGGTATGTGTTTTCATTTCTCAGGCATATACCTAGAAGTGGAATTGCTGAGTCACATGGTAGCTTGTTTAACATTTTGAGGAATTGCCAGACTAGTTTCCAATATGACTGCACCACTTTATTTTATTATTTTGTGACTGCAGCATTTTACATTCCCACCAGCAATGTATGAAGGTTCTAGTTTCTCCACAACCTAAATTGCTATTTATCTTTTTGATTATGGCCATCTTGGTGTGAAAGTGGTATCTCAATGTGGTAACACTTTTTTAATTAATAAACTCTATTTTTTAGCACAGTTTTAGATTTACAGAGAATTAAGTAGGTAGTACAGAGAGTTCCCATGTGCCCCCACACTGACACACACTAATAGTTTACCCTATTAACATCTTACATTAGTGTGGTACATTTGTTATGATTAATGAACCAATATTGTTATATTATTATTAGCTGAAGTCTATAGTTTATTCATATTTCCTTAGTTTTTACAGAAAGTCCTGTTTCCGTTCTAGCATCCCATCGAGATACCACACATTACATTTAGCTAACATTTCTCAGGCTTCTCTTGGCTGCGATAGTTTCTCTGCCTTTCCTTGTTTTTTCATGACCTTCAGAGTTTTGAATAGTAGTCAGGTACATTGTAGGATGCCCCTCTGTTGGAATTTGTCTGATTTTTCTTTTTTTTTTTTTTTGATTAGGCTGCATTGACATTGGTTTTTAGTATACAGAATATTACATAAGCGCAGTTTACTTGGAGTACAGAAATACATGATCAGAATTAGAAATCAGCAAAAATATGGTTAATAGGAAATTCCTAGTGATTCAAATGAATTCAGTTTCCTCTGGAGAATGAACAGACCTTTAACTCAAGATATATTTTTTCTAGCAAGGACTTGATCACATTGGAAGACAATCAGATAAAGTAGGAGAATTTATTATTGTGACTGTCATTAGGGAGCATCTAAGGGTAAAGTCACAGACATATTTTTCACTGCTTTAAATGTACCCAAGAATGATGTTTTGCTTGTAATAAAACATAAAATTAGTAGGAATTAAGACTGACTTTAAGACTCCCACAGTTCTGAGGCACCAAGGGTACAACATATAGTCAATATTTTGACCACCATCAATTCCAGTAATCCCGACAGACGCCTTGTGAAGGGGGCAGGATACTGGGACGTGGGGACTCTGTGTCTTGTGGCCTGACTCACACAGTAGTCAGTAGTTAAGCTGAGATTTGAATCCAGAGCTGTGGAGTTTCTACCTCACTGTTGTCCAGGCCAGGCTCGAGTTTCTGGAGGTTTTAAATCAGTAGCGTTTTGAAGGGCATAGGCTTGAGTCCTTATCATACTGGATATTTTTACTGCCAGCTGGAGGAGATAGCATCTCCCCCTATTCAAGGCCCCACTGAAATCAGTCTGTCCAATTAACGGCATACCTGCAGACTGCTAACAAAGGAGAGCCAGCTTTGCCCAGGTCACTATGCCATCTTTTCTGCCTGTGGCCTACTAACTCCATTGCCACATGTGTCTCCTGAAATGAAGCCTGAGGATCATAAAATAGGAAAGCAGCCTTGTAGGAGAACAACATATTCAGCTAAGTTTTGTCCGTGGTTACATTGCAGAATGTGCGTTGCTCATGGTATGTCTCAGTAAGATCTTGAGTTTGTTCATTAAATACTTACCTTTGAAAAAGAGTAGGTGTGGTAATAAGCTGTAAATGCACATGAAATGAAATAATAAAATAACATAGAAGGCCTGAGGAAGGTTTGGAAAATTCCCCTACTTGATTTAGCTTATCCTTATAAATGGCCCAAGTTGGTTGATCACAGACTGAAACAAGGTTTCTTTCTGGTCATACTTTTTGTATGAGTTAGGGTCGGCTATAATGCAGCAACAAATAACCCTGAAATCTCCATCGATTTCTTGATCACATAAATGTCAGTGTGCATTGGCTGTTCTCCAGAGCAGCTGTTCTAGATGCATTGACGCAGAGATCCCGGTTGCTGTGATTTTTGTGATTTTGCTGTTTTAACCTGGGACTTCCAAATTGTCTTAGCAGGGGAAGAGGAGCTAGAGGATCACATGCTAGCTCTGAGTTGCTTTGGCTTAGTGTGACACATATTACTTCTACTCACAGCCCACTGATTAGAACTAATCACATGATCCTGCTGGAAGGGAGGGGAAGCACATGGCTATTCACCGAACAGTAAATGTCTTTGCCTCACCTTCTTTACGGCAAGAGAAGTGGTCAGTTTGCCAGAACAACAAACAAGAGCAAAACCCCCCCTAATCTAAACCCAAACCTCCATCCCAAAAACTCCAGTAAAGAGAGAAAAATATACTGAAATATTTAGTGATAATTACCTGATACTAAATTCCAAATGAGCTTTGCCATAAACTAATAAATTTGTAATAATTTAGGTATGGCTGACTCAGCCACTTGATATACATTTATGGATATTAAGACTGCATCTTCTAAGGGAATAAAGACAAACTTATAAGAAAAAGGTTACCTTTTTGCATTATAATTCTTCAGGTGATGATGATTAAAGCTTATATTTATTCAGGTATTCTTTTGTTTTATTCTTTAAAGATTTATTTATTTTTTTATTTTTATTTTTTTAAAAAGATTTTATTTATTTATTTGACACAGAGAGAGACAGCCAGCGAGAGAGGGAACACAAGCAGGGGGAGTGGGAGAGGAAGAAGCAGGCTCCCAGCAGAGGAGCCTGATGTGGGGCTCGATCCCAGGACTCTGGGATCACGCCCTGAGCCTAAGGCAAACGCTTAATGACTGAGCCACCCAGGCGCCCCTAAAGATTTATTTACTTGTTTTAGAGAGGGAACACGGCGGGGAAGGGCAGAGGGAAAGGAAGAGTATCTTAAACAGACTGGGCACTGAGCATGGAGCCCAATGTGGGGCTCGATCCCATGACCCTGAGATCATGACCTGAGCTGAAACCAAGAATTGGATGCTCAACCAATTGAGCCACCTAGGCGCCCCTAAAGTAGTTAAACTGTTTTTTGCTTAAAATCGTTACAGTGTAAGAAAATAGAAGTGGTGACTAAAATTTAAAAATTTTTTCTAAGAAGCAAGTATGTAATTGCAAAAGGAAGCATTTAGGAAGCAAGTATTCTAATAGTTTTCACTGATGTAATTTTAACTTGTTTCTGTCTGTGAACAAAGATAATCAACTTAGACTCTAATTTGGCATAAACAGTGTGCTGAGATCTTCCTCTTTTCTGAACTAACTGAATCATCACTGAGAATCAGGGTAAGGCCAGATTTACAATAGAATGTTTCATCATGTCCAGCTCAAAACTCATAATATAGGTACTTTATATTTGTATACAAAGTTTTCAAAATACTCTCCTGCATGTGACACATTATATAGAAGGACTCTGTAATTATATTCCCAAGGGATCTTATTAGTCATCACAGTGGGCGGTCCATTCCACTATAGAATTTTAGCCATAGCCCTTCCTGCATTGTTCCTTCGGATCAGTGGAAAGTTAGATCCCAAAGTGAACACCACCTGTGAAGGATTCTTGGGCAATTGAAAATTTGTGATTCACTTTGGGATCTGTTTTATGTTGAACCAGGAAGAAAAGGACTAGGGAATCATTCTTTTTTTTTTTTTTTTTTAAGATTTTATTTATTTACGTGACAGAGAGACAGCCAGCAAGAGAGGGAACACAGCAGGGGAGAGGGAGAGGAAGAAGCAGGCTCCCAGGCGAGGAGCCCGATGTGGGACTCGATCCCAGAACGCCAGGATCACGCCCTGAGCCGAAGGCAGACGCCTAAGGACTGCGCTACCCAGGCGCCCCTAGGGAATCCATTCTTATCCTGGAAAGTCTTAAGGGGAGAGTTGTAACACATTTTATTTTCCCACTTAAGTGCTGGCCTTGGAAGGAGAGAAGTGAGAAAGAGAAGGAAGGATTTTAAAAATCAAATATTCACCAGCTCACCAACTTGACACCAACTCACTAATCTAATTTTATGGACAAAGACCACGAATTCGAAAGTATCCAAACTTGTGCCACTCTGGGGCAAGTGTCTGGCTGTGACATTGCAGTCATTTGAGCGTGGCTTAGCAGGACTTTCAACCAGTTCATTGTACGTGGAAATAACAGATGATTCAAGACGAGAAAAGATCTTTGTACACTTTTATTGCGCCATGATCATTTCCTAAGTAGGTAATAATTCTCCTTTCTCAGTAGTCTAGTTTCTTTCTTTTCTTTTTTCTTTTCTTCTTTTTTTTTGGTGTAGCTTATTTCTAAATGAAAAGGGCTGCCAGGTGACAGTCTTTTCAAAAACAATAAACTTTTATTTGCTTTATATATAATCTAAAGTTAAGTGTGCCATAAATTTCTATATTTGGTCACTTTTGATTATGGAATTTCTGTCCTGTAACAACACAGGATATGGCTACCTTTTCTTTCTTGAGTCCTGATATTTTAGGGAACTAGAGATGTTGAAAAGGGGATTGCTTTTTTATTTCAAGTCCCTTTACTGTCTTTCTTCTCACCCTCCATGAGTCTGGGCCATTTTGGGATAAGCACTTGTCCATTTGTTTATGATTCCTACAATTATGGCTTCAGGACTGAGAACGGAAGCAAGTACCAACTGAAGAGGAAACAAAATACATGTGTCTCTGTCTCTCAACAGCACAGCACTCATAATTTGAGTTCAGGTAGCTCAGGAAATTAACAGTGGCGGGTAGTAGAGCTCATGCTTTACTACTGTTCATTTACGTATGCTCTGTGGGAAATGAGAGTAGCCAGGGATCATAGGATTGTGGCAAACTCTTTATACCCTTTCGGACACACCTGTCACTGGCCTAGCCCAGTGCTACCATGTAGAAATGTGGGTTCAGTATTGCTAGACCTCCTAATTTTGTTTTATTTTTAAAAAAGATTTTATCTATTTATTTGACAGAGAGTGGGAGAGAGAGCGAGAGAAAGCACTGAGGGAAAGGGATAAGCAGGCTCCCCACTGAGCAGCAGAGGGAGAGGGAAGAAGCAGGCTCCCCACTGAGCAGGGAGTCTGATTCAGGGCTCCATCCCAGGACACTGGGACCATGAGCTGAGCTGAAGGCAGACACTTAACCGACTGAGCCACCCAGGTGTTCCTAGACCTCCTAATTTTAAAAGAGAAAATAGAAATCTGAATTTTATGTTAATCCCCTAATTTTATATTTCACTCCAAAATTTAAAAGATGCTTAATGAGCCACAGAAGACTTGTGTCCAGGTAGGATGTGGCCCCTGGGTGCCATTTTGTCTGTTGGTAGCCAGGAGAGCCTCTTAGGGTGGTGAAGAAGAAGTTACAAAAGCTCTGAGATGGGTGCCCCAGGAGTAGGGAGGTTATGACCTGTAAGACCTGGCATGAGTTTCAGTCTTTTCTCTCTTTTTCTGTTTGCTGAGAGATTGCATTTTGATTTTCTGCTCTTCTTAAGGAAAACCTTTTGCTATCCAGATTTCCCTCCTAAAGAAAGAGTGCCTGGTGATGTTGAATGCTGTTAAGGGCTCCAGGAGCTTGGTGAGGCTGAGCAGAAATGGGCAAAACTTGATTACACATTAGGGTTTGAAGCCAGGGTGTCACTTGAGAGTTAAGACACAGAAGTATTTGCAGGATGGTCAGGACATAGCATAGAAGCAGAGCTGCCAGGCCCAAGAATGGAAAATGGGTAAAAGGGGTGGTCAAGAAGTGTCCCAGCAGGCTTTGCTTAGCTGTGGTTGAGGAGGGAGGGAGCTGTTGAGCCAGCCAACCTGGTCTGGACAGTTGTTGGTGATCAACCCAGAGAAGTAATCTAGGCTGAATTTCCTGAACGCTGTATATCTTCTCTCCATTTACACCCCTTTGGTGATACCTGCATATTCTTCAAGAGCAGGAACAGTATGCAACTTTGATGTCATCTGGCTTCAGCATTATGACTTAGACAAGACAAGTCACTCTGCTTCCAGAATGGGGTACAGCCTTTGGAATTCCTAGTTATTCCCACAATCATATGCTGGATGCTCTTGGATTTAGGGGGCTGATAATTTATGCTGTTGTCTTTATTCTCTGAATTGATTGAGAAATAGAGGCCTCTTAGAGTCCAAAATACCAACTTTATTCCTGGAGGAACTGCACCATGATTACAGCCTGTGGCCAAATGGTCTTCCTCAAACCTTTTCTCCCCAGATTTTAACTTCTGTTCACCCCATTCCAGGCAGACTTGGTGAACGGTTGCCTTTGGGTCAGAAGGGAGAATTTATGTCCTGAGGACAAGCTACTGCTAAAGAGGAAAAGTTCAAGCCACGTGAGGACAATGACATTGAACATTAAATTTAGCCCCATTCAGTATAGCAGTGGGTTCTCAAAGTGTGGTCCTCACACAAGCAGCATCGGCATTACCTCAAAACTTGTTAGAAATGTAAATCGGTGGTCTCTAACCCAGGTGAACTGAAGCAGAGACTCTGGTCTCAAAAGTCTTGTGATTCTGTTGCAGTTAAAGTTTGAGAATCATTGCAGTAGAGGAGTAAGTTTCAATGGACCCAAGATACCATGTCACGAGTAAGATAAATCAGTGCCCCTCCCTTGGGGAGGGTGAGAAAGGAATGTAGAGAAGAGGCCAAGAGTGCTGCTTTTACAGTAGGCTCTCATGGAAGCATAAGATAGGAGAATGGGTTTCCCCTAGCCGATAATCCTGCCTGCTCTAGAGGACTGTAGTCTGAGAAGGACCAGCAAGTGCAAGCATGAAGACTTTCTTTATTTTTTCCTCTTTTCTCATCTGTTAACGTTGCCTACTTTTTCTCTAAAGAATAAAGGAGAAGCAAAGGAATGAATATAAGCGGGGAGAGGGAGAATACTAATATAGGAAGAAAATAATGGAATAGATATTGTATTCCTTCCAATATTCTTATAATTTACTCTTCATATGTTTGTGTTTTATTAAGTTTTTAGTCTCTGATTAATTTTTCTAGTTGTGAACCCAACTACAGGCCATTTAACTGTGATAATATCATTTGTCATTAGCATGGACTCAATGATGCTGGGCTCTTTGCTTCCTGTTTGTGTCTATTCCATTTCATGTTACTGAATTGTGTGCATTGCTCAGTGACATGATTATGAATGTTCTTTATATTCACCTGGATGTTGAGACTGTTTATCTTGCTTGCTGACCTTGAGCAAATTGTTCAGATTTACTTTCAGAGTCTTCAAATGAGAACAGAGGTCTGCTTAGCCATTAAAATACTCAGTGATAGCAAGGACTGGTCTCAAACAATCCATATAGTTGGCATTTTATATTCTAGGGTGAAAAAAGAGATAAACTTCCTAAATGCTTGTGCTTGGGAAAGATGTGGTTTTTTTGCTTGCACCAACCTTTTTAGAGGTTTGAAATAAAATTATACCTTGTTGGGTATATACAGCCTCAAAAGATATGGATATTATGGTTCCTTTTATTTATTTATTTTACCCCCCACGATATAGCCTTTTGTAAACATACTCAATTCTATTCAGTCCACAGTGGAAGCTTACTTCCATTAAATACCTAATCTTTCCAGTTACTGTTACAGGAATGAAAATTGCTAAAGAATTCAAGCTACCTCTGCTTGTAAGTATTTTGCTTAGACTTCATCTAAAAATGGAATTAATGGTGCTGTTAGTAATCACAGCAACTGCATAGTTGCTATGTTTCAAGAATTGTGTTAAATTTGGGTAACAACTATATGGGTAGGTAGGACATGTCATTCCCTTTATACAGATGAGGAAACAGGTTCAGAGACCTTAAATAACTTGCCCAGAACACTCTTGTCAGTAAGAGCAGCAGTAGAATCAAGTCTAAGTCTGTTTATACCAAAGCTGTACATCTCTTAACCCACCTAGTTTGCTAGATGGGCTAGCTCCTGGGCTAACTCCTGACAAGAATTGCACAGGGCCTAGTTCAGAATAGAAGAGGTCTTAGGTGGTTGGTGGGAGAATGATTGGTGGGAATACTTCAGCAGTATGAATCATTCGTTAGGGGACAAAATTTAGAAATTCTGAATTTTGATCTTATACAGGTTTCTGGGCTCCCCCCCCCCCCGAAACTTCTGAATGATAGCCTTTGGGTATGAGACTGTGAAATCTGCATTTAACATAAGCTCCACTGGTTGAGTTTATGATTGCTAATGAGAACCACTCCAACTAATTGCTGGGTAGCATTTACTGTCTATTGCAGAATCTCTGGGCCCCAGTCTATTAGGTGGGGTTAAGAGTAAGGCATCCTACTCAGCATTATTGGCAGAACCTCGAATCTTTTCATTTTTGTGGTGTTTTTCTTTGTTCAGCTGCTAACCTGAATAGTTGACTGATTTCCAATATATGTGTATATCCTATTGAAGGGAAAATTTATTTAAGGAGCTTCAAAGCCAACACTGGTCTTTCCTTACAAACACACTATTCTTTTCCCTCTGCTTCTCCTAAATGATAGCTGTTCTCTCTTGTGGGCCACTCATGGTGAAGGTGGTAAGAACATCCTGTTCTGAATAAAACTGTGTGAGCGTGTATTAGTTTTCTGTTGCTTCCCTAACAAAATTTAGTGACTTATACAACACATTTATTACCTTACAGTTCTGTAGGTCAGAAGTCTGACATGGATCTTATCACTGAGCTAAAGGTGTTGGCAGGATTGATCCTCTCTGAAGGTCCTAGGGGGATGATCTCTTGCATGGCTCATTCAGGGTGTTGGCAGAATTCAGTATCTTGAGATGGTAGACCAGAGATCCTCATTTTCTCACTGGATATAAACTGAAGGCCATTCTGAGTTTCTAGAGGTCACCTGTGTTCCTTGGCTCATGACCCCTTTCCTCCGTCTTCAAAGCCAGCATCAGAGAGTCCAACCCTTCTCACACTTTAAATCTCCTCGTCTTCCATCTTTCTTACCCTGCAAGGGAAGGTTCTCTGCTCTTAAGGAATTCATGGGTGTAGATTGTGTCTCTCTAGATTATCCAGGATAATTTGCCCCATCCCAAGGCCCATACCCTTAATCACATCTGCAAAGTCCCTTTTGCCATGTAAGGGTAACATATGCCCAGGTTCTAATGGTTAGGGCATGAGCATATTGGGGGTGAATTATTCTGCATGCCACTGACTGAAACGTTGTCTGCCTTTGTTGACAGATAAGACAGCAGTGGTTATCACTGCCAGTGGGGTTCCAGGCATTAATGTTGATGTGTATGAGAGAATGTGATTTAACTAGATATTTTTCTGAATTGAAATCATCTCAGGGCCAGATTCCAAAACAAGTAGTTTTGGAAAGGCTATTTCAGGACTTCTGTATAGTCAAGAAGAGCTATAGCGGCACTTATCTCTGTGTGTCGCAAGGGGAAGTAATTCACATTGTGCCTGCTTCTTTGGCAATTTAGATTCAGAAGAAAATTATGACGTGAAGTAGGGCCACTCATTCAACCAGGATATTTGCTTTTAGTTTCTCATTGCATGCCATATGCTGTCATGCTTCCACTCCTTTGTTCATGCCCCCTCAATTGCCTGGTCTGTCCTTCTGTCTTTCTTTCCATTTATCTATAATAATGCATGTGAATGACAAGTTTTGACATCTACCAATTCTAGGAAACATTTTCCAAGGTGCTAAAAGTATGGCATCAACTCATTTTTTTCTCAGTAGGTGACTTAAAATGATAAAAAGAATATTATCATCTGCCAGTGTTTCAAAGGCCATTTTAAATTCTTGCTGATGTCTTCCTCCATAAATCTGCACAGCACTAAAGATGCCCTTTGCAGCACCTTGGACGTAGTAGGGACTCAGAACTACTTATTGAATTGATTTGAGGTACTAAACTTAAATGACTGTGGTCATTTTATCAATACACCAAAATTCTGCAAGATATATGTATTTATTATTTTATGCAAAGGACATTGCTAAGAATGTCTAATTTAAGGAATAGAACTGGGATTGTTAGAGATAAGATTTCCAATTCATCTTTTACTAAATATATAAATTCACATTCTGTCAGGTTACCTAGCAGAGTGTGGTGGGAGCAAGGGAGTGGACTTGGGTTTGTCCATTTCTGAATCTTTAATTGACATGCAGTACACATGCAGAAAACTGTACAAATCATGACTGAGTGTATAACTTGATGAATTTTAACAAAATGATACTCCTATGAAATCGTCACCTGTATCAAGAAACCAGAATTTTTATCAACATCCCCGAAACCTTCCTGCTTCCTTCCAGTTGCCACTACTCTCAAGGGTAATTGCTACCCTGAAATTTGAGAAGTTTGAGAAATGAACTATTTTTAAGATACAGGAAAAAATTCTTATATTGTAAAAATAGTTTCTATAAACAAATCTCCAAGTAAGAATATGTGGGTTTACAGAGATTTTTAAAAAATGTGACTCCTGCCCAGAAGGTGTATTTAAACACAGAACAATAAATTCTTTTCTAAATGTTCTTGCTTTATCAAATAGTTTCAGTTACATATGCAACTTTGAGTCAGATTATTATTTTCCAATATTTATTGATACTGTATTGGTTCAAACAGTACTTTTTAAAAAGATTTTACTTATTTAAGAGAGAGAGAGAGCACAGGAGGAGGGGGAGGGGCCCAAGGGAGAGGGAGAAGCAGGCTCCCCATTGGGCTAGGAACCCCATGCAGGACTCGATCTCAGGACCTTGGGATCATGACCTGAGCCAAAGACAGATGCTTAACCGACTGAGCCATCCAGGCGCCCTGGTTCAAACAATCCTTTTGCCTCCAATATTCATAGGTTGTTAAAATTGCACCATGTACTTGGCCCTGGGTGGTGCCTTAGCACTGCATCACTTTCTGCGTAGTTTTTATTGAGATCAAATTAGTATATTTTCTCTGGAATTTTGGTTGAGGTTCATAGTAGGTACTCAAGGAAAGGACACTTGTCAGCAAAGATGGCAGCCACCATACTGTACATTTTAACTGTCTACCACAGCACTTCCCAGAAGAGTGGAAAGTGAAATCACTTGTAACAAAATGGAGTGGATAAAATATTAGAGAAGTTGAATTCAGGGCTATTCATTGTCCATTCATTTTCTGTGTTCAAGGACATGGAAACAGTATTTCTAAAAGTTAAACATTGGAAACCACCTTAGTTACCAATATGAATGGTTAAATAAATAATGGTATAGTCATAATGTGGACTGTTAATGAAGCATTAAAAGAATGTTTTCAAAAAATGCTTAATGATAGGGGAAATTTCTTGCTAATATTAAGTAAAACTATATATTGAAAGATCTTTGTGGAAAAAAATATATTCATGCACATGTGTGTAGAAGAGAGACTTGAAATTCATAACATATTGGCCCCCTGGTTGTTTCTGAATGGTGTGCTTGGGAGTAATTTAAATAATATTATTTTCTAAATATTTTCCACTTTACATATTATTTTTCAAAAATCAGAAAATAGCCACACAGGATCCATTTTTTTAAAAAAAAGGGTACATTGGACAGTCCTTATCAAAGTAACACTAGCATTTTTCACAGAACTAGAACAAATGATTCTAAAATTTGTATGAAACCAGAAAAGACCCCAAATAGTGAAAGTAATATTGAAAAAGAAAAGCAAAGTGGGAGTCACAATTCCGGACTTCAAGCTGTATTACAAAGCTGTAATCTTCAAGACAGTATCGCACTGGCACAAAAACAGACACATAGATCAATGGAACAGAATAGAGAATCTAGAAATGGATTCTCAACTCTACGGTCAACTAATATCTGACAAAGCAGGAAAGGAGATTTTCCCCCCCATTATCCAATGGAAAAAAGACAATCTCTTCAACAAATGGTGTTGGGAAAGTTAGAGAGCTGCATGCAGAAGAAGGAAACTGGACCACTTTCTTACACCATCCACAAAAATAAATTCGTAATGAATGAAAGAAAGACCTATATGTAAGACAGGAAACCATCATTCCTAGAGAAGAACACAGGCAGTGACCTCTTTGGCCCTGGCTGCAGCGACTTCTTACTAGATATGTCTCAAGGGAAACAAAAGCAAAAATGAACTATTAGGACTTCATCAAGGTAAAAACTTCTGCACAGTGAAGGAAACAATCAACAAAACTAAAACGGACAGAATGAGAGAAGATATCTGCAAATGACATATTGGATAGTATCCAAAATGTATAAAGAACTTGTCAAACTCAACACCCAAAGAACACATAATCCAATCAAGAAATGGGCAGAAGACATGAATAGACACTTTTCAGAGAAGACATCCAGATGGTTAACAGACACATGAAAAGATGCTCAATATTACTCATCAGCATCAGGGAAATACAGATCAAAACCACCATGAGATACCACCTCACACCTGTCAGAATGGCTAAAATCAACAGCTCAGTAAACAGCAGATGTTGGCGAGGATGTAGAGAAAGGGGAACACTTTTGCACTGTTGGTGCCTTTTAAATATATGTCAGTGTATTTTTAACAATCATCACGGTGGAATAATAGACCTTACCCTTTTAGAGCAGACAGTTTAGTATGTTTTGATTAGATGTACGTACTCACAAAATCATTACCACAATCAAGATGCAGAATATTTTCATTAGCCCCCAGAGTTTCTTTATGTCCCTTTGCAGTCTGTCCCTCCTTCCATCCCTATTCTAGGCAATCATTCATCTGATTTCTGTCTTCATAGATTAGTTTGCATTTTCTAGAATTTGATATAAATGGAATCGTATGTACTTTTTTTTTTTTTAACTGGCTGGTACCATACAAACCCTTCACTTTTTCTTTCACTTTGTGAAGC
This sequence comes from Ursus arctos, assembly GCF_023065955.2. Lineage (NCBI taxonomy): Eukaryota > Metazoa > Chordata > Mammalia > Carnivora > Ursidae > Ursus > Ursus arctos. The sequence goes on along the minus strand of NW_026622875.1, from coordinate 20,691,477 downwards.
AGTTTTATAACAGGCATTCTTTAATTTTATGGAGGCATCATAAAATGTGTTTCACACTTCCTCTTCAGAGAATTAACCATTCAGTGAAAATGGATTATGGATTTTATAAGTGAACCTTTTCCTGCCACACTTAAAAAGTAGAATTGGACTATAACCTTTGAGGCACTTTCTGTCTAGCTTTAACACTATGTAATTCTATATAATGTTTCTGGTTATTATTCAAAGGTGATTTTGTACATTTCCTTAAAATTAGTTCAGTGACTGTAAAAAAAAATTCAGTAGGATGTAGGGTTTGTTTTGTTTTTAAGTTTAACACAATTTCCTAGTTATTTCCAGGAATTTCAATGTATACTTAATTGTTTAATGATTGTTCATGTGGTGAAAACAAAGTTGCCATTTCCAAATTTAAAGTGGCAAAGGAATATGTATAAAAATAACATAATACCTCATAAGACAGTTGCATTCCATAGGATGAAGACCTGCTTGAGTGGAATCTAAATACCAAAATGAAAATCCAGGTATAATTTAAGCCACAGTCATAATCAAACAAATGGTGGTATCATCTACATTTTTGCCTCTTGATTTTTTTATAGTTCCAAACCACACCCATGTTGCAAATTGGCCTTTCTACTTGAGACCAAGTTCTTTTGAGATTAAAATCTTAGTAGTAGGCAGAATACTTCAGTTTGGCCTTGCTTACTTTCTTTGGTCAAACACTGACTTCGGCAGAGGATCTTCTGCTGAAGTTTAAATCTTCTGAGTTGTTTTCTTGGACCTCCAAGTCTCAGGTGATAAGACCAACAGAAGCAGGTATGCAAAATTTTCCCTTATGTTAATAGCAATAATCGGGCCTCAGATTCTGCAACTGCTTTATGTTTGTTAAATTGAAATAAACCCCCTCATGTTTTGTTTTAGTGCATTCTTGGTTTGGGATTCTAGGTGGCTTTGCATAATCAATGCAAATAGGAACCATGGTGTGAGGGTCACATGGTTCTTAATTCTCTTTTAATTTTTGGATTTTTTTTAAATTTTTAAAGATTTTTATTTGTTTGCCAGAGAGAGAGAGAGGTGGAGAGCACAAGTAGGGGGAGTGGCAGAGAGAGAGGGAGAAGCAAACTCCCCGCTGAGCAAGGAGCGCAGTGTGGGGCTTGATCCCAGGACCCTGGGATCATTACCGGAGCCCAAGGCAGACGCTTAACTGACTGAGCCACCCAGATGCCCCAATTTTTCTGTTTTGAAAATTATTTCTTCCCTAAGCAATACTTGTTAGGTAAGAAAGGGCTGTTTTGGTTTACTCAGGGTTGGATTGATTAAAAAATTCAATTCATAATTTTTGATTTGACTTTAATTTTTCCTGTAGAAATGTATATAAATTCTTAGGAACGTGCTAACGTGACAACACACACTCTGTGCCCTCTAGAATGTATATGTATAATTGCTTTGAAGCTTGATTCTTTTAGTCTAATGAAACAGCTCTTCCAATCTATGGTTTAATCATGGATAAGCAAGACTTTTCTTTTTTCTAAAGGAATTTCACAGATACATAAAACAAATGGTAATAGAAGATGTTGCCAGTATTGGGACATGTTAAGAAAATATCCAACCATCTGGAGTCTGAAGAAAATGTCTTAATTGAAATAAATTCTTTATCAGTATTTTTGCTCTTCTACATTTTTAAGTACCAGAATGTACTTGGAAATAGTGCTGTTGCTTAAAAGCTTTTTCCACCCCACTGTTTCACTGAATTTGGGAAGAAGCTGAAGGTTTTCAGGAAATGTCCTTATATAGTATACAGATAAGCATGTTGCCTTTCACTGTGAGCATTCTTAATGGTTTCTGAAATTGGCTGGAGAACCATAGATCTTTCCCCTACACAGTCCTGAAAGCTGTGGCAGCCTCACTTGAGCTCTTTTCTTAGTAAAACAGAAAATGAGCAGTTCCCAGCCCATGTAAAGCTGAGAAGGTCTTGAATGATGCATGTCGAGGAAAGTTGGATACTGATACTGCTGGCAGTTTGCACAGCTCTTAGTGCCAAAGAATTAAAGACTCTGAGTATTCTTAAAAGGGGCCAGCTTCTGAAAAGTTAAGTATGTTTCCTTTGCGCAGTGACCTGAGCGCTCAAACCTCCACAGTAAGGTAAGACTGACCTGCTCAGCTTTGTGAAGCAGTCAGCCATTTAAGTTTATTTGTGTGCATCATAGAGTAGAGTACTCGGTGGCTCTTCTGAGAGAAACAAACACATCATGACCAATGAACTCCGGAAAGCAAGTACCATGGACAAATTTCACACAGTTCTTAAGAAACCCTTTATGGCTTTCTGAGGAGCCAGAATTCCCTTTCCTGTATTATGCCCGGAGTCCAACAAAGGCTGTGCCCTTGTGCCAGTCCTTTCATAATGAGGGAGCCAAATGCTCAATTGTGTTCTTGCAGAGGAGGGGGATAACATTCCTTTATGATCTTTAGTTTAGATCAGCTTACGACCCAAAGCATGATATTTGATTACCCTTATTATGTTACTTTGCGTAGCTACAAATGTTACTAATGGCGTGGCCTTATCTAGCCATTAAAAAAGTCCAAGTTCACACTGACTTACATTCAGTGCTATAAAAGGCCCTATTGCTAGGGATCCTAGGAATAGGAGCCTGTGGAGAATGGAGTGGACTTGGGGTTAGGTATGCACTGCAGGCATGCATCCTGAACTCCTGAATAGAGTCCACTGAGTGCTTGGCTGCCTCTTTTTTCTAAGTGCTGATTTTCATCTCTAATGCTCATTGTGTCTGGGCCTGAATTGCTTTAAGAATTATAAACATTTACTGGCCTTTTCTGACTATCCCTTTTTATTAGAATTGAGGCTTTTAGGATTCCTTATGTTTCTTTCCTTCCAAATGATTCCAACCCAGTTCTCAGTCTTACAGGGTAGAAGAGATGCTGTCATTAACCAGAAGTAGCAAATGGTGGGAAGAATTCTCCCTTTACCTATTCCAGGAGAGGCTGGACACTGAGCTCTTTGTCCTTGGAACACTGGCCTCCAGGCTTTTTTCATTGTTCTCCCATCAATAAAAACATTTTGTGTGTACACCACTTCCAAGGAAGATATTTGTAATAACTAATATCTCATGGTATAATATAGACACAGGGTACTGTTTGTTATCAGTGACAGTGTAAAACTATTTTATGTAGTCTTGATAATTTCGGATCATTTGTCCAACTTGTGGTCATATGCGCTTCTGTTTTATTTTCTAATGTAGCTGGAAAAAACTCATTAGGAGTGGAGGTGTCTGCTCCTCCATTTTCATAGGCTTGTATGATTAGTGTATTTTCAGTACCCAGTTTCTGTGTAAGCATCATTTTAAGCTACTTGCCCATTTAGTGAAGACAGGCTTGCTATCAGCTAAGTTATGTCATTTGTCAATCTATTCACTCAGGCATACATAAATTTCAGGATGTCAGGAATACTGGAAGTGGTCAAAGGAGCGATGGCCCACTGTTCAGCTTCTGCTTTGTGGAATATCCACTCCTCTCTTGAGGAGTCTCATGAACTGTTTGTGACATGGGATCCTCTACCATAAGGACCAAGTTAGGATGCTAGTGATAATAAGTATGTTAAATGTTTGTACATCTAATTTTGTTCCTTAATACTGCTTCCTAATGTTCTCTTCCTGCCCTCTGTTGGGGACCTTTGTTCTAGGTATCTTTTGAGGAGCTGAAGGCTTGGCCTCAGTCTTCTCATCTATAGAGTATGTTGGACTGGATGCCTTTTTTTCTTTTTTTAAAGATTTTATTTATTTATTTATTAGAGAGAATGAGTACGAGCAGGGGGAGGGGCAGACGGAGAGGGACAAGCTGATTCCCTGCTGAGCGGGAAGCCTGATGCGCACCAATCCTAAGACCCCGAGATCATTACCAGAGCCAAAGTCAGACACCTAACAGACTGAACCACCCAGGTACCCCAGGACTGGATGACTTTAAAGGTGGTTTTTTTTTAATCTGGGATTTTCATCCCATTTATTTTTTTATCTTTTTTTTTGTTACATGTCTATTAACTCATTCTCATAAATAAGTAACTCTCACTGCTTGGAAGTTGTTTCTATAAGGAATACTTTTCAGAAATATGAATGACATACTAGGATATGCTTTTTTTTTTTTTTAAGATTTTATTTATTTATTCGACAGAGATAGAGACAGCCAGCGAGAGAGGGAACACAAGCAGGGGGAGTGGGAGAGGAAGAAGCAGGCTCACAGCGGAGGAGCCTGATGTGGGGCTCGATCCCACAACGCCGGGATCACGCCCTGAGCCGAAGGCAGACGCTTAACCGCTGTGCCACCCAGGCGCCCCGTAGGATATGCTTTTTAAGTCAAGATTTTAGAAATTATGTGACACCCAAACACAACTTTGAAAGTCTCCTTATTCTTCAAGGCCCACTCAGCTTTAACATTATCCCCTCAGAAAATCTTTGTTAGACCCATATTTGCTTCTTTTCTCCTCCCATATAACTCTGTCTGTACACTTATATCAGTAGACGTGAATCATGGTTATATGTGTGCCTGTTTGCCTTTCATGAGGCACGGTTATTTATTGCTCGGTTTTATACCAGCAAGCCTTGCTGATTCACTTCTTGTTTTTCACTGAAAATGTTGAAGAAATCTGTTGAGAACATATTCTCTAAGAAATTATTCTAAAATGTTTTCTTCCCAAGGGAACTTTTAGGGGAAATCTGGGGTTGACGTTCTTAACCTGGAGCTGGTAGACCTCTTGGAGGTCCATGAATGGGCTTGAGGGTGGAAGGAACATCTACAGACTCTCTGAAATCATATATAAAATTCAGATCTCTGTGCATTTTTCTGGGTGCAGTGCCCATAGCTTTTGATAAAAAATGGCTAAAAATCAAGAGACCATCAATCCCATGGGGGAAGATCTGGGCATTTCAAATATAAACTATTCATCTAAATTTATGTTTACTTTCTAGCCTGATTTTCATCACTTTTGTATGTTTTTAGCTCTCTGTAGCGTTTTGTGACCTTACTATGCAAATCAGTATTTTTAGCAGTGCTTAATACTGTAACCTTGAAAATGCCATGCTGTATTATCCTACTAATTATGTACTCGTGGCATTATCTTACTTATGAGTGATAATTCTTATTGAATGTAATAAGTAAATATTTTACTTATTAGAAAAAAGGGAGAATTTGGGGTTAAATTAGAATTTAAAAAGTAAAAAGAACCAGATACAGAACTGTTTTGTAAATCTCTACACTAAGTCTTCTAATTTCAATGTCTATATAAAATAGGCTCAGATCTCTTCCTTGAATATCGTGTGGAAAGATGATTCCTTGGTTTCCCTGACATCCTATTTCATGTCTTCATTGCTCTTGGACATTCAAGAGTCAGTGTGGTTTATTGACCTGGGACTCAAGCACACTGAAAGCAGTACCAGCTTTGACACTCAGCAGCAGATGACCTAGGCTATGTAGGTTGATTTCTTGGAGTCTGTTTCCTTATTTGTAAAATGGGAGTAAAATAATATAGGGAAGCAGATAATACTATTACATAGAAAACTATTATTTTCAGTTCTACTTAATGGATTAATGTGGGTCAAATGGGATAAGATATGTGAAAGTGCTTTATAAATTAGAAAGCACAGGGGTATGTGGGTGCAGTCAATTAAGTATATGACTCTAGGTTTGGGCTCAGGTCATGATCTCAGGGTTGTGAGATGGAACCCCATGTCAGGCTCCCCGCTCAGCGGGAAGTTGGCTTGAGATTCCCTCTCTGCCTCTCTCTCTGCCTGCACCCCCCCCCCCATACTCTCTCTCTCTCTAAATAAATATCTTAAATAAATAAATAAATAAATTAGCGCTTAAATGTGAGACTTCTTTATCTTGATAATGGCACCTATTCCATACAATGTCATGATAGTCTTCCTTAGTCTTTGGTTTTAGCCCACTATGAAGAATCAGTTTCAAATTTATTTTTTCTTTCACAAAATTTAGGTCATCATTATTAGCTAAGAAGGAAATGTCTAGTGTGTTTGCCCTGAGACACTTATATTAACTGAATAAACAGACTTACATGAAAACACAAATAGAACAATGTTATTTTAAGATACTGAAATTAACTAAAGTAGGATTTTCAAAGATTGCAAATGTTGGATAAACATGAGTCTAACTCTGTAAGGAGAATGATTAAATTCCCTTGTCACAGATCCTGGTACTTTCCTGGGCCCAGCCTTATATGGAGTAGTGGAAACATGGACCTTGACACTGTTGTTTGAATTATATGACTCTAGTGCTTACTAGCTGAGTGGTATTGGGTGAGTTACTTAACCTTATTGAGCTTGAGTGTCTTTATGAGTAAAAATAGGTACATTTCTACTTTGGGGAGTTGTTTTAAGAATCAGAAATAATTTGGGGTGCCTGGCTGGCTCAGTCAGTGGAGTATGTGACTCTTGATCTCTAGGTTGTGAGTTTGAGCCCCACATTGGGTAAAGAGATTACTTAAAAATTAAAAAAATAATTAGAGATAATTTATATAAAGTGTCTGGCACATAGTAGAGTCTCTTCATATGGTCAATATTATGAACTTAAAAAATTATACTATTGTAGGTTTGTGTACACCTGTGTCCGGGCTGGTCTGTTTTAGACCCCATTCATCATTTAGCCTTTCATTCTAGGTGTTCTTTATTTCAGTCAAAGAACAAAGCCTGACACACTTCAGCTTTTCCTCTATATTCACAAACTGAAATGTTAACTTGGGGGAGTTGCTACATAATTTTCTTTAAAAGCAGATTTTGTCCTGTATTTTCTTAAAACTAGATGAAGAGGATGACTAAGTAAAAGCATGATGGAAAGATCGAGCCCCAAGTTGGGCTCCTTGCTCAGCTCTATACAGTTGTAGGATGTGCCCTAATGTAATATTGTTCTGTGTAAGTTTTCTTTCATACTTCTAGTTATAAAATAGTGAAACATGCAAAAGAATAATGAGAATAATACAATATACACACATTTTCTGTACCCAGATTTAAGAAATGTCAGCAATTTACCATTTATTTTATGCATCAGCTCTCTGTTTTCTGTAAGGAGTAAAACATTAGAGAGATGACTGAAGGCTCTTCCTCATTTTAATCCTTTACCTCACTAACAGTTCTGAAGTTGCATGTTAGTTATTTTTCCCACCCATCTTTCTATATTTTTCCATTGATGTATTTCCATTAATAATATAAAGTACTATTTTAAATGCTTTAAAATTTTTCACAGATGATATCTGCTGTATACTTTTCCTCATTTGCATATATTTCTCATGTTAAAACCAATATCAAGTTCATCTTAACTGTTGTGTAGTATTTCGCTAAGTGAATATTCTGTAATTATCTGGTCACCTGATGAGGAATTCAGGTGGTTTCCAATTTCTTGATACTATTTTTTAAAATATTTTATTTATTTATTTATTTATGTGAGAGAGAGAGAGAGATAACAAGAGAGAGCATGAGCAGGGGGGAGAGGGAGAAACAGACTTCCCACTGAGCAGGGAGCCTGATGTGGGGCTCAATTCCAGGACCCTGGGATCATGACCTGAGCTGAAGGCAGACGGGCTGAGCCACCCAGGCACCCTGAATTTTTTGATACTGTTAATAGTGGTGTGCTTTTACCTTTATCTTGGTATATTTGTATAGGAGTTTCTCTGGGATAAATTTCTAGAAGTGGAATTGCGTGTCATAGAGTATGCATATCTTCAGCTCTTTTAGATATACACCACTCAGGAGAGCAATGTGGTTTAAGATGTGGGGTCATTGTTTTCATTTGCCTTTCCCATTATATGTAGCTATTAAAATAATGTTTAAAATCTATGGCATAACCCAATTTAAAAAATCATAGATGTATCTAGGTATATAAGTACACACGAGTATTTGGAAATTAAAATAATCCAGAAGGATACCTCCCAAGTACTTCAGGTTTTTTAGATTTTTATACTGAGCATGAAATACATGAGCAAAGAAAACATGACCCATAATGATATGGGCAAGTCGGTCAACCAAAAATGACCCAGAACTGACACAGATATTAGAATTATCAGATAATGGCACCAAAACAATCATTACAACTATATTCCGAATGCTTAAAAGAGTTAAGTGTGGAGACATTGAAAATACTTTAAAAGATTTGTACTGAACTTCTAGAGATAAAAACTATAACATGCCAGATGAACAATACACTGGGTGGTCTTAAGGGCAGATTAGACATTGTAGAAGAAAAGAATAGTGATCTTGAAGACATAGCAATAGAAACTATCCAAAATGAAACAGAGAAAAGAAAATTACATTGCTTTTCAGCAATGTGCCTTGATGCAGTTTTCTTCATGTATCTTTTGCTTTAGTTAATTGAGCTTGTTGGATCTGTAGGCTTATAATTTCCATCAAATTTGGAAAAAAATTTTAAAGATTTTTATTTATTAATTTGAGAGAGAGAAAGCGCAAGCAGGGGGAGCGGCAGGTATAGGGAGAGAGAGAAGCAGGCTCCCTGTTGAGCAAGGAGCCCAACTTGGGGCTCGATCCCAGGACCCTGAGATCATGACCCAAGCCCAAGCAGTCACCCAACCTACTGAGCCACCCAGGTGCCCCAAATTTGGAAAATTTTTACCTGTGATTCGTCAAATATTTTTTTCTGTTTCCCCTCCTCCTTAGGGACTCCAAGTACATGGATATTAGTCACCTGAAGTCCCACAGATCACTGATGATATTTTTAATTTTTTTTGTAATTTCTTTTCTCTGTTTCATTTTGGATAGTTTCTATTGCTATGTCTTCAAGATCACTATTCTTTTCTTCTACAATGTCTAATCTGCCCTTAAGACCACCCAGTGTATTGTTCATCTGGCATGTTATAGTTTTTATCTCTAGAAGTTCAGTACAAATCTTTTAAAGTATTTTCAATGTCTCCACACTTAACTCTTTTAAGCATTCGGAATATAGTTGTAATGATTGTTTTGGTGCCATTATCTGATAATTCTATTATCTGTGTCAGTTCTGGGTCATTTTTGGTTGACCGACTTGCCCATATCATTATGGGTCATGTTTTCTTTGCTCATGTATTTCATGCTCAGTATAAAAATCTAGAAAATTAAATTGCTGAAAGCCAAGATAATGGAACTGATCTTTAAGGATAAAATCTTAAAAGAAACCAAAGAAAAAAGATCACTTACATAATTACATACAGAGGAAGAAAGATAAAGACAATGTAAATTTCCTGTTGGAAATAATGTGCATAAGAGAGTGAAGGAACATCATTAAAATACTGAAAGGAAAGCGGTCAACCTAGAATTTTACACCCAACAAAAATATCTTTCAAAAATAAAGATGAAATAAAAACCTTTCAGACGTGTAGCAAGTGGAAAAATTCATCCTCAGCAGACCCCCACTATAAAAAATGTTATAGGAAGATCTTCAGGCAGAAAGAAAATGATACCATACAGATATACAGATCTTTACAAAGGAAGGAAGAACACCAGAAATGGTACTGTGTATATAGGTAAACTGTAAGGTCTTTTCTTATTATTTAAGTATATTTGAAAGATAAATATTTAAATGAAAGAATAAAATGTATATGGGGTTTATAATATATGTAAAATGTATGTCAAAAGTAGCATAAAGGACTGGTGGGGAAAAATGGAAGTATACCACTGTAACATCCTTCTATTCTATGTGGAATGGTGTCATATCACTTGAAGATAAGCTGCGATGAGTACAAACCCTAAAGCAACCACTCAAATAACAGAGTTGAGCCAAGAAAGGAGAAAAAATGGAATTATAAGTAATAGTTCAGTAATCCAGAAACAGATAGAAAAAAGAGGAAGAAAGGAAACAAAGACCAGGTGGGACAAAGAGCAAGATAAGAGACTTAAACCTAACCATATCGATGATCACATTAAAAGGTTAATGGAAATAAATAGACAGAAAAATAAATAAAAAGTTAATGGTCTAAACACCCCAGTTAAAAAGCAGAGATAGTTCAGATTGGGTGAAAATACAACACCCACCTAAATGTTGCCTTGAAGAAACTACGCTTTAAATATAAAGACATAGATAGATTAAAAGTAACAGGATTGGAAAAGATAAACCATGGTAAGGCAAACCAAAAGAAAGCTGGACTCTGACTATATTAATATCAGGCAAAAGCTATTTCTAGGGATAAAGAAGGTCATTTCATAATGATAAAGGGGTCAATTCATACTTATATACTTAATAGCAGATCTTCAAAATAAATGAAGCAAAACTTGATACGCAGTAAGAAATAGATCCCCAATAATAGTTGAAGATTTCAGTTGAATAGAGACAGTAGACAGAAACTTAGTGAGAACTTAGAAGACAACACTATCATCCAACTTGACGTTTTGTATTTATAGAACACTCCACCCAACAGCAGCAGAATGTTCTTTCTTTTAAAGTGAACACAGTGTTCACCAAATTAGATCATATGCTAGTCCATAAAACAAGTCTCAATGCAAGTCAAATGAAGCATGTTTTCTCACCATAGTGGAATTAAATTAAAAACCCAATTAGGGAAATCCACAAGTATTTGGAAACTAATTAATAACTCAGTGATGAAAGAAGAACTTAAAAACAGAATGAAGTATTTTAAACTGAATTAAAATGAAATTGAAGTGAAATGAAAACACAACATATCAAAATGTGTGAGATACCACTTAAAGCAATACTTAGGGGGAACTATTGCACTAAAAGGCCCTGTATGAAAAGAAGAAAGACCTCAAATCAGTGGCTTCATTTTCTTCCTTAAGAAGCTAGAAAAAGAAGAGCAAAATAAGTCCAAAGGCAGAGTAAAGAAGATAATAATGATGAGAGTAGATATCAACAAGATTGAAAACAGAAAAATAGAGAAAAATCAATGAAACCAAAAGCTAGTTTTTGAGATGATCAATAAGACTGATAAACATCTAGCCAGACTGAGTAGAAAAAAAAAAAAAGACACATATCAATATAAGGAATGGGAGAAGTGACATCACTATAGACTCTATAGATATCTATATCTAATTCCCTATATTTATTAAAGAAATTGACTTTGTAGTTAAAAACATTCCTGCAAAGAAAACTCCAGGCCTAGGTGGAACATAGGAACTATATAACATAGGGACAATATAAGGAACACATAATACCAATTCTGTACAAACTTCTTCAGACAAGTAGGAAGGCGTATTTCCCAACTCATCAATAAAGCCAAAATGATTCTGACGCCAAAACCAAAGGAATTACAAAACAACTGCAGAATAATATTAAAGAAAAATGAACGCATATGTCCATTGATTTTTATACTTATGTTCACAGCAGCTCTTGTGTAACAGTCTAAATTTGTAAACAAACTAAATGTCTTAATGATTTGTCCTACAAAGGAATCTTATTCAGGAATTATAAAGGAATACACTATTAAAATACACAGCAACGTAGATAAACCTAAAAACATCTATGCTGAGTAAAAGAGGTCAGAAGAAAAGAGTATGTATGCACGATTCTATTTATATAAAACTCTAGAGGGGCGCCTGGGTGGCTCAGTCAAGCATCTGCCTTTAGCTCAGCTCATGATCCCAGAGTCCTGGGATTGAGCCCTGCATCAGGCTCCCTGCTTAGCGGGGGTCTGCTTCTCCCTCTTCCCTGTCCCTGCTCATGCTCTCTCTCACACTCTCAAATAAATAAAAGCTTAAAAACTCTGGAAAATGCAAGCTAATCTGTAGTGACATTAAACACATTATTGGTTGCCCAGGAACAGGGAGAGATGGGAATGGGGTATTACAGAGAGTGTGAGGAAATTTGTGGGAGTGTTATGTTCACTGTCTTGATTATAGTGATGTGTATAGTATGTCAAAACTTCGAATTTTGTACTTTAAATATGAATACTTTGGTGTTTGTTAATTATATCTTAATAAAGCTATTAAAAATAAACATTTAATTTAGAAAAGATGTTCATGAAAACTTGTGAGATCATGGGAGAAGATGTAAAATGTGGTTTTAAAAGTGGATAAGTAGTTTTATGTGTAAGTTCTCCTTTACTGGCATAATATTTTCAAGGATCCTCCGTGTTGTGACCTATGTTGTATTGCATTCCTTTTTATTGCTGAATAATGTTCTATTCTATGGATAATATCCCATTTTGTTTATTCTTTCATCAGTTGATGGACATTTTGGTTGTCTTAGCTATTATGAATAATGCTGAATAAAAAGCTTGTGAAAGTGTGGTCCAAAAAATCAACTCTAGTTTTCAAGTATGTGTGTGTTTTCAGTATAGGAATTAAAGAAAAGAGCAAAGCAGAACGTTAAAGATTATCCAAAAACCCCATCATTGTGCCATTATTTTTTATCATATGTAAACATCCTTCCGACATTTCTATATAAAATATGGAACTACTTTATTTTTTTAAGATTTTATTTACTTATTTGACAGGGAGAGAGACAGCGAGAGAGGGAACGCAAGTAGGGGGAGTGGAAGAGGAAGAAGCAGGCTCCCAGCGGAGGAGCCTGATGCGGGGCTCGATCCCAGAATGCCAGGATCATGCCCTGAGCCAAAGGCAGATGCTTAACGACTGAGCCACCCAGGCCCCCTGGAACTACTTTAAATGCAAATTTAATCTTTCTCCATTCTTTTTCCTCTTCTCACTCCTGCTGTCACCGCTCCTGAAGAGGCTGGCCAGCTTCATCAGATGTGATCAAGGTACAATTCGTGTACAGGTGTGAGTATGGGGGCCAGGAGACCTCTCTCCCCGAAACTTCCTCCCTGTCTGCTCACTTCGCCTGAGATTCTGAAATTTTTAAAAAGGAGAATACAGCTCTTTATTCTATAATTACAAAAGTAGTTTAAAGCATAGTCTCCTGGAAGAAGCAGTAAAGTAATGTGTGGCCTTTCATGTATGCTCTTCCATTTGATCCTGACAACCTTATGAGGTGTAGGTATTATTACTTCCAGTATTACAAGTGAGATCCAGAGAGGTCGGCTACCCAAGATTGCATAGCTGGTGAGATAGAAACCTAGCATTGCATCTTGGATTTTGTCAGGTTTCAAGCTCATTGGAAGGCAAGAGGGTGCAGGGTACTGAGAAGGAAGTCTGGGGCTGCTGCCCTGTTAGGGCAGAAATGCTGGCTTGAAGGGTTGGCATCTTCAACAACCCATGGCCCATTTACTGGTCTGTGAGAATGGTCTTTGGAACATAGGAACAATAGTGGTATTTCAGGGCTGGCAGAAACACATATGCTTTAAAAAGACTGCCTAGGTGTAGAGTTTAGTATATGTGTTAAAATGCAGCCCTACCATCTGTGTCTTTGAGGCTCATTTTGGAATGTAATGATGTGCTGCCTTATTTTAGATTTTTTTAAATATAAAAAATTAAAAGAAAATTTTATTTTAATTCCAGTTAGCATACAGTATTGTGTTAGTTTCAGGTGTATAATAGAGTGATTCAACAATTCATACATAACCCAGTGCTCATCACAAGTGCAGTCCTTAATCCATCACCTGTTTCACCCATCCTCCCTCCCACCTCCCCTCTGGTAACCATCACTTTGTTCTGTATAGTTAAGAGTCTGGTTTTTAGTTTATTTTTTTTCTCATATGTTTTGTTTCTTAAATTCCACATATGAGTAAAATCATACTGTATTTATCTTTCTCTGACTTATTTTGCTTAGCATTATACTCTCTAGCTCCGTCCATGTTGTTGCAAATGGCAAAATTTCATTCTTTGTTATGGCTGAATAGACACACATCACATCACATCACATCTCCTTTATCCATTCATCTATCAGTGGGTACTTGGGTTGCTTCTATATCTTGGCTATTGTAAATAATGCTGCAATAAACGTAGGGGTGCGTGTATCCCTTCGAATTAGTATTTTTGTATTTTGGGGGTAAATACACACTAGTGCGATTACTGGATTGTTGGGTAGTTCTATTTTCGACTTTCTGAGGAACCTCCATACTGTTTTCCACAGTTTGCATTCCTACCAACAGTGTGTGAGGGTTCCTTTTTCTCCACATCCTTGCCAATGCTTGTTTTTTCATGTGGTTTTGACTTTAGCCATTCCAACAGGAGTGAGGTGGTTTTGATTTGCATTTCCCTGATGATGAGTGATGTCGAGCATCTTCTCACATGTCTGTTGGCCATCTGGTTATCTTCTTTGGAGAAATGTCTGTGTCTTCTGCCCATTTTTAATTAGATTATTTATTTTTTGGGTGTTGAGTTCTAGCAGTTCTTTTTTTTTTTTTTTAAGATTTTATTTATTTATTTGACAGAGACAGCCAGCGAGAGAGGGAACACAAGCAGGGGGAGTGGGAGAGGAAGAAGCAGACTCCCAGCGGAGCAGAGAGCCCGATGCGGGGCTCAATCCCAGAACTCTGGGATCATGACCTGAGCTGAAGGCAGACGCTTAATGACTGAGCCACCCAGGCGCCCCCTATCAGTTCTTTATATATTTTGGAGACTGACCTTTTATTGGATATATTATTTGCAGATATCTTCTCTCATTCAGTAGGTTGCCTTTTAGTTTTGTTGATTGTTTCACACTTTGCTGTGCAAAAGCTTTTTAATTTGATGTAATCCCAATAGTTTATTTTTGTTTTTATTTCCTTTGCCTCAGGGGACCTGTCTAGAAAAATGTTGCTGTGGCTGATGTCAGGAGAAGTTAATACTGCCTGTGCTCTAGGATTTTTATGGTTTTGGCCTCCTGTTTAGGTCTTTAATCCATTTTGAGTTTATTTTGTTGTATGGTATAAGAAAATGGTCCAGTTTCCTTCTTTTGCATGTTGCTGTCCAGTTTTCCCAGTGCCATTTGTTGAAGACTTTTTTTCCCCATGGGATATTCTTTCCTGCCTTGTTGAATAGGTTTGATTTTTTAAACCTCTGTAGCAAGGATGAACTCTCAGGCCTCAAAATTTAGGTGTGTATAAAATATCTTTATTTTTCTACATCAGCATAGTTTCTATTATTAGTAGCCGTATAGAGGAAGACTTTTCTAGCCATACAGGGTAAAACAGTCATTTAAGGCTGAACTCAGTTATCTTCTTCTTTGGGTGGTATTTAAGTTTTTGGAAATTTCATTGTGTCATGGCATGGATTTGAGGGTAGTGAGTTTAGTTCAGGACTGTTGTTTGTCTGACACTGGCTTCTGGTGAGACTTAGGTTCCTGTGTGGATGTCCCTTTCTGCTGATATCTGCAGAAGTGTCTGAATTCCCAATTGTCTGTAGTCCATGTGGTGTCCCTTCATTAAGATCCTGAATCCTGAGGGTTCCTTGCTGGCTCAGTTGGTAGAGCATGCAACCCTTATCTCAGGATGTGAGTTCAAGTTGCACCTTGGGTGTAGAGGTTACTTAAAAATAAAATCTAAAAAAAAAAAAAAAAAATCTGAATCCCCTTCAAATCCACCTGGCTTAGTAGTGGAATGGTGGAGGGTATGTGGTAGGGGGATTGTAGAAGAGTTAGTTACTTTTGAGCAATTTTACCCCATTATACATGAGATTGCATGTCTCTCCCCAGTTCCCACTCCTCCATGGAACACTTTCTGGATCACTTGGGTATACAGAAGCCTCTCTCTCATCTGTTAATTCTTTGTATACAGACCACACCATCTGCCCTGTGACACCTCTTATAACATCTTAAAAATGATCTTAAGATCATTTTAACATCTTTTAACATTGTTTTCTGAATTTTAGTGATTGCACACATAATACTAACATTGCTATTTAACTTTCTATTTGTGTTTCTCACACATCCCGCCCTCTCCCCACCACCACAACTCGTTTGTAAGTTCCTGGAATGCCCAGACCAGATATTAAATGTCTTGATGCTCTTCTCAACTGCTTAGCATTGGGCTAGAAGTGTAGGTGGTCCTCAGTAAATATTGGCTGAATGAACAAATGAATTGAAATTTTTTGAGTACAGAAAATAAATCTATTTTATATCTCAACATAGTGTTGAACCCCGAGTAGTCATAAACTATTTACTTCATTTGATTGAATTGAGAGTCACTTTGTTATTTCTACATGTATTTCCAGTGCCCAAGGAAGCCTAGAACAACGCTTCCTAAATGCAAATGAGTTAAGGTTTTGATTACAGTCACCTAAGAGGGGTGCCTGGCTGGCTCTGTTGGTAGAGCATGGGACTCTTGATCTTGGGGTCATGAGCATGAGCCCCATGCTGGGCATAGAGATTACTTTAAAAAATAAATAATAAAGAAAAAAATGAAGCTTTAAAAAATTAAAATCAGCTGGGAGAATTTTATAGCATAGGGAAGATAAAATGAGTATAATTACATGCATGGCATGTCAGAGATAGGATATAATACAAAGCCAGAAAAATCAAAGACCTGGCAAGTAGTATTTGTGATGGCAATTGTTCAAGAGGATGTTAGCAAACAGTGGGTAGATGACTCTAATTCACTTCTCTGAGGCTAAGAGAGAACAACTATACTGAGCAGATGATTCCCCTGAGCTTGTACCTGGTAGGATTTTAATGATTTTCTGTGCTTGCATTCAAATAACAAATTTTTATTGAGTACCACCTATGGGTAAGCAATGTGTTGGACACTCAATATTCAGAGATGATCTGAGAAAAGGTGTTTCGTACATCCCCAAATGCGTAGTCCTTGATGGAGGACAGAAGATATAGTGTGCACACTGGCATTCACCAAAGTGTTAAATGACTTTCTTTGGCATTGCTGAGGGATGTAGCTGCTTGGTCTGAGGGAACTGAGGAAGACTCCAGAGGGAAATGGTATTTACCTGGATCTGGAATGATTACCAGGAATTTGCAGGGTGAGGAAAGGCTAAAGGGAATTCTAGGAAAAGGGCATGTGCAGAGGGTTGGTATTAAGGGGTAAGTAACATGTACAGGATCTGCTCAGTGTGACTGGAGCATGTGGTATGGGCAGGGGTGGTATCTCATGATATAGGGACATTCCATTAGATACCAGCTTGGATTTATTCTAGTAGTACAGAAAGTTTATCTCCTCCAGTTTTCAAAATTATTATTATTTAAAGATTTATTTATTTGAAAGAGAGAGAGTGTGAGTGGGGGGAAGGGGCAGAGGGAGAGAATATCCAAGCAGACTCCTGCTGAGCTTGGAGCCTGACACGGGGCTCGATCCCAGGAGCCATGGGATCAGGACCTGAGCCGAAACCAAGAGTTGGATGCCGAACTGACTGAGCCATGTGGGTGCCCCTTCAAAATTATTTTTAACTGTCATGTAGGAATGGTTAAATGTGAATCTTCACTTTTTTCCTTCTTTCACTTGTCTCTTATAAAAGTAATATATGATCATTGAATAAAATATGCAGCTATATAGAAAAAAATTCAATCACCCATAATCTTGCTACCCTCATCCCCCAAATTGCTCCTGTTACCAGTTTTATGTATAGCATCTCCTGTTCATTTTTAAAATACCTTTAAATGTAGTTTTTAAAAAATTATGTCCTGTTTTTTGCTTATAAATGAATTCCTTATCTCTGAATATTTCAGGCATACTTATTTTAAAGTTTCTTTCATGATTTCCAGTTTGGAAGTCTTTTACTGTCTTCCATCATGATGGGTTCTTATATGATTTGTAATGTTTGTGAGCTTATCTTCAGCATATTTTCTTTAGTGGAGTTCAGTGTATTCTCTAGGTGGTGGAGTTGTGCCTATGGGGCGGTTTTGCTTCTGCCTGCCAGATCCATATGGTTTCATTGGTTTTTTAGGTTCCTGCAGTAAGGTGATGTAAAATTCAGAACTCACACTCACACGCAGGGCAGATTTGGAATTCTGATTTCTCATGCGTACCTTTTCTCTATATAGAGTCTATGTTGAGCATCCCTCTTTACAGAGAGGATGGCCCCTTCCTGGTTTCCGGCTTTATATTCTACTTCTGGGTTTCTGCTGTGTTCAGTCTGAGGTTTCAACTCCTGTCCCTTGAGATGTGAATGTGGACCTGCTGTTGCCACTTCATTTCTGGTACCAGGAGATTTCTTTTGCTTGCTTAGGCTTAGATACATATTGAAAAAAGTTAAAGATTCCTATTTTATCCAAGATTTTCTTTTTAAGAGGGAGAAAGTGGGGGAGAGAGGGAATCTTAAGCAGGCTCCATGCCTAGCACAGAGCGCAGTGCAGGAATCGGTTTCACAACCCTGAGATCATGACCTGAGCTGAACTCAAGAGTCAGATGCTGGACCAAGTGAGCCACCCAGGTGCCCCTTATCCAACATTTCTATGTGTTTGAAACAGGTGGAAGAACTTGCCTAATTGCCTTTATCATCTTGGCTGTCCACTCCTTGTGCAGATATATACTTTAAACAAAGCTGGGAATATATTACACATATTGATAATCCCCTTTATTTTAACCTGATAATATATTGTGATTTTTTCCTCATATTCTTTGAGAACATTACTTTTAATGACTGCCTGACTTTTATAAGAGTATGCTATATTTTATGAAGCAAATCCTCTATTTTTAGAAATTTAGCTTGTTTTAGTTTTTCCATTATTATAAGTAATGATGAGATGAACATATTTACACCAATATCTCTGCTGATTTTAGCTTGTTTCTGTAGAATAATTCCTACAAGTGGAATCCCTTCATCAACATTTTTGAGACTTTGGTCCTGTTGTTACTAAATTATCCTGCAGAAAATTTGTTTCAATTTGCACCCAGTACAGTGGGTTTCTATATTTCCTGGAACTATTGCTCCAGCTGGTTCTTATCCTTTAAAAGGATGGATGCTAATTTTCTGGGCAAAAAAATGGTATTTCATTATTATTTAACTTCCACTTGGGTTAGTGGCTGTTTTATTTTTTTAAAGATTTATTTATCTATTTTAGAGAGAGAGAGAGCATGAGTGGGAAGGGCAGAGGGAAAGGGAGATAGAATCTCAAGCAGTCTCTGCACTGAGCGTGGAGCCTGATGTGGAGCTCCGTCTCCAGACCCTGAGCTCAGGAACTGAGCCAAAACCAAGAGGCAGAGGCTTAACCGATGGCACCACCCAGGCGCCCCTAGTGGCCATTTTAAAAGGATGTTGTCAGTTTAGAAAATTCTCTTCGTCATGTGAGGCTAGAGTGGCTACCAACTTGTCCTTTTTTGTTATTTGCTATTCCCCTACTGCCTTCTAAGGAGGTTGGATCTTTGCGGTGAAGGTGTGTTTGGTGACAGGGTGGTGGGTGAAAGAGTGCAAACTGCAGAAGTGAGCGAAGAGTTGAATTGCTCAACACAAGAAAAGTGGTGGGGGTGAAGGTTAAGGAAAGAAATACCCTGGAGAATGGGAGGCTGAAACCTAAAGAGGGTGGTCTGGGAATTTTGTCAGTGAAGGAGGTGCTATTGCAGAGAGGAGTTTGGGGAAAAGATGGGGGTAATTAAAGGAACATGTGCAGAGTTTTGTCCAGTTGGTGGGCAATGTAAACTTTCTTCTCCACCTCCACAAAATCTTAAGTAAAATATTTCTCATTAAATGCATTGTTGGCTGTTTGAGGATATATGTTTAAGTTGATGGACACAGAGTAAGAGCCAAGTACCGGGTAGGGAAAGTTAGGGAGGGCAGAACCCCCTGAAGTAGCCCTCACAAAACACCGGAATACTGGACTAAGGTAGTGACAAGTGAAGATGGAGAGGAGGGGGTATTCCAGAATTTGGAGGTAGGATTTGGTGGTGTTATGGTTTTTTGTAGGGAGAGGGTAATGGAGTCACCCTTGCAGTTTGGGAAACTGCATACATAGGAGATGTCTCGGATGACTGGGACCAACCTTGGGAAGAAAGGTCCCTGTTTCCAGGCTTATAACTGGGGGTGTGGATGCTAGTGCTTTTGAATGGATGACATGGGCCCAGAAGGTGCTGCTGTCAGAAAGTGTCTTCCCTATTTTTCCTGTTCTCCTATAAGTTCTGGAGTCCTGGTATAGCTCAGAGAATGGAGAGGGATTTATATTAACTAGTGTTGGTCTTCTCAAGTGATCATGTTGAGTAGGCCTTTGAGCTAACTTTAATTTAGTTCAGGAAAATAAGGATTATAATTTGAGAGTTGAGGAAATTTTATAGCTTTACAATTTATTATTCAGACTTTCTGTGTCCTTATTCGCTTTTGACTCATTAAACTATCAGCAAACATCCCCTACAGTAGTTGTGCTCTTGTTAATTTCTTCCTTTACGTCTAAAGCTATACAACCTGTGGCATATAAACATTAATGCCAGTGTGTCTTAATTTTGACTGTATTTGTCTTCAGTGGTGTTTACTGTGAGTCCTTTTTTGATGTAAATACTCTTACCCAGCATTGGCAAAGATTTGTCCTAGAACTCTGAGCACAGCATTTTACTCCTGTCTAGATGCCTGTTCTGTCATCTGTGGAGAAGTGTGGACTGGATTTTATAAATGTGATAAATCATTAACTTCACTGTGTCTCAGTTTCTTTGTTGGGAGACCAATACCTAATAAGGGGTTAAAGAGGTAAAATGGATGCTTGGAAAGTGTAAAATACTCGATAAATATAAAGTGCTGTTTAATTTTTCTAACGCCAAGATTCTGGTGTGAGAAAATTTCCAGAGCTGGTAGTGGGCACTGCCTCCTTCCATTCTCCACGGCTAAAGGTGCAGATACCTCCTAGCGCTTGGGCAGATACCTAGTTGCATTCTGGAGTTGTCCATCTCCTGGGAGTAGGACCGGCTCTGACCTGTCATGTTCGGCTAGTAGAATCCTTCTGTGGTAGCATGCAGACTGTTAAAAGAGTGATAAAACCATAGACTCCCTAACTGTTGTACTCTTTAAGAAAACTGTGGTGATAGTGTTGATTCTTTGTAATATGGCATCCTTTGCATTTGTTGGAAAATACCATTTTTTGGTGCTAATGATTTTTAACCATAATTGATAGAAATTTAGGATTTTATGGGTCATTGGAAATACACACACACATACATATGATAATTCCTTCCTTTGTCAGTTAATAAAGAGGGTCAGGGTTGATTTCTGCAGGTTGTAAATAAAACACTGAAACACCGTTTTAAATTATGTGCAAAGTGAAACACTTCAAATTTTAATCAGTGTGTGCTTTGGAGGTTAAAGTTCAAACCCTGACCCGGAAACACCCTGGGTAGGACTCCTCTGCTCACTTGAACACAAGTTGGACAAGAATGTCTGTATTGCTGTGAATCATTTACATGGAAATTCTTGGGTGGAAATGGGGGGAACGACTTATAAACTAGGAAGTGATGCCCAGATTATTCCAGAGCTCTTGGAAGTGACTCACAGCTTCCTGTTCTCTGACAGCTCTTTGGTGTTTGTGTTGAGGCATTTATTCTGAATGAAATATTTGGCAATATAGGCAGTTACAGTCTGGGAAATTACCTCCCTAATGTATAATTTTCAGTGACTAAATAATACATAGAAAATAGGAGCAAGGTACTTTTGTAGAGACAGAAAAAAATGTAATGTAAAGTAATTCATATAATTCTCACAAAGCTCACTTAAATCCTTCCATTCATTCCCTGAGTTTCTAGGAAGACAGATCACACATAGATAAATTAAAACAGTGTTTTCAGGAGTTGAAACTCTGAGGCACTTTATTTTACAACCTGCAAAAACCAACTCTGGCCCTCTTTCTTAACTGATCTGTCCCTGATCCTCTTTATTAACTGTCCACACTTCACCCTAATTCTGTGCTGGAAAGCCAGGTTCTAGGGCAGCTTCTAATAGGAAATCGTCACAGGGTGTCTAACTTGGATGTATGGAGACCACCACCATGAAGTATAACTAAAGGTCTGGACTTGGAAAACTCCCTGGGCATGGATCCCACTCTGCCACTTATTGTGAAGCTTGGGGCATCAATTTCTTTACTGTAAAATGGGAGTTGGTACCAACCTCAGGGAGGTTGTAGTAGTACCAACCTCGGAGTTTCTGTGTAGATTGAGACAATATATGTACTACTTAGAACAGTGCTTGGCCTATGGTGAGCACTCATGAATGTTTATTACTGTCAGAGGGGGAAGGGAAGTCTCCCTTGCCTTTTTGGACTGCTGTTGTGTATGAGTGCTCTGTTTTGTGATTTCTTTGGCTGGAGAGTTTGGGGGAGACTTTATGAGTCCTGTTTCTATGACCTTCAGGTGTTCTTAATTGGGTGGGATGAGTTCAGTTCAGGAGAAAACTATTAGAGTAGCATGCTTGTATTTGCTTGGGAGTTAGATTTCAACCTTGGTTTTTGCTTCATGCAAACATAGAGATTGTGCAGAAGGCAAATGAACCTAGGACAAAGAGATTCTCTACAGCTGTGGGTCTTCTTGGTATCCCCTGACCACAGGGTTGGGCATGTGGCCTGAGCTCTGCCAATCAGACTGACATCCTGGGGATTAGACTGTCATACCATGGCTAGTGATGGTTGAGGCATCTGGAGACAGAGCTCTAAACGCTCTAAAAGTTTCCGCTGTGGAGCTCCTTAGAACTGCCTGGCGCCTGTCCTTCCAGAGCCTGCTTGTTCAGCCCTCCCTGACTGTTTGAGCCAGCATGTTCCAGTGTGTTCCTTTTTTGGCAGATTTTGCCAGAATCAGTTTTTGTTGCTTACAATGAAAATATCTTAACTGGCACAAATACCAAGGAGGCAGATTAAATATGTTCATTGTCAGTAAATAAGGGGATACAGATGAAGCTAAGAGTCTTGGAAATCATAGAAAATTCCTTTTTGGAGAGTATGGCTTACAGTGAGAAGATCACTGGTTTTCTGAGGTGCGTAAGGAGTGAATTATTGACCTATTTGAATGGAAAAAGGAAGAGTCCTTTAGGCTGGACAGCATTGGCCTGCTCCAAAAAGAAGGTGTAGCATGCGGGCATCTTTGGAGATGGAGGGGGTTATTTTTCACGTCAGAAGTTGAAATTACCAGTAGGCAAAAAGACAAACCCATTTTATTTAAAGAAGATATTCTTCATTGTGCTTTATGGTGTAGTGCCCATAACTAACAATTTGTATTATAGCTTCAACATTAGGGCTGATTTTAAAAAAAGAAAGATATATTTGCAATAAACTGAAGAACTATGATGCTCTTTTGCAGAAGGATTTAGAAACAATTACTAAATATATTAAAGTTATTTTTTTAAAAGGCTTTCAGAGGAGTGACATCTTTTAAATAAGATCACTCACCATTATTGTCACCAAAAGGTTAAAAGTGGAGTTTTTGAGTATTTATGTTGTATTGTATCATCTTATCATCGTAACATTTTTAATTATAGAAGAAATATAAGATATTCCATTGTTCTCAAAAAACTTAAAAATTAGCTAAGGTGCTGTTATTCAACATAGATACTTAGAAAACAACTCAGTTTTGTCAGAGTGAGCGTTCTCTAGGTAGACCACTAAGAATTTTCTCCCTTACCTGGAATTTGCATCTTTCTGTGACTATTCATTTTTCAAGGTCCAGTTCAAATAGTACCTCCACTGTGAAGTCTTCTTGGAAGACTGGAAGCAGTCAGAAGATTCTTCCTTTCCTACGAATTTCATTTTAGCGTGCATTATAGTTCTGGAGGTGGCATCCTAGTTTTTGAGGGCTGACTCTTCGGTAGAGGCTATGTCAGGGGCCATGCTGGGAAGGGGACCCAGAGGCAACTCAGGGCCCTGTGGGAAAGAGCTGGGATTAGTGAGTGACATCTCCAATGGGTGAGGGAGTCTCATGTGTTTGTCATTGCTGTCATCTATGGTTTATTGACTCCCTTACTAGATTGTAAATTCTTTGAGAGCTGGTTCTGTGTGTTTGTCACCATTAGATTGCCTCCAACACTTGGAGCAACACCTAGCACCCTAGATGTTCTCAGTAAACATGTGCTGAGATGAAATGAGGCCAATGAAGAAATTCATGGTGGAATTTGAGCTCCGCTTGGAGGACATGTGAAGAATTGGATGTGGGAGAATAGAGTTTCTCAGGACAGGAAATGACATGAAGGAAAGTTAAGAGACAATTAGGAAGAGGCCTTGGGAGAAAGAGAAGGTAGAGTGAGTACCAAAAATACTGGTAGAGTGAGAAAGAATTGTTAACAGGGAAGGATTAGAGTCGAGACGAATAGGTTTATAGCTAAAAATTATTGAGGATATAATCTGATGAAGGCAATTGAAGTCTAGTTTAGGGAATAACAACAACAAAAAAAAAAACAAAACAAGGAAATTTAGTTATGGAGTACATCAGCTTTTGGAATGTTTTCTTCCTCTAGAATTTAAAAATAGAGAATAATTAAGTAGCTTTATAATTTTGAATAGCAATATAGTGACATGTCATGGAATTACTGTAAACTGGAAAGCCAAAACAATAATAAAAACAGCAAATAAATTTGCTAAAGAAACCTGTTGTTTCTAATGTTCCTACTTAAATTTTGTTTCAGGCCAATTTCTTTGAGAAGCCATATGTAGATTAGATATCTAATCATGTATAAAAATGCTATTAAAGACTAGATGGAGGGGTGCCTGTCTGGCACAGTCAGAAGAGCATGTGACTCTTGATCTCATGAGTTTGAGCCCCATACTGCATGTAGAGATTACTT
Source organism: Ursus arctos (assembly GCF_023065955.2). NCBI lineage: Eukaryota > Metazoa > Chordata > Mammalia > Carnivora > Ursidae > Ursus > Ursus arctos. The sequence continues at coordinate 20,666,965 of NW_026622875.1, read as the reverse complement.
AAAAATAACTAAATAAATAAATTAAAAAAGCCCAAAAAACTGGATAGTGAGTTTTGTTTTTTCAGCCTCATTTATTCCTGAATTCCTGTCTGCCATACATCTTTCTTATTCCCTTTGTACTTTGGAAGCACATTATTGTGCCACACAGCAAATTATTGAGGGTCCCATGGAGGTCTAGGTCAAGACCTAGAAAAAATTGAAAATTGATTGACCTTTTTGAAAATTGAACTAACTTATAGGGACTTTGATATTTGGGGAGACCTGCTTTTGGTGAGCTGTTGGATAAAGCTACAAACATCTTGGGTGTCTGTTATTTTTACTGTCAGGTGTTAGGTAAATTTCTTTTTTTTCCCCTCTACCTGCAATGCATTAGTAATATCCTGATTTTAACAATTTGTTGACTCTATTTATTATTGCAGCTAGATTGCCTGCCCTGCCTCACAACAGAAAGACCTGCCATTCCTCATAATATATTACTACTCAGTTTGTCATCTTTAATAAGAAATGAATTAGGAGAAATGAGAAGGGTCTTTCTGGATATAGAGAAGGGGGAAAAGGTACAAAGAAGCCACAAGTCCGGAGGCCTTTAGGCTATGAACATAGTCTTTAGTGCTGTGGGAGCAACCATAAACTGACTTCTGTACTTCACTGATGCACTGAATTTCTGGGGTTAGGTGTGGTGGTGGTGGTGGTAAAATACAAATTATGACAAAAATCAATGATATTGTAATAGTGTTGTGTGGTGACAGATGGTAGCTACACTTTTGGTGAGCATAGCATTAACATATAGAGATGTTGGGTCATGATGTTGTACATCTGAAACTGATGTAACATTGTGTGTCAACCATACTGAAGTAAAAAAACTAAAAATGGGGGCCAGGGTGGCTCAGTCGGTTAAGCGTCCAGCTCTAGATTTCAGCTTGGGTCATGATCTCAGGGTCGTGAGATTGAGCTCCATGTTGGACTCCGTGCTGGGTGTGGAGCCTGCTTAAGATTCTCTCTCTCCCTCTCCCCCTTCCCCCCAAAAAAACTAAAAAAATTATGACAAAAATAATGCTTCTTACTTAGATGTAAACTTAGAAAATATAATTATGATTAATTTTCTTTACTAATTCAGAATGTTCAAATATTTTCTATCATTTGAGGAATTGACCCCCCTTTTTTCTTTTTATAAACTATGTCTGTATATCAGTTTGAACTCTTTGTTGCAGGCAACAGAAACCCAGTTTAATTGGTTTTTTTTTTAAAGATTTTATTTATTTGTTTGACAGAGATAGAGACAGCCAGCGAGAGAGGGAACACAAGCAGGGAGAGTGGGAGAGGAAGAAGCAGGCTCATAGTGGAAGAACCCGATGTGGGGCTCGATCCCATAACGCCGGGATCATGCCCTGAGCCGAAGGCAGACGCTTAACCGCTGTGCCACCCAGGCGCCCCTAATTGGGTTTTTAAAAAATTGTTTCAAGTAACTTAAGTATCAAGGTTTTAGCCCAGTGAGATTTTGCATTCAACCATTCTGGGTCACATTTTCTCTTCATCCACTGGCTCTGCTTTCTGCTGTGTTGGTTTTGGCTTCATTTTTAGCCCCCAGGTCTTCCCCTCCTGGAGGCAAGATGCATGCAGCTGTTCCCGCCTCTACATCTTCATGAAAAACTGATCCAGCGGAGTCTGTGGGACTTTTATTATAGAAAGTTCCACAAAAGCTTTTTTTATGTCTCATTGGCTCCAACTGAATTACATTCCTGTCCCTAAACCAAATCCCTTTGACCAGAAAATATGATGTGCTGATTGGCTTGGACCTAGAGCTTCACTCAAATGATATGCATGGATTATATGGAATGAGTGGAACTCCCAAGCTAAAATTGGTGCTGTTACTAGAAGAAGGGAAATAGTTACTGGAGAAGAAAACAAAGCATGTTCAGAAAATGATACTTGAAGTTTTGATGATATTATAACATTTTAGAATAGCAACTTTGTTAACAGTGGTGTGTTGAATTTTCTCGGAGAGCCAGAGAAGTCATAAAGTGGGGGTGGGGGGTGGGAGGTGGGAGTGGGGGAGAGTAGATGGGATATAAATAATAAGTGAGAAGGGAAAGATCCTGGGATAATGGCCAGATTCAGTTACCTGAGCTAGGAATCTGATTAGTGGTCTCCTGACCTGCTGGCTCCTCTTCTCTCAGAGGAGCTGTCACTTGGAAATATCCCTTACTGGGATCAGGGATGTGGTGAGTGGTGCATAACTGAGGTTGGGTTTTGACACGTTAAGAGACTAACGTGTCTTCTGGCTCTTAGAATGAGCTAATTTGATGGGAGTGTTTCTAGAGAAACATAGAGTGTTTCCAAGTTCCTTTGAAAGGCCAAGTGAAGTGACATGGAATTAGAGAGATGTAGAAGCAAAGTTAATAGACCAGAGTTCTAGTCTGACACACATCGTGCTTTATAAGAATTCAAATTGTTTGCAAAATTTGAAAATAAAATTTCACATGAAAATACCGATATCTGGGGTGCGTGGCTCAGGTGGTTAAGCATCTGCCTTCAGCTCAGGTCATGATCCCAGGGTCCTGGGATCGAGCCCGCATCAGGCTCCCTGCTCAGTGGAGAGACTGCTTCTTCCTTTCTCTCTCTCTCTGCCTTTCCCCCTGTTCATGCTTACTCTCTCTCTCTCTCTCAAATAAATAAAATCTTAAAAACAATAAGGATTTCTGGTTTCTCTTTAAAAATCAGAAGATTTGGCAACCTTGGTCCTGATTCCTGTGGGCAACAGTCCTCTGGAGCTCAGCAGTGGCTTCCCCTTCAGAACCTGGCTGGCATCCTGGACATATCAGGAAAAGGCTAAAGGCTGGGGAGTCAAATATAAGAGCCTCCATCCTCCTCTAGGACTTTGGGGACCAGGAAGAATTTTCATGGACTGCTGGGTAGAAGTGGTACCGAGCTCAGGTCCATGGGGCATCATTGGTTAGCAGGTCCCAAGAAGAACTGATTCCCACTTGATAGACTGTAATTTCCTTCACTTTACAAATTAGCTATACTCACTCGATGTTGAATTTGGAGAGAGCTTGAGGCTTCAGGAAAATACTAGGGACTAAGTCTTCCTCTTTCTTTTTGCTTTCTTTCTCTTTCTTTCTTTCTTTCTTTCTTTCTTTCTTTCTTTCTTTCTTTCTAGATTTTATTTATTTATTTAACAGATAGAGACAGCGAGAGAGGGAACACAAGCAAAGGGAGTGGGAGAGGGAGAAGCAGGCTTCCCGCCGAGCAGGGAGCCCGATGTGGGGCTCGATCCCATGACCCTGCGATCATGACCTGAGCTGAAGGCAGACGCTTAATGGCTGAGCCACCCAGGCACCCGTTCCCCTTTCTTTCACATCCCAAATGGTCCCAATCAGTCTTCTATGGATACTCTTTTTTTTTTTTTTTAAGATTTTTATTTATTTATTTGACAGAGAGAGAGACAGCCAGCGAGAGAGGGAACACAGCAGGGGGAGTGGGAGAGGAAGAAGCAGGCTCATAGCGGAGGAGCCTGATGTGGGGCTCGATCCCATAACGCCGGGATCACGCCCTGAGCCAAAGGCAGACGCTTAACCGCTGTGCCACCCAGGCGCCCCTTCTATGGATACTCTTGACCTAAACTTGGATCAATAAACTCTACTTTGTATCTTTTATGCATACATTAATGCAATTTACTATTTCTCAACTAAAAAATTACTATGTGTGGCTACGCTGACATAGGGGCGAGGATTTTCCTACCTCTTGGGCAGACTGCAGTGGAGGAGCCTGTAGTTGTACCATTGGAGGCACAGTGGATACACCAGTCACCCATCTGGGGGGAGCTGAGCACAGAGTGGGAGGCAAGCTTTACACACCATCCTGCTCTGCCTAGGCCATCCCTCATCACTTTTGCACTTACTCCAGCTTTTCTTTTGGTGTTTCCAAACAGAGTTGACACTGTTTGTGGTTAGTCAGGATCAACGCAGAGAAGTCTGGAGTAAGGCCTTGTGAGAAGAGACCAGTTTTTTCCTACATGCTGACTAATTATTCAGTGAGCAGCTCTAGCTCTTCACATCCATTCATTAAGTTGCACAAATCAAGTAACATTTGAACCTCTGTATTTGGGTGACCAAATCCCATACACTGAATTGTGAAGGTCAGTTGTGGCCATAGCTTCCGTTTCAATGAGGTGTCTTTCCTTGAGAAAGTTATTCTAAGTCCTTCTATATAATCTTTTTTTTTTTTTTTTTTGGTCTGAATCCATTTCTGAATTCAAAATACTTGTTGACTCACCACATGCTCTTACATTGGTATTCTGGTGTGGGTCATGCTTCCCTCTGACTTCACTTTGCAGAAAGATGCTCAGGAGAAATCAGAGTTATATCGTCCCCATTTAATAGCTTGCTTTGTCCAAAGAGGGGTCAGTCTGGTATGTAGAGTAGGAGTCTAATATTTAACAAGGTCAGTGGTCTTCTAATTCATGTTTATATTAGAGGGTCCATAGACATTCCAATTCACTAGAGAAAATCTGATAAAGTAACAGGCTGATATGGAATATGAATGTTTGCTTTTTGGAAAACAAATGATGCCACTCCCAGTTGTGAAGTGTGGTTGAAAAAAGGGATTGCTGAAAATACAGAAAAATGAAAGTATTCTCCAGGTTTCCTTTAAACTAAAAAGAAAACCCTTTAATCAATTCATATTTCTTAGGTGTTTATTTTTTCACATAGTGATTTATTCCAGTGACCTTGTGATCTTTAAACTTGTAATGGGGAGCTGAAAATAGGACATAACAGGAAAAGAGGAGGGTTGTGGTGGAAGATAAGAGAATAGTTTATGAAGAAGGGGAGGAGGATATAGGATACCATAGTATACTGCAGGGCTCTGGAACCTCTGATCCTAGGCAGTTCTCCAGAGAAACACTATCAAGGCTTTTTCCATAAAAGTCAGGTATGAAAGAAATACCATATATATTTATGTTCTTTTAGGCAAATTTATTTCGACTGTGTTGCCTCATCCTGCCTGAGCAGTCAGGTCTTTCTCAGGTACCTGGAATCTGCCCCTCAGGTTCTGTTGTCTGGATTCTTAAACAGAGCAAAGGCTTGGAGGAAGCTCTTCTGTCCTGGGTCCTTAGTCCTCAGCGTCAGCCTGGGAAACGCCCATTGCTTACTCTGTGCATCCCTTCGGCAGAGATTCTGCTGCACCTTGTCTGTCCCTCTCTTTGCCACCCCTGTGGCCGCAGTCTTTCTTGCTGGCCTCCGCAGATTTTCCTCTTTCCCCACCAGGGTAATTTTCTCTCTCTCTCTGTCTTCCTCAGCTAGTGGCTTCTCAGAGATGTCCTCCTCCTGCTGCCCCATTCACAGCACATCCAGCCTAAGTAAACCCTAAGGAAGTTTGTACTTCTACCCAGGGACTCCAGGAACCACAGATTCCAGACTGGTTTTGCTTTCTGTGCTGCCAGCATTCCTAAGACAAGAGGTAGTTATTACTTTAGTTGAGGAGTGGGACTGGGAAAGGGAGGAGGTGGAAAATAAACACAATTTGATATTTCAATAAATTATTCTGCCACAGTAATATTAACTATTTGATTGTTCAGTAGTGAAGTACTTAAAAAAATTGTTCTCCATGTCTTTGAGGGGCTTTGGGAAGTTTTCTCCTGTTCAAAGCATATTCTTGTGTTATCTTTATTATTTTATTTACTTATTATTTTTTACTGTCTGAGTTTAAAAGTTAAACAATTATGAAATATTTAAAACAAAAAATACTGGAAAGTACAGGAATAATTTAACCAATATCCATATACTTAATGCTCAGATTGAACAGATGTTAAAAATTTTGCCATAATTGCTTCAAACTTTTCTTAAAAAATTAATAGATTGAGCTTCAGCCCCCAGCTGTGCCCCTTGCCTCCCTCTCCATAGGACAACAAATATTCTGAATTTGTCATTCCCATGTTTTTAAGTTTTACCACCTATGTTTGGCAACATACACAACAAATACAACATATACAGTATTTTGTGTTTTTATAATTTACAATAATTGGTACATATACTCTGTAACCTCTAGTACTTTGCTTTCTCCAGTTACTGTGTTTTTAAGAAACAGATGTGGTTCATTTATTTAATGATGTATATTCTATTGATTAAATAATAATGTGTTCATCCGTTATTCTAAAGAAAACAGGCATTTGCTTTAAAATATAAATTTACCCTAGGATACCTGGGTGGCGCATTCGGTTAAGCATGGGACTGTTTGTTTTGGCTCAGGTTGTGATCTCAGGGTCATGAGATCGAGGCCCCTGTCAGGCTCTGTGCTCAGTGTGGAGTCTGTTTAAGACTCTTTTTCCCTGTCCCCCTCTGCACGCACATGCACAATCTCTCCCACTCAAATAAATAAATAAATCTTTAAAAAATATAAATATGCCCTTAAAATATAAATTTGTTGAGCACTGTAAGGATTTATCATTCACTCAAGGGTGAAGTGGTCATCAATCTTTTCTTTAAAACTACCTGTGATGCTTGCAGTGAGAGAATAGGGATGTTAATTAACTACACGTTAAATTTAAGAGCTTGGAAGCACTAGAAGCAGATTTGATTTTGAATCTCTCATTTTGTCTGCCTTCCTTAGGCAGGTAATCTCTGCAGCCCTCTAATTTACATTTAAGAGAGGATGCCTGTTCCATCAGTAGAACAGATAGGTAGTGAGCTGTGTGTGAGGAGGTTAACATAGATCCGGGCCCATTGAAAGCCTCAGTAAATATTTGTCATTATTTTTTATATTACTAGAGAAGGGGAAAGTAAGGGAAGAAAGGAATTTTGGAGGATAGACTAGGGGGCCAGCTGCCTCAGCTGGGTCAATAGCTACCTCAAAAACTCAGTTGATTGAAAGACATTAGAATCTTGTTGGTCTCAGGGTTGTTCCTAATGCCTGTTCTCTGAAACTGTCTAGATCCTGGAGTTTTAGATCCTGTAAATTGTAAATGGCTGCTTAGACTAATTCTGGTAAAGCTTTTAACAGTTCAGGGAGGTTAGAAATTTGAGGGAGGATAAAAGATTGGATCAAATTTCATCTAAATTGAGTTCATCCTTAGAATATACTTCCTTAAGTTTCTAAATATATATTTGGTTGTGTCAGGATATGCTTGAGAATTAGAAGAGGGGATAACAAAGGCTTTAACTGGTGAAAGAAAGTTTTTAAAATTATATGGGCTAAGAAAAAAAGCAGAGGAGGAAAGTAGTGTTGGAATTACTGAAGAAATACATGGTACACGTCAAAATCTATGGGAAGGTATATCTATCTACAGAATTCAACATAACCTGCCCTGTTGGTGGGTCTCTGGTCAGTGATCTGGCTGCCCTCTGGACTGCATTTTTCAGGACTGACTTTGAAAAACTATGCTCTTCTGAGCCGTCTCAGGCATCCAGGTAGGAATGCTTCAATGTCAGGTGTTTGGGTACTGGTTAAGTGATGGGTTCCTCATTTCTAAAATTGCAAAGCGAATTCTAATAACTGCATTTTGCAGTGTTTCAGGACTGCCAAGTTATGTGCTTGATAAATACGAGTTGATATAGCTAGAATTTTCCCCAAAAAACTTTACCAAGAATTTTACAGAGGTAGATTTCTTTTAAAATGCATATATTGGGGCACCTGGGTGGCCCAGTCCATTAAGTGTCTGCCTTCAGCTTAAGTCATGATCCCACGGTCCTGGGATAGTGCCCTGTGTCGGGCTCCCTGCTCAGTGGGGAGTCAGCTTCTCCCTTTCCCTCTGCCCTGCTCATGCTCTCACTCTCTTTCTCTGTCTCAAATAAATAAATAAAATCTTTAAAAAATATATTTTTTAAGTAATCTCTACACCCGACATGGGGCTTGAATCCCCAATTCTGAAATAAAGGGTTGCATGCTCTGTGAACTGAGCCACCCAGGTGCCCCATTTTACTATTTTAATCATAGTATTTTGCTTTGTAAGGAAAATAGGTGCTCTTATTTGGAATTGTAACATGTAGATACCGTGCGTATCGATCTTAGCATTATCAGTATTAAATAATGTGTGCCTTCAGACTACTAGTATTTATTTTATTTTTTTCCAGTGTTTTACCACAATTGCCTGTCTTATTTTCAGTTATTTTGGTTTTGGTAGGCTTATAGTCTACAAAAGTGAATGGAAATGTGTATAAGGAAAAGTAAACCCCTTTCCCACTCTGCAACCAATCTCCTGTTCCCCTAGAGTGTCAATCACTGTTACCTTTTTTTGGTATCCTTCTGGAAATGTTTTCTAACCATACAACTGATATAGCTTCCTATCCACCCCCCACTATATTTACTCTTCTGCACCTTGCTTTGTTCTTCTAAGAGTATATCTTTCGGGATGCCTGGGTGGCTTGGTTGGTTGGGTGTCTGCCTTCTGCTCAGGTCCTGATCTCAAGGTCCTGGAATCCAGTCCCGCATCGGACTCCTTGCTCAGAGGGGAGTCTCCTTCTCCCTCTGCTGCTCCCTCTGTTTGTGCTCTCTCTCTGTGTCAAGTAAATAAATAAAATCTTTTTTTAAAAAAGGTATATCTTTTTTAAAAAAAAATATGGAACGCTTCATGAATTTGTGTGTTGCTTGCACAATGGCCATACTAATTTTCTCTGTGTTATTCCAATTTTAGTGCTGATGAAACAAGCACTTAAGAGTGTATCTTGAAGATAGCCCTATATTTTTCTGTTTCTTTCATTTAAATACCAAAGGACTTGAAGCAACTTTATTACTTATAAAAATAAACCTAAAAAATAAGAAACATATTGTATTGGTAATTGGTTTGTCAATAAGGTTAAGTGCTGGTTTTGTCTGATTGTGGGAAAATAACAATAGTTTATGTAATTAACAAATCACATAAATTCAAATAGGCATGAGCAAAAAGAATAGAACCCCAGGTATATTTATCCTTTCAAATGTGAGGTCAACACAAGGACTATTAATTTGCAGCCTTTCTGTGGAGTGCAATTGGGAAAGTTGGATCACTGTGGTTTTTATTTTTGTTTTTTAAAGGATTTTATTTATTCATTTGAGAGAGAAAGTGAGAGTGAGGTCCCGGGATCATGATCTGAACCTAAGGCAATTACTTAACTGACTGAGCCACCACCCAGGTGCTCCTTGGATCACTATTTTTAAAACTTGAGGCAAGGAGTAGAAACCATTTTGAATATGGGGAAGGATATGCAGGATGACCAAAACCACAGACATTCAAAGCCAGCCGGCAGTGACAGAATTAGCATTTTAGAACTAGGGGATTATGCTTAAAAATTCTAAAAGATCTATTTAATCTCTTTCAACACAAAATAAGTATGCCTATAAATAGTTTTAACTATAGTGAAACATTGTAAAAGTAAGAATTCAGTAAAATTTTATTATTTAATGCTAAGATGTAAGAAACTGCATCTGGGGTGTAGGATGAATTCCATTTACCCCTTTCTCAGCTCTACTACTTGCTCTCTTAAGATTTTTTTTTTTTTTAAACAGAGTAGAATTAAATAGTGGGCAGTGGTATATTTTTTAAAATCCAAAGATTTAGTTATACTTTGATTAGAACCAGGCCCCAGAATAACTGTAAGATTCAGAAATCTGTCCTTTTGAAAGAACAGCAAAAATTCCTTAGCAGGTTGATATAAAGATCACAAATGACACATGAGTCATAATACTCTTCAGAGGGCTTCCCACAGCTTAATATGATCTTTGATCAATGAAAAATTTTAATGAATAAATTGTATTTCAAAAATTATGTACTTACTTTCTCCTTTTTGTGGACATTAGTCCTGTCTTAAGATTTTACTTTCTGACCACTTCCTGTACATTTATAAATGCTACAATTCTCTCAAACTTGAAGTGTTTATTTTACTGAAATAGTAGGGTAAACTGTAAATGAAAATTGTACAGGCTATTGAGAAACGTCTATGCCTTATATAAGCACAAGGTGTAAAAGACAGGTGTTTCTTCCCTGTACTGACTCTCTTATTGTCTGGCCCACCTATGTTGGGAAGTGGTGTTCCCGGGGGTCTGTTCCTATTTGTTCCCTTTCAGCCAGACCTCTCAGGTGTTTTCTTCTGGATAGTGTACTGCCTTTGTACTTTAGATTGCTTAGGTAAATGTTTCCACAGGGCTAATGTTCTCTTTATAACATTACTTTTTCTAGATATAAAGACCTGAAGGTAGTCTTTTCTCCAAAGATGGAAAACAGTACCACTGTCATTTCACGGGAGGAACTGGAAGAGCTACAAGAAGCATTTAATAAAATAGGTATGCTTGAGAAAAACCAAATATGGCATTGCTGTTCTGCTTGATATCAGACTTCCAGGAATGGGACAATACCTTTTATTGGTTTTATTACCACCCATTTACCCCTAGCTTTATTCCCCCTTTTTTCCCCCCCATCTAGGTTTCACTGAATTCTTTCTTTCTTTCTGAAAGATAAACTAAGACTGGCTTAAATTTCTAGGAGAATTGGACTTTGAATTCTTTGATAATTTCTTTGCGAGAGTAATCTGGGTTAATGAATGACAGTGTAACTGGATATGCTTAACATGATACCCTCATTACAGAGAGAAAATATAGAAACACTTCCTTGTTTATAAACTGAACTCTGGCCTTTGTGTGTTTGTCACTAACAATAACACTTTCTTACTTCAAGCAGAATATTTTAAAATCTGAATATTGTTTTTAGAGGCCATATGTCTTAATTTCCTTCTCCCTCATGCATAATTTTTAAAAAACCTTGGGGTTGTTTTTAAAGGCTGCATATCCTGTTTTCTTTCACTTTTTAAAGCCATTCAATGTTTTGTCTTTAGGACATTATCATTCGACAGCTTTGTATTTTTCTTCCCAAAACATCCCCTCATACTCTGTTGGATTGCGATTCTTCCGCACTTTGTTCCTAGGAAATCTGTGGCAAACAGGGATTTAACTTCTGTCTTTTGCTCTAGTCGGCAAAAGCATGCAAGTGAAAGGTGAGCACAGTGAAAGGACATTGGGACCGTGACACCACCCCCCTGCCCTTCCCATAGTAAACTCCTTCTAGGGTACAGAAGAGCAGTCCATGAGAAACAGGCAGATGGTAGACCGGGGAGGATATATAATGATCACAGTTGGCCTCACGCCTAGATTTCTCACAAACCTGGTGAATAATCACTAAAATTCGTGTAGATGAAATGCAGTGCAGAATGAATTTTAGAGACTAATAAAAAAAAAAAAGGAAGATTTCAGTTTAAAAAAGAAAGCTTTCCAAAAAAAAAAAAAAAAAAAGTAAAGCTGTCAGGAAGCTCATAACTTACAAATCATTGCTATGAAGTAAAGTGAGTTGTACAAATCCCTGGGCCCTTGCACTTCTCCCTGCACCGCCATCTCCAGAGTAACTCAAACCTTCCAAATACTGTCTACATGGTGGCTGAATTAGGCTCATAGTGAATGCCTTAATTCTCATCTTTTCATTATTTTGAGGACAGTATATTTGTCAGTAGAGCATTGCATGAATATGATACGATTTCTAGAAGATTATTATTAATAATAAATTTTATAGAGTATTGTAAGTGGTGCCCAGAGTCTTTTCAAGACAAAAATTGGGCAATTACTGGAATGTTCTGCTCATTTTGAGCATTGAAACAGAGGAAGTAATAAAAATGTATCTCTTAGCTTGCTATTGCTGTTATTTTATAGTGCAGTTCGGTAGCTTGAACAAAAGTGCTACCTAAGTCTTAGTGAAATATGAATGAATTAGTAATCCCTTTTCTTTGTATAGCTTTACTCTTTATGACTCATGGACATATAATCCTGCAGTATTTATTTAATGATATTTTGAATAAATAATTCATTGATGGAACAAATCTGACAGCCAGATAATTTGCTCTTTGTGAGGGCAGTGCTAACACTAGCACAGAATGTACTAGCTTTATTGACAAGATAACTTGCCTCTTATAAACTCAGTATTCTCTATTTTTTTTAATTTAATTTAATTTATTTATTTGACAGAGAGACAGCCAGCGAGAGAGGGAACACAAACAGGGGGGGTGGGAGAGGAAGAAGCAGGCTCCCAGCAGAGCAGGGAGCCCAATGCAGGGCTCGATCCCAGGACCCTGAAATCACGCCCCAAGCCGAAGGCCGATGCTTAACAACTGAGCCACCCAGGCACCCCAAGAACTCAGTATTCTCTCTGATAATTTCTACCAAACAACTTTTCTTGGGGGCAAAGGGACATGCCCACCTAAACTAACTACATGGGATATTTTTGGGGTCTCAGGGGAGAAGTGGCAAGTTAAAATATTTGTCTTCTTTCTTTTCTTCTTCATAAATTTTGGTAAAATAGGCATAAGAAAACTTACCATTTTAATAACTTTTAAGTATACAGTTCAGTGACATTACGTACAGATTGTTATGCAACCATACCACGATCTCTAGAATTTTTTCATCTTCCCAAGCCCACTAAATACCAACTTCTCATCTTGTATAGCCTTCTGTTTTATGTCTACATCGCATTTTGTTTATCCATTCATCTGTCAGAGGACACCTGAGTTGTTTCTACCTTTTTGCTATTGTGAATAATGTTGCTATGAGCAAGAGTATACAAATATCTGTTCACATTTCTGCTTTCAGTTATTTTGTGTATATATTCAAAAGTGGTATTGCTGGATAATATGGTAATTCTGTGTTTAATCTTTCAAGGACCATCATGCTGTTTTCTGTGGTGGCTGCACATTTTACAGTCCCATCAGCAGCGCATAAGGGTTTCAATTTCTTCAAATCCTTGTCAGCACTTACTATTTTCTGTTAAAAATTTTTTTCGTAATAGCCATCATGAGTATGAAGCGGCATCTCATTGTGGTTTTGATTTGCATTTCCCTAATGTTTTGTGATGTTGAGGATCTTTTCATATATGGATTGGACATTTGCATAACTTCTTTGGAAAAATGTCTCTTCATTTCAAGTCAGTGTCTGTTTCTTCTGCCCACTTTTTAATCAAGTTGTTTATTTTTGTTGTTGAGTTATAGGAAAGTCTTATTTCTTTTTAAACTATATTCTTTATGATAATTTAACCTAAGCCTTGATTTCCTCATCTTTAAGATTAGAATAATATTATTTACTACCTCAAGGTTGTTACAGGATTTCATGAAATAAGTTCCTAACAGGTCACGTGGCACAGAATATGTGTTTATTAAATGGTGTCTATTATTTCTTGTCACATCATACCCAAGCCACAGAGGCCATAGGGATGGAGTGGAATTTAAGCACAAAGACCTATTCATCTTCAGAGCCCCAGCTCCTAAGTATTCTTATTAGTATAGCATGACGGTTAGCAGGTAAACAACTTTTCGTCAATCTTGTGTGTGAGGGTAGGGGAGATGGTCAGAGGGAGAGGAAGAGAGAAAATCTTAAGCAAGCTCCACACCCAACAAGGGAACAGATGTGGGGCTCAGTCTCATGACCCAGAGATCATGAGCTGAGCCGAAATCAAGAGTGGGACACTTAACCAACTGAGCCACCCAGGCGTCCCTCGATCTTGTTTATTTTTAAATACTCCCTGCCACAGTGTTGGTAAAGAAATAAGCCAGCTAGTTTATTTGCCTATTTCAGAATTATAGGAAACAATTCTGAACTTGTGATGTATTAAATAATGATATTTTGCTCTAAGTTCAAAGAAAGTAATATTATTATTGCAATATCAAGGTTCCTAGCTGACTTTTGAGATTGTAGCAATATGTTAGTTATTGGTAGATTCTAGTTGAGAAACTTTCCATTTGTTCTAAACGGTGTTAATTCTAAAACTTGTGTACGAGACTTTCAAAGTTTGTCTTTATCATTAATTGAGTTATAGTGAGGATGGCTCTTTTACTGAGAGGAAAAAGTGAAATAGAGGAAACAAAGCGACTATTAGCAGATGGGCCAAGAAAACCTACATAACAAGGTGGATCCAGGCAACTAACCAGACAATCCAAAGCTCTGTTGCCAACTCTGGGCAGGAGCATTTTGTGTTGCCTTTGTTCTGTGCCAAGAAGTGGTATCTAATCTCTAGCGAAAACCTAGGGAAGCGCACCTCAGTGATAGCGTGAAAACGCCTGGAAACCTATTTTCAAAAGTCCAAATACAGGTGTGAAATTATTTCTTGAACACTTAATATCAAAATGACATCAAACATGATTCAGCCTACATAATGGTATCATAAATACATAATGAAGAAGCAATGAATTATTGACAAATGAAACAAAGCTGCCACCAAGTAAAAGTATAACAGAAAGACCTTATTGTATTTAATATACAAATATGATGCAGATATTTTATACAGAATGTGGAACCTGCAGATCCATTTTGTCAGTTCTGTGAAGAAGTGAAAATCTGGGTGGGTATTCCCTCATGACCATTGCTGCTGTTTTTTCTCAGTATCTGAGACTTGTCCATGCTTAGTTCTTTGAAATTTAGTCATGTGCTAAGCCTGAGTTTTTCATCTGTTGGAACAGTGTTCGTGCTATGTACTTAAAATACGCATGGAGTCCTAAATCTATGTGGATAAAGTCCATTTAAATATGAGTTTTTTGATCAAGTGTATAGACTACCTTGTACAGTTCAGGTATAGGAGAAAGGTGACTGCAAGTTGTGGAACAAACCGGAAGGGTTCTACCTGTCTGTGAATCTCCCATGAGGCCTTCTGGGTGCATACCTCTAATGAAGAGCACAAATGGTATTTGACAGCTAATGATTTATCTTTACAGATACTGACAACAGTGGGTATGTTAATGACTATGAACTTCAGGACCTGTTTAAGGAAGCAAGCCTTCCTCTGCCTGGCTACAAGGTGCGCGAGATAGTGGAGAAAATTCTAGCAGTTGCTGACAGCGACAAAGATGGCAAAATCAATTTTCAAGAGTTTGTGTCTGTAAGTAATCCCATCTTCTCCTGATTACTGACCTTTTTTGCTTTGAGCAGAATTTTAGTAATGTCATTGCTCTCTTTGGTTAAATCTGGCTGCAGAGACCAGAAAAAAGCACTGCTTTATAATGATGATGATGGTAACAACAACAGTGTCCACAAATAATTTGTAACAGAAAGGAAAAAGTCATTCTCAAATTGTTGGAAGTCAGGTTTTGACAGTAATATCTCATGTGCTAGTAAAACTATGGTTGAGTTTGGTGCTTATTGACTATTTGTGTACAGATGTTTTAATGTCTCAGTACTTGGTCTTGAGAAATGGAATATTTTTGGGGACTGAAATAGCTCAGGTATGGAAGCTATACTCCCCACACACTGGTTATTTCCTTGTAGTAAGTTATACCTTCAGTTTCAGCAAATGCCACCAGGTAAATTTTGGTGCTAGCTCTGATAGCATTGTTTCATTATTAAAGTACCTCAAGGCTCAGAGAACTGAACAAGATGAAAAATAATACATGACTCAACTGACAAGAGAAAAATGGGTTGTTGAACTGAATATTGAATATCATGTATTTCAAACTCTCGGGCCAAGAGAGGTGACCTGGCCACATTGCCTTTGCCAGCTGAGCAAGGGCTGTCACTTCTTCCCGCACTGCCACCAGGACTGTATGTTTCATATGCAAATAGAACTTGGTGGTGAGGCTGGAGAACCAAGGGACTCAGGGAACGTGTCCTGGGAGCTATGAAGCCTGAGCTGAGATCTGAAGACAGTTGTTAAACAGATAAAAGGGGTTGAGTGAGGGAAATGAATAAGGTGCCAGGCAGGCAGAAGTGACAGCCGATGTGGAGTCTCTGTGTGGCTTTAGGGATGGTAGATACTGTCAAGCACTTGGAAAAAAGCTGAGTGTGGATAGGGTGACGTGGTAAGGGTATGGAATGCAGCTAGGGAAGTAAGTTGGGGTCAGGTTATGCAGGGTCTTGCAGGATTTTCATTTTTATCATAAGAGCAGTAGGAAGACAGTGATATAGGAAGAAGAGAGTGTGAAGTGACATGATCAGATTCAAATTTTTAAAAACTCACTCTGGCTGCTACTTGGAGTACTGATTAAATTCAGTCTAACCAATCATGAGAGTGATTGGGAGAGGGCATTTCTCCAAGCCTCTCTTATTTCCTACAGTATCTGACTTACTGATTTTAACATATATACATTTGCAAGGTTCAGACAGGCAAATATCTTCATTAAAGCACTTAAAAACTTAATCATGTAGTTAGTTAAAAGGCACGACAAAAGGTCGTGGCAAGCACAGGAGAATAATTTCAGTGTTTTCAACTTAAGCCCAATTATAATAAAATTTCTTTTGCAGTTTGCACATTTTGTGCTCTGGGTAAAATGCCATGAGAGCTATCTGTGTACACAACCAATAAGGGTGAGAATTCCTGATTAGGATTTATTTTGATGTCATTCCAAATAAATAAAGAAGTCTAAATATCCTTTGCATTGCAAGGTTTTTTGGGATTGTCTGATCAGGGCTCAATTTTACTTATATTCCATTCCAGCTGACTCAAGAGTTAAAAAGCAAAGACATCAGCAGGACATTCCGCCAATTAATTAACAAGAGAGAAGGAATTACTGCTATTGGAGGAACTTCATCCATTTCCAGTGAGGGCACACAGCATTCTTATGCAGGTAACCTGCCAATCTTTTTGATCTTTCAGTCATTGATTCATTCACTAAGTCTGATATTTCATCATAAGATGCCATTCATTTGTAATTCACACCATGGTTTTATGTACCATCGAGAGAAAATCAGACTAAACTATACCATGCCATCATTTTGAAATGCATCTCAATTTCAGAGGTGTCAGGACGAAAAATCGTAGAATCATTGAAATCAGTAAGTGCCTACCGTGTGTCAGGCATAGCTCACAAGGAGATTAGAACCAACAAGATATGAATTGTTTTTTATTTTATTTATTTATTTATTTATTTATTTATTTATTTATTTATTTTTTAAAGATTTTATTTATTTATTTGACAGAGATAGAGACAGCCAGCGAGAGAGGGAACACAAGCAGGGGGAGTGGGAGAGGAAGAAGCAGGCTCATATCGGAGGAGCCTGATGTGGGGCTCGATCCCATAACGCTGGGATCACGCCCTGAGCCGAAGGCAGACGCTTAACCGCTATGCCACCCAGGCGCCCCTGTTTTTTATTTTAGCATTGCATGTGTTCAGTCACAACCTCTGAATGGATTTTTCATCCTGACTGGTGAGTTGGCTTTACTTTTAGACCTGACCTAGGGATTTGTGGAGAGGTTTATTGCAAGGACCTTTCCCTTCCATTTTCCAGGAGCTGAGACTCCTGATTCATCTTTTATCAAGCAACTAGGTGCCTAGAGAGTGCAGCATCTGATTTGCTAGATCTGATAGAATCATTGGACTGTTGCCCAGTGGGAAATCCGGAGTCACATTAACTCTTAAGATGAAATGTCTTACCCCATGTTAAGCTTACTTTTCATGGTCAAGAGAACCTTTGGTTAAGTTTCTTTTGTTTATATTAACATAATTAGAACCATGCTTTTTATTTTATTTTTTCTAAAGATTTTGTTTATTTGTTAGAGACAGAGAGAGAGAAAGAACAAGCAGGGGGAGGGGCAAGAGGGAGAGGGAGAAGCAGACTCCTTGCTGAGCAGGCATCCCGATGTAGGGCTTGATCCCAGGACCCTGGGATCATGATCTGAGCCAAAGGCAGATGCTTAACTGACTGAATCACCCAGGAGCCCCTGAACTGTGCTTTTTAAATTATTGCTAGTGGGTAACCCTTTTCCCTCTTTTCCTTCGAGATCTGAATCTGCTAATTATCCTCTTGATTCCCTTCCTTTCAACTGGATCTTTCTGTAACGATATACTCACACTTCTCCCACCTATTTTAATTTTTTTCTACCATTTTCCCCCTACAAAAGTGTGGTAAAGGCAGTAATCTGTAACTGCTACCTTATTTTTTGAAGGGGGTTCACTCCTTGACTCCATTTTTGCCTGCACATGCTAATGAAATATCATCTTCAATTTTTAAAAAATCTTTTTATTGAAATATAATATGCATTTAGCAAGGTGTTGTAATTCTTAACTGTACAGCTCAATTAATTTTTAGATGTGTAAACATCCTATAGCTATATCCATGTAGATGCCAACAGATCAAGAGAAAACATTTCATCACCCTCAGTGGCTCCCTCATGCCTTGAACAATAACTATTTCTCCCCAGAGGTGACGCACATAGTAAGAGCATAAAGTATACTATTTTTAAGTGTATGGCTTGATGACTTTTTAATATATGAATATGTAAATGTGTAAATGATTACCCACATAACTATTATCTAGAACTAGGTATGGAACATTTAGTAGCTTTTAAAAAAGAACAGCTTTATTGAGATATAATTGAGATGCCATGAAATTCACCCTTTGAAAATGTACAGTTCACTGGTTTTTAGTATATTCACAGAGTTGTTTGGTTGTCACCACTGTCTAATTCTAGAACACTTTCATTACCCTAAAGAGAAACACCATGCTCATAAGCAGACCCTCCCGATTTCTTCCTTCCCCCAGCCTCTGGCAACCATTCATCTACTTTCTATTTCTATAGATTTGCCTATTGTGGAAATTTCCCGTAAAGGAAATCATACAGTGGTGGCCTTTCACCTGACAGGCTCCCTCACTGGCATAACATTTTCAAGGATTACCCCTTGTGACATACATTATACTGCATTCGTTTAATTGCCATATACTATTTTGTTCTATGGATAGCATCACATTTTGCTTATTCTTTCATCAGTTGATAGACATTTGGGTTGTCTTGGCTATTCTGAATACTGCTGTATGAGCACTTTTGTATACATTTTTGTGTGGACATATGCTTTAACTTATCTTAGGTATATACCTAGGAGTAGAATTGGTAGGGCTTTTGGTAACTCTGTGTTTTATATTTTTAACAACTGCCAAACTTGTTTTTCAAAGTGGTTGTACCATTTTGCATTCCCACTAGCAATGTTTGACAGTTTTAATTCTTCATATTCTCACCAACACTTATTATCGTCCCTTTTGTTTATTACAGCCATCCTAGTGGCTGGGAAATAGTACCTCATTCCTGGTTCCTATACCTGGAATATCTTCCTTTTCTCTCCCCATCTTAAAAATCTGTCATTCAAATTGTACCTTTTCGGCGCACCTGGGTGGTTAAGCATCTGCCTTCAGCTCATGATCTAGGGATCCTGGGATTGAGCCCTGCTTTGGGCTCCCTGCTCAGCAGGGCAGTCTGCTTGTCCCTCTCCCCGCTTTTCTCTCTCTCTCTCACTCTCTCTGAAATAAATAAATAAAATCTTAACAAACAAATTGTACCTTCTCCATAAAGCCTTTTCATGACCACCCCAACTGAACATGATTCTTTTTTTCTTTGAATTCTCTAGAACATTGCTTATATCTCTCTTATGGTCTATTTATTTCCCTTATGTTGTGGTTCTTCGTGTATCTTTTTTATCATTACACTAAAAATTCCTTAATGGTAGGTACAATATCCTAGTGATCTTTAAATCCCTAGATTCTAAGTCTCTGAGGAGGTATATATGGTGAAGCAAGAAGATAAAAAGGCAGATTATGATATGTACAAAAGATAAATATTAATATGTATCTTTTTGATTTTGTGTGTGTGTGTGTGTGTGATAGATTACACTTTGGGAGTGCCTGCCAAATATGCCGTTGGGAAAATTACTTAATTTCTAGAAATTGGAGCAGGTCAGTTCATTATATGCTACTCTGTGATAGAAATGGGAATTACTTTCTTTGAAGATTTATGTTGTTAAATTATTTTTATATTTACAGAGTAACAATAAAGCAGTGGAACATTTTTCTTTTAAGTTTCTTTCCATTTTCCCAGTTGCTTAGCTCAACATGTTTGGCCTAAAAATCAATGTACCCACACTAGAAACCATGTGTTGAGAAGTTGAGGATGCAGATGGCTGAGAGTAGATTTGTATCTATATTTGTATCAGTCTTCTTGTAGTAGAAATTCCACAGAAATGGAGGTGCTTCACTCATTCAAATAGCTCTTGATTGAAATTAGTATTTCTGTTACAAGCCCCAAATCACAACTCTGTATATTTTGGTGGGGGCTGTGGAATTTATTGCTGTGGAAATTTGATGCTTGTATTTTTAATCCTGGGGTGTGTGTTTGCATGATCTGACCTCTGATGGTTGGCTTCTGATTGATTGGCTTTCAGAAGCAATATATTTTTTTAAATTTTTATTTATTTATTTTTTAAAAATATTTTTTAAAGATATTTTTAATTTATTGATTTGACAGAGAGAGAGACAGCCAGCGAGAGAGGGAACACAAGCAGGGGGAGTGGGAGAGGAAGAAGCAGGCTCCCAGCGGAAGAGCCTGACATGGGGCTCGATCCCAGAACGCCAGGATCACGCTCTGAGCCGAAGGCAGACGCTTAATGACTGAGCCACCCAGGCGCCCCAGAAGCAATATATTTTAGTAAAGATTTTAGAATCAAGTCTAATACTTATTGTGCTCATTTAAGCTGTGTACCTTACTGTCCCCTAATACATCAGATGAAAAAATGGAATGCATTCCCCTTTCTTCTTAAACCCTTATGCCCTCTTAAACTCAGTAGTATTTTAGCAGAGTTTTAATAATAACCATTTAGTATCTTTGAACAGAAATTTAAAAGTATATCTTTGTAGTGTGGTTAATTTTGTGAAATTTGGTTTGCTGACTAAGATTTTCTGTTTTCAGAGGAAGAAAAAGTGGCTTTTGTTAACTGGGTCAACAAAGCCCTGGAGGATGACCCTGACTGTAAGCATCTCCTACCCATGAACCCCAATGATGGCAGCCTTTTCAAATCACTTGCAGATGGCATCCTTCTTTGGTGAGTTGAACATTTTAGGTTAAGGGAGATATGTTCTTCCTCTCTCCATTGATGAGCATTCAGTAAAAACTACAACTCCGTGAACAAGTGGCTATGTAGGTATTGAAGAATTTATATCACGTGGAAAATTAAGTACCAGATGCTTTCCAAAATTTTTCTTCAAATGTGATCTATTGGTTTTCTGATGCCTTTTCTATTTCCTTACTGATGCCAGAACAGTTTTGAGTTATTCCTCTGATGTATTTAAACATGTTCACAAGGTTTCTTTTTTTCATTTTCAATAAAGAATTATTGATTAGGACAGGGACATGAGGAAATGTAAAAGAAAGATATATCTCATTTTGCTTAAATGAAATTAATGTTTTGTATCAGTCTTGTCATATCCTTGGCTCTTTGCAGTATGTTTCTGCTCACTAGACTGTAAACTCTCTGGGGACATGCCTTTGTCTCTGTTGTGTATACTATAGTCCCAGCATACGTCTTTGTACGAAGCAAGTGTCTTTTTTTTTAAGTTTATAAAAATATAAAAAACTTATGAAGAAGAGTAAGTACACAAATATTCTTATCACCCATAACTAGCTATTATTAATATTATGGCATGTTTCTTTCAGTCTTTTTTTCCTGTGTTTTTACTTAAAAAGAAAAAGAAAACCTCCAACCTACCCACAAATACAGGATATTAGTTTTTAAGTAACATAAAATATACCTTGACTTCCACCTACAGTTCTAATCTTTTTCTCTGACCTTCAGAGGAAATTCCTATCATGAATTGAATGGGTATTTTCCTATCTTTATTTTAAAATATAAAATATGTTCTAAAATCTAGAGATAAATTTTATATTAATTTCTCTTATAATGTTTGAGTTATTAAAATTTTAGAAAGACCGTGTCTCTGGCTTTTACTGCAACAGGAGTGATTCTGACCCTGTTGATACCACTTTATGAAACTTGGCTTCTTGAGAATTTGTTTTACATTTCAGACTGCTGAATGCTGGTGATCATTAAATGAAATAAAGACAGGACTCACATAAAGAAAATGCAAGACAGTTTTAAAAAAATTAGGAGGATATGCTAAGATTACTATTGCAGTGAGTTATTGATTTGTTTTAGGTTAGGGAACATTTCTTAGATTTTAAAAAGTAAGTCCCTGACATGAATCACAGTATATTTTAAAGAAATGGATTGTTATTGTTATTACTTTTCAAAATTTAACTATTTTGTCTACTTGCGAAAACAAACTAAAAAGTCTTAAATAATTTAACTTTAATTATTTATCTTATATAAACTGGGAGTGTTAAGCTAAATTATTGCCATTTTCTCTGTAGCAAAATGATCAACTTATCTGAACCAGACACAATTGATGAAAGAGCCATTAATAAGAAAAAGCTCACCCCTTTCACTATTTCTGTAAGTATTTGCCCTTTGCTAGTAATCATGTTACTGTGTTGTAAAATGTAAGGCCTTTATTAATGGGTGTTTAGGCCCAGGCAAAACTTTTTTTACTCCAGTTTTATTGAGAAATAACTGACATATTTCACTGTGTAAGTTTAAGGTATACAGTGTGACGGTTTGATTTACATATATGGTGAAATGATGACCACAACAGGTTCAGCTAACCAATAGGTGCATCTTCCTCTATAGATACAATAAAAAGAAAAGAGAGAGAAAAAAAAAAAAAAAAGGACAAAAATTTTCTCTTTGTGATGAGAATTCATAGGATCTACTCTCAACAACTTTGCTACATACCATACAGCAGTGTTAGCTGTACTCATCGTGTTGTACATGACATCCCTAGTACTTGATTATCTTAAAACTGCAAGTTTGTACCTTTTGACCACCTTCCTCCATTTTTTCCTCCCCCCCACCCTTTGCCTTTGGTAACCACAAGTCTGATCTCTTTTTCTGTGAGTTTGGTAATTTTTGCTTTATTTTGTTTTAGATTTCACATATGAATGAGGTCATATTGTATTTGTCTTTGTCTGACTTAATTTCACTTAACATAATGCCTTCAAAGTCCATTCATGTAAAATGTTGGATTTAACATAATTTCAGTTTCCTTTTTATAAAAACTAGGTTTTATTAAATAAAAATTCAGCTGCATTTTGTACTGAATGAAATTAAGATTCAAAATGCTTTGGATGAGGGCGACTGGGTAGCTCAGTTGGTTAAGTATCTGACTCTTGATCTCAGCTCAGGTCTTAATCTTGGGGTGTGGGTTCAAGCCCCAGCGTGGAGCCTACCCACTTAAAACAAACAAGCAAGCAAGCAAACATTGTTCAGACTGCTTTGGATGAGCTTTACTTATAATAATAGTATTCAGGTTATATTATTGTAATCATTGACTTGCTATATTAATGAATATTTGCTTGATGCTGTTGTTCTTGGTTGAAATAAGAGCACTGTATAGTTTTACCCCGTGTTTTACTATTTCACAGAATTTGAGTTATTCTTTTTTACTATATTTTTCTGTGGTCAGCTTCTCCATTCAGGTCTTGTTAAAGTCCAAGAATTTATGGTTACCACAATTTTCCCCTCAAAATCTCTAGAGCAGTGCTGGATATCAATAGTTTCTAAGTACTTACTGGGTACCAGTCACTGTTCTAAACAAACTGCATGAATTATCTCTTTGAATTTTTCCGGCACCTTTAAAAAAAGGTAGATACTACGATTTTACAGATGAGAAAACTGAGGCACTGAGAGGTTACCCAGTGGCAGAACCAGGATGTGATCCCAGTGGTCCAGTTCTAGAGCCCACCTTATAATCCCTGTGTACTTCCACTCTTGTGTGGTGGTAGTAATCACAACTAGTGCATATACTAGTCACAGCTGCAGCTATTAAAAGTGAGCTAATGCTAAGCTATTTCCCTTATTTCTCTTGGCAAATACAATTCTTGATTTTGCTAAAGTTGTTAAACTTCTTTTATAAGGAAGCTACAACCTTAGGGCAGTGGTACATGGTTAATCTTGGAGTATCCAAGGGGTACTCCCATTTCCTGTATCCTTGAGGAGTATGAATTGGATGTTGACTAACATGGCTTTCTTGTCTCCCACTTTCCAATAAGCAATAATATTACATATTCCTAGCAGGAGCTACCATTTCTGATAAATAAATTTCCAGAAGTTTATTTTCTTTCACATCTTGTGTCAGGATGCTTTGTTTAATAACTCTGATTGTTGAAAATATTCATACATCTTATTTTTAAGATACATGTGTCACATAATTTTTTATGGCACTGGCTCTGTAATAAAGCATTTCTCAGTGTTGTACAAATTTATTGTCTGGTATTACTTTCAACGTTTGTATGTAGTGCATTAAAGGAAATAAAGAAAAAATATTCTGTATCTATTTTACAATAACTACAGGATGGGTCTGAGGAGCTAAGTCTTTTACAGTTTTATTTTTAGAGATGACATTCTTCCAATATGAGTAGGGGTTAATAGTCTAGATCTTTAGGGGGCTTGAAAGAGTATACTAATGAATAAAGAAAGATCTCTGGGAAGGAGCAAAGTGTTACTGTGGATATTAAATCCATCTTGTTTTTTTAGTAATTTTAGAGCTCTGGGAATAGATTGTCTAGAATACTACCTGTTTCCCGTGAAACTTTATCCAAAAGAAGGCTCATTCATGATGGGTATTAAGGAGGGCACATATTGCATGGAGCACTGGGTGTTATACTCAATAAATCATGGAACACTACATCAAAAACTAAGGATGTACTGTATGGTGACTAACATAACATAATAAAAAATTACTATTAAAAAAAGGCTCATTCATTTGTAAAAGATTCTAAAGCTGTGATAATATAGCTTTTTACCTCATGATGATGGGTTTATGTAGTATCATGATGTATGAAAGAAGAGAAATATGAAGGGGTGAAAATGACATACAGTAACTATGAAAGCAAGGGAAAGAGATCAAGTAGTAAAGTACTGGTTAAAATCATGGGATTTTTTTTTTGAGTAGTAGTATTTTGCTTGTATAAATATTACTTATGTTTCAAAAATCTGAATTTTCACAATCTGTTGCTTCTTATTTACCTTCACAACTTGTCAATAAGATTTTGGAAAGTACTTTCTCACACATAGTTTTCTTTGTGGCAATTCAGGAAAACTTAAACCTAGCTCTGAATTCGGCCTCAGCCATTGGTTGTACAGTGGTCAACATTGGTGCACAAGATCTCAAAGAAGGAAAACCTCACTTGGTCTTGGGACTTCTCTGGCAGATCATCAAAATTGGTCTTTTGGCTGATATTGAGCTTTCCAGGAATGAAGGTAAGATCAAAAATATTTACTTTTCATTGACATATACTTACTATGGGAAGAATTTATATTTCATTGTTTTCCTTTCAGCTCTAATTGCGTTGCTAAGGGAAGGTGAGGATCTAGAAGAGCTGATGAAGCTTTCTCCAGAGGACTTACTTCTGCGATGGGTGAACTACCATCTGACCAACGCAGGATGGCAAACCATCAGAAACTTCAGCCAAGACATTAAGGTTTATATTTTAATGTTCATAACTGTGATATAAAATAAGGTTGTAGAATGTAAAAAAACAAAAGGTGTTTCGAATGAATTTCGAATTGAAGTTTAATTCATAAGGACACAGTGTAGAAAATGAAATTTTGCATTTCTCTAAGGTGGATCTCCCAATTATAATTGCAAAATCTTTTATTTAAAAAAAAACTGGTTTAAACTGGTGGCTACCAGAAGGGAGGTGGGTAGGGGGATGGGTGAAATAGGTGATGGGGATTAAGGAGGGCACTTGTGGGGCACCTGGGTGGCTTAGTTGTTAAGTGTCTGCCTTCGGCTCAGGGCGTGATCCTGGCGTTATGGGATCGAGCCCCACATCAGGCTCCTCTGCTGGGAGCCTGCTGCTTCTTCTCCTACTCCCCCTGCTTGTGTCCCCTGTCTCTCTGGCTGTCTCTCTCTCTGTCAAATAAATAAATAAAAATCTTTAAAAAAAAAAAAAGGAGGGCACTTGTGATGAGCACCAGCTGTTGTATGGAAGTGGTGGATCACTGTACTGTATGCCCGAAACTAGCATTACATTGTATATTAACTAACTGGAATTTAAATAAAGACTTAAAAAAATAAAAAGGACAAAATTTTCTTTTGCAATAAAGAAAAACTGGTTTGTTGGTATTTAAGAAGAAATACAACTGGCTGTGAGAAGGAGATACTAGCCCTAGCAGATCAAAGTATTCTTTCCCATTTTATGTGCCATAGAGAGACTAAATCATAATGAGGATGTCAGTCTATTAATTTGGACTGAGAATTCATCTTCACTGGACAAGAGGCCCTTGTGGGCCTGATCAGTTCAATACCCTTACTCCCACTTTGCCAATAACCAGTTAACAGGAGACCAAATATCTGAGGGTCCAGGGAATCAGTAGACAAAAGGAATTCTTCAGGTATGTTTCTCAACTAAAATAGCTTGAAATGCTTCCCTCCCTACTGGGAGAGCTTGTCAAGGAAACTATAACATTCAGTGTGCCTAACAGTCCTCCCATGGTCACTCCCTAGACATGAATTGCCAAATTGGGTCCCTGTGACTCCTTCTTCTCTATGCTTTTCTTTCCACCCAGACTAATCAGCATTGGCGTTTATTTGTATTTTCTCTCTAGATATATTAACACATTCAGTCAGATTATGTTCTTGTCATAATGGGCTTAGCTGACAGTCTCTTTCTTTGAAGTGACACTGTATTTCTCTGCTTTCATCTATTATATGCTCATTTAAAAATTTATTTTGGGGGGGCTCTCTTATTTTAAAATTCAGTTCATCAGGTATTTATTAAATCCCTCCTATGGGGTATTATGCCAGGCATGGGGGATGCAAAGATTTAGCTCTTGCGAAGCTCTCCAGTTACACAGGGAGATAAACATCTAGTAAATGGATATTTCATCCACTACTATATAACAAGCCACTTGGAACTTAATAGCTTAAAATAACAATATCGTTTCTCATGATTCTGTGGGTTACTGTGGCTTGGTGAAGTGGTTCTGCTTTTGTTCCGGATCACTAACTCATTCATTCAGCCGTCAGTTGGGCTGGTCAGGAGGGTGCACGAGGGCACCACTCACATGTCTAGTGCCTCACAGTGTCTCCATGAGGCCTTTCCATAAGGCTTGCGCTTCCTTGCGCTTCCTCACAGCATGATAGTCTCAGATAGTTGGAGTTCCTCCATGGAGGCCAACTTCAAGGGGGAGGAAGCAGAAGCTCTTAAAGCATGGGATTAGAAGCCCCAGCACATCACTTTCACTGCATTCTGTTGTTCAGAGCAAGTCACAAGACCAGTCTGAGTTAAAGGGGGGAAGGCTTCCAGAAGATAATACTTGACCCTAATCTTAACTGATGCTTGGGGACATAAATAAATGAAAAGGTGAAGAAAGGTATTCCAGGTATAGGGAACAGTGTCACTAGAAGCTGTGAGGTGTGAAACCAGCATGGTGCATTCAGGAGCCTGTAAGTAATAAGTAAAATTACTAAGTTATTCCATTCTCTAAGATGAGAACAGTTTCTTCAGTTTGAGTACTATTTTCCTGAATCAAATGATTGATTTTATTCATTTAAAAAATTCTATTTCATGTCTTTCCTTGAAGGATTCAAGAGCTTATTTTCATCTGCTTAATCAGATTGCACCTAAAGGTGACCAGGGTGGTGGACCTGCCATTACCATTGACCTTTCAGGATTTAATGTGAGTACAGTTTTTAATTAGAGATGTTTTTATTTCAGTAAAATATACATTAACAAAATATACCATATTAACCATGTTTAAGTGTATGGTTCTTTGAGGCATTAAATACATTTGCAGTATGTGCAACCATCACCATCTCCAGAACTTTTCATCATCCCATAGTGAAATCTGTACCGATTAGACAATAATGCCCTATTCCCTTCTCCCCCAAACCTCTGGTAACTACTGTTGTACTTTCCATCTCTGTGAGTTTGACTAGTGAGTACAGTCAAATTTAGAGTGCAGTTCTCTACAGGCAGCATTCCCTGATGAAGTCCTCAGCTCTTCCATTAAACCTTGGCCCTTTGTTCCTCAGAAGTTTTTTCATGCTCTAGGCTTCAGATCCCCATGCTAAGCCATCTGGCTGTCATAACTGACAGAATTCTGAAACTGAGTATGTGTGGAATCAACCCTACATCCACTTCTTCCTGGTGAAGTATAACTGGAACTCACAAGGGTGCTTTTGTGACTATCACTGTATACTAGGAAAGGGAGCAACAAACCATTGCTAAGCACCTGATTATCAGTTCTTCCAACTTATATTCAGAAATATATGAAGTAAAAGATGGCAATTCCTAGCATTTATGGCGTCGGAAGGACTGACGCAGATCCTGACCTAACACATTTTCTAGGAAGCCCATTTTTTAGCATAAGTTGTAAATACTGGGGATAGTTCTATCTAAACATTAAAATCTGAGCAGATATAGTTTTTATGAAAATCTGTCAAGTACTTAAAGTGCAACAGCCAAATGGTTTTAAAGGCAAGTTGAGTTGGGGCGCCTGGGTGGCACAGCGGTTAAGCGTCTGCCTTCAGCTCAGGGCGTGATCCCGGCGTTGTGGGATCGAGCCCCATATCAGGCTCCTCCGCTGTGAGCCTGCTTCTTCCTCTCCCACTCCCCCTGCTTGTGTTCCCTCTCTCGCTGGCTGTCTCTATCTCTGTCGAATAAATAAATAAAATCTTTAAAAAAAAAAAAAAAGATGTTTTAAATAAAAAAAAAATAAAGGCAAGTTGAGTGAGTCATTACAAATGAATTACATTTTACATTATTACAATGAAACATTGGAGAAAGTATTGCAAAACTGCAAAATCAGCAAATTAGTTTGAGTCAAAAAAATTAGGAACTTAAACTTATGGAAAATTTCAAACATAACAAAAAAATGAACAAACTCAGTATAATGAACTACCCCCAGGTTCAACAACTATCAACTCATGATCAGTCTTTATTCATTTATCACCCATCCTTCCTCTTGTGTTATTTTGAAGCAAATCCTAGACATCATATCATTTCATCGATAAGTATTTCAATTTGTATTTCTAGAAGATAAAGAAACTTTAAGAATATAACCATAATACCTTATCATACCTAAAAAATTAACAATAATCTGTAATACCAAAATATTTAATCAACACTGACATTTCCAGTTACTTCTTAAATGTCAGATTTTCTTTTTATAATTTATTTGAATTAAGATCTGAATAAGGTCCATATAATTTGTTCATGTCTAAGGTAGAAACTTTTTATTGTTTAATAGTACTGAACTTATTGCTTTCTCTGATTTCATTTACATTTTTACTTCTTTGTAACTGATGCACAAAATGAGATAAGTCATAATTCTTGGTCATGATATACTCTCATCATGGGTCCATACATGTCCCTCTTTTTATTTATTTTTGTTTGTAGTTGTTTTAAAATTTTAACAAGTCTGTATGAACTGTCAATCCAACAAGAAAGCTAAGACCCTGATGCGAATTTATGTTTAGTTCTCTACTTCTTCCCTATTCCATCTTTCTGCCTCACCTTAATGTGATACTCACCATCTTCAATCTTATGTTCATTGTTCTTTTGTTTCTCTTTTTATATAATTTTCTTTCAACCAAATATATCCCTTACAAAATTAAATTTTTCATTTTACTTTTTAACTTCACACAAAGCTTATTACCTTGTACATAAATTCCTAGTACTTATTTTGAACATATATTGCTAAGAGTCACTCACATCATTCGATATCACTGTGTAAATATGACACAGTTTATTTGTCTCCTGTTGACAAGTGTTTGGTTTGTTTCCAGGATTTTGCACTTGTGAATAGTGCTGTTCTTCTGATTTTAATAATTTATTTGTATTGAACTTGTTTTTCATTGAAAAAGAGTCTACTGGAAATATTATTCAGAGTAGAATGGATGAGACAACTAAACCTCTTAGCCAGAAGGAATTCTAATATATGGCCTTGACAAAATGATTTATAATTTGACCAGTAGGAGCTAACTGATACAAAACTTGAGAGTTTATTTTTCTGTATCATTTAATATATTTCCAGAAAAGTGATTGCTTTTAAATACATCTATCAATAAAAAATTATGCCAATCAAAAGTTCATTTTGACCATTTTTGTTTTATTTTGTTGTTTAGGAGAAAAATGACCTGAAGCGTGCTGGATTCATGCTTCAAGAAGCAGATAAACTGGGCTGCAAACAGTTTGTTACTCCTGCAGATGTGGTTTCAGGCAATCCTAAACTTAATTTAGCTTTTGTAGCTAATCTGTTTAACACATACCCATGCCTACACAAGCCCGATAATAGCATCGATGTGAATTTACTGGAAGGTATGTTCTCTCTGCCTTTAATTGCTTCACTGTATGTGTCTTCTTGTGGTATTGACCTTCTTTACTGTCAGAGGTACGGGATTGTGGTGGGAGATGAAGTTTACTGTGTGTAGGCATGTGCATCCACTAAAAAGTTCGTATTAAGGAAAGTGCTTGTTGGTTTTGTTAAAAGAGAATGCTGGGGTAAATCTTACTTGTCTGTCATTTCTCCATCAGAGTTTAGTGAAAACTATCATACATTTAAAATAGTCTCTTAAATGACCACATAACATAACTCCCCCACCAATATGGACAATGAATTATCTATTGGAAAAAATAATCATTTTGTAGCTTTTTTTTCTCCTTTGAAAGCTACAGTTTGACTCCAGTATTGTTCTCTTTTTAATGTTTTTAAGGTACATGAAAAAAAATTTAAATATTCATTACTTGTCTTGTTGTGTGTGGGCTATTGTTATCTGTCTCATAATTTATGATACTTTCCTATTTTGCTTCGTGAAATGCAGATTTGACCCCTCCTAATGTAGGTACTGTATTTAGTACTTTTCTATACTCTATAAATATATTCATTCTGAACGTTCTTTTTATTAGTACCATTTATCCTTTCTATCTGGGTTGATATTTATTTTTTGCATTGTTCATGCTGTGTTTTTTCTGTCTTAATATGCCTAAAGAATGACAACAAGGAAGAACACAAATGAAACTGAATTAGAATAGCACGGCAAGGCTTGATTATGTGAACTCTCCACTGAATCTGCCTTCTATAATGATGGGATATTGTAGTTGTAAGCACACTAAAAATCAGTTTTGACAATTGGATTTCATGATGTAAAACCTTTATCCCTCTCCCATGAATAAACACAATAATCTTTTATCGCTAGTAATCTTAGAAGGATCTGTTTAGGTTCTGTTTTGTATGAGCTATGTTACATCTTTTGAATGTCATTGAAGCTTACGATATATGAATTGTCGTAATGACAAAAACATTCTTGCTGTCTAGTTCTTTCTCCCTATCTTTGTTCCCTAGCCTGTCTTCTTTTTTGTTCTCATACTCTCACACGCATACCCAAACCCACATTAGTATCAGAAGG
Organism: Ursus arctos; assembly: GCF_023065955.2. Taxonomy (NCBI): domain Eukaryota; kingdom Metazoa; phylum Chordata; class Mammalia; order Carnivora; family Ursidae; genus Ursus; species Ursus arctos. Next base: position 20,635,744 of record NW_026622875.1, on the reverse strand, counting down.
AAAGGTAAAAACAGTGGCAGCAGTCAGAGGGAGGGGCCCATCACTAGTTGCCCTGGTTTGGAGAAGGCAGTCTTCAGGTAGGGGTTCTTGTTGGCTGGGAGAACTTGGTGTTTCACTATCCTTTCTCTCACATTACCTACCTTACTCCCTCCCTTCCCAGAGGGGAATAGAATGAGAAATTGGTTTCATGATCTTCTTCTCTTTGACTGCCACAACCAGAGTTCCAGTGTCCTTGACACTTTATAGTTACATCTTCTTGATTAATGAAAGAAGTTTCAGATTTAACAAATATGGTCTTTGAGGAATATGATTAATTCAATTCAGTCTCCCTGAGGTCCAGTAAAATAAAGACTATATTCTCTACATAGATATGTAATTGAGTGGGAAGATAGATAAAAGTGTAGATTTTTCAGCAGAGAAATTGAGGGTGAGGGATTAGAACTCTAAAAAAAAAATTAATAAAACAGAAGACTGCTAACTTTTTATCAGTCTGGAAAATTTCAAAATCCCTCTGTCTCTTACAATAGAAGGCATTGTTTAGAGTGGCATATTAAAAATGATCTGCTTTTTATAGTCACTGAGTTCTTGCTAGATATCTTTTCCAACTTGCTCGCTCTCTTATTTGTCATGTTTGAATTCTTTTGCTAGTGTTCAGCATGCTTTTGGAATTTTTCAGTGTGAATAGGATTGCTAAACATTTCCATTAGTATTTCCTCTATTTATATAAGAAGATACTATGGGAAATATTTATCAATCATCTTTATTTAGAACATATGTATATCCTGATACGTCTGCCAAAAATGTATTTGACTTAAACTGTCACTAGAATTTTTCCTCTGTAAATTGGTTTTTATAGATCCTTTTGAAATTTGAAGCTTGACCTTATCACATCCCATATTCATGCTCTCATTGGCAAAGAATTTTATCTGTATGGAATTAGAGAAAATTAAAAACCCAACTAAATATAAAGCCTTCATATTAAATTGAGCCAAATATGTGGGCTATGTATGGAGAGGCCATCTCAGAATTCATCTATGGTGATAGAAAATACATAGGCTGTGGTTTTACACTTTGTTCAAATATCGGGTCCACCATTTAGTATCTGAGTGACTTCTGTGTGCTTTGGTTTTTTTCATCTATAAAACAAGATTAATAATACTAATTTTGAAGAATTATAGACCAAGTTAAAATGACCTTTCATAAATGGGTTTAGCATACAGTACGTGCTCAGTAATATGTTGGAAAGAGGAAAACATCACTTAGCGCATTTAGTGAGTATTCAATATATGTTAGTTCCTTTTCTTTCCTCTCAGTAGTCTACTTGTGGTATATTTGTTATTTTTTTCTGGAACTTTTTGTCAATAGCAGATATCAGTTTGGCCCTGAAAATGAAATGTTTTGTAGTTCTCTCTTTTATATCAGCAATGAACATTTTACTTCTAAGATTGCTTTAGTTGTCTGCAATACAGACAACATTTACAATCTGGAATACATATGTTTTTGTAATGCTTTACCATGGCTCTTGCACAAATGCGTAGTGCTTCTGGCTTTGAGCATTTATTTACCAAGACAACTTGAAATGGTATTAGATAAATAAACGCTCACTTACATAATCTAGTTTACTTTCCAGGCATCAAAAATGAAAATAATAGCGATATAATCAGTTGAAAACAATGGGAAGAAATATGAATGCTTGAAGCTTATAACAGTTTCAGAACTCAGTCAAAATACTAGTGTCTTTTAAAATATTATTTGCTGTATCATCAAGTTCAGCAGAATTTAGATATTATTTCAATTAAAAATTAGACTATTGTTACACTAGCAATGTTTGTAATTTTAAAACATAACTTGGATTTTCCCAGAAGGAAATAATGTAAAAATTCTCTAATTACTAGAGAAAAATCTATTACAGATTGTAATACAGAAACAACTAAAAGGTAAATCCAAGTCACATGCATCAAACTGTTGATGATAGTACACTTAAATTTATGTCGCTTTAGGGAAAGTTCAGATATTTAATTTGTACTTGTTTAATAACTCCTACAAACAGGCAAACATGGCTTCTAGGAATATTTAGTTTAACTTGGTTCTTTTTTAAAGGGTTTTCAAATAGGTTAATTATCATAAAGTGATAGTGGCAGATACAACAGACTGGTCAGTTACCTTTTATGCAGGCCAGAGGGAACAGAATTTAAGAAATTATATGGCTACATAATTTAATAGAGCAAAAATTAAAGTAGATTCTGGGAATGCCATTAGGTATTAGCATAGAAAATGAAACAAAAATATAGTGGACAAATTATTTCCTGAACAGCTGCAGAAAAAACCAGAATCCTTTAGATTTTACAAGGTTTGGTGTCTCTTCTGGATGTGCAGGATGGTATTACCTGTGGCACTTACTCTGAAGATGATTGTAGAGATGGCTCTAGAGGAATGGGTCCCTGGAGCTCAGATGGTTATAGATTTAGATGCCTCATTGTTCTGGGAATCCCACAGGAGTCAAAGTCTAGAGAGGGACCTGAACTTGCCTATAGTTTAGAAGTGATGAGAGGTGTAAATGTTTTACGTTTTTCACAAGTCTGGTGATGAGATATAGGTTAGGACATTCCATTGCCCCCTACCTTTGCTGAAAACAAATAATACTACAGATAGTCACTTAGGATTATTTGTCGTCTAGAGAATGACTAGAAGGCAGACATGACAAGGAGAATCCATCCTGCTCTCTGCCCACTTTGTGGTACATGATAACCCATATTTTTCTTGTAGATGGTATGAGCATTGCTATGAAGGGAATGCTCAGGGAGGTTAGGTAATCATAGGTTAAATAATAGTGCCTGCCAGGAGTTTCTTACTGAGGTGATCTCTGAGGTCTAGGAACTTCCTAGGATAAGATGTCTTTCTCTTAGCACCCAGGGTGGGGGCTCTGTCCCTCATGTATTTTCAGTAGTGACGATCTAAAATAACTCAGGAAGCCTGTAAAATAGTCATATCCCTTCATTACCTATAATCCCCTCTCCCCTACATTGCCGTTTGGTGTAATTAAAATGTAGGTTTGGGTGCCCAGAAACTTCCCCGTGTAAAACCAAAACCTGTACAAATCTAGAAACACTGCATTGGGAAAGGCACAGCTTGTCTTTTGTGTCGGCGGTGCTAATGTTACCGTGACCGCTAAAAGATTTTGTTTCAGTAATTTTTAGCCAGCGCCGTTTGCATGTGATCCTAACTACAGCTATGATCATGTAAGTTTCTCTGTCACAGAGAAAGCCATGACTCAGTAATTCAGACATCAAAGAAAGGACTCTAGATAGAGAAATTTAGAGCAAACGGACGCCTTTTAGATGGGAGGAGGGGAAGGACTTTGGCAATAAGACTTATTTTCTCCCCAAAAGATTATAGTATCACAGAAACCATGGCAAAGTATGTATGACTGGTTTGCACCTGCCAGGATGGTTTAAAATATATTTCTTGATGCCTTTTGTCCTGAATCATCAGTATGAACTTGTGTCTGCTCTAGGAGAGAGCAAGGAAGAGAGAACATTTCGGAACTGGATGAATTCCTTGGGGGTCAACCCATACATTAATCATTTATACAGGTAAATATTTTATTGTGTTTTAATTTTATGGCCAGAGTCCACCTTTTCTAGTTGCAAACCATAGGTATGTTAACATTAGTACAGTTTTTAAAAATCACAAGAATTTTAACCAACATTTAGAATTTCAGAATGCTGGAGCCTGGCAATACAATGGATTTTTAAAGAAAAGTAAAGTATTATTTAAAAAGATCAGAATATGATAATAGTTATAATTTTTGATGATATAAACAATTTGATGAAGATAATCCATCTTATTACTCTTTTATAATTATTGATCAGAAAAATAATAAATTATTTCAACTGTTAACAGAATAGCAATATTTTATAAGTTGTTCTTATCATTATATCAATATTTTAAATTATAATTCATACTTTCTATTTTTGCCAAAATCTACCTCAGTTTTCCCTTAATTCGTTGCAGATATTTGTTTCCAATTTGTAGAAATAACTTGCTTTCCCTGAGTAATTGTGATTTATCTTATTCTTTCTTGTTTAAAATGACAACACATTATCAACATTGGTAGGACTAAGAAAATATTTTACTGAATATTTTCTGTGCTGTCTGGTAGTGCTAACAATGTGTCTTTCTAAGTTTGTATAAGAAGAAACCTTTTCTCTTCATTATAGGATCTACCAGCCTGCATTTAAAAATGGAAAAGAACTCAAGTTTTGCTAATTGTATATTAATAATTTACATACCAAGGAAACTCCTTAATGAACAGTAACTAAATTATTATTTAAATATGAACTTAAGTCTAATGCCACAAAGACCAATTCACTGGCTAATTGAAGATTTATGATACAGTAATTTCTGCTTCTTGGTGTATATTCAAAATCTTGTTTAAAATCTAAAACCAGAGCACCTGGGTGGCTCAGTTGGTTAAGCGTCTGCCTTCGGCTCCGGTCATGATTCCAGGGGCCTGGGATGGAGGCCCTCGTTTGGCTCCATGCTTTGCAGGGAGTCTGCTTCTCCCTCTGCCCCTCTCCCCACTTGTGTTCTCTCTCTCAAGTAAATAAAATCTTTAAAAAAATTTAAAAAAAAATCTAAAACCAGTACTACCTTATGGTAACCAGCTTTGATGTAATGGACTGATATTTGAAGAACTCTTTAAAAGTGTTTAAATTCCAGCCAGATGACAGAGATATATCATTTAGACTGGAACTCTCATGATAGTAGCAAGGCAGTAAAGGAATCAAATATTGGGAGTGAGGAGGGGGAGTGAGGAGGGATAAGATCTTTACAGAATAATGTGAAACAATGTGAAAGAATTTTGGAAAAGGGAATTCAGAAAATTCTCAGAAGTAACATAACCCTCAAGAGAACTATCATATATAGAAAAACAGTAGCCAGAGTGTCCATGAATTTGTGTCTGGATCATATTCCTAAACCCTAAGTTTTTTTAACTCCTCTCCTGCAGTACACCAAATCTAAAGCAAACCAAAGCATTAGCGTAATTTAGGTCGATTTTAAATGAAAATTCTCTCCCCTACACAAGTTATTTAATATATTTGACGAACTGTTAGTCCTAGAATTTTTCTATGACAGGTTGGTTCAGGAATACATCTTGAATTCTCTGGAAATCATTTCAACTCTCTGGGCTTCAGTTTCCCTATTTGCAAAACATGAATAATAATACCTTGGAAATAAAAATGAATTCACTTAAAGTAAACAAGAAAAATTCAGAACTGATACAAATCCTTTAGTAATTTTTTATATAAAATTTTCCATATGCTTTTATAGATAACCCAGTCAACTCTTAATTGCCTTCATAATAGATTTTATCTTTCCATCACTCAGCACAGGGCCAGTTCCCTTCACTGCCATAGGGTGTGTATCCAGAGTTGCAAAGTAACTTTCATATAAATCCTAGCAAAACAGCTCTGTGAACAAGCCGTTGAGAGAGAAAAGCCACATGATACATCATAGAGCCAACAATTTTAAAAATCAATTGCTGTTGCTTTATGTCCTTAGCATACAGAATTGAAAACAGACTCAATGAATGTACTTTGAGCATCTCAGAATATATTTTTCTGAATCCAAAGTAGTACTATTCTTACTTCAAAATGCCTACTTGCTCATAAATTCCTTCCTCTTAACCCTCATTATTTAACATGAATAGCTGCCTACATTGTAGCTATTGTGATTTTTGTATATTTTAAAAAGTTTTAAAAATTATAATACGTAAGTAATATGTGAACTTATTCTCATTGTACAAGTTTCAGGAAGTATGTAGAATGAATTAAAAAATGATAATACTTCCCTTACATCTCCCATATTCCTTTTTTTCCTGCCCAGAGGTATTGCTATTAACAGTCCATAGCACATACAGGTATTTAAATTTTACACATAGTAAACTGTATGCAGTGTTCTGCCACTTGCTTTTTTAAACATAATATATCTTATAAATTAGCTTTTCATGCCAGTATATAGAGATCGAACTTATTTCTTATGGTGGACCAGGAGTCCATGGTATGGATAGTTTATTCAACAGCCCCCTACTGCCAGGCATTTAAGTTGCTTCCAAATTTATTAATAATTTGGCAATGAATGTCTTTGTACTTATATCTTTGTAAACATTTATAAAAAATTTTGGACAGATTCCTAGATTAGAAGTTCTGGGTCAACCACTGAATTCCGTTCCTGAGACCAATGTTACACTGTATGTTACCTAACTAGAATTTAAATAAAAATTTGAGAAAAGGAAAAAAAAGTAGTTCTGGGTCAAATGATACATCTTGTCATTTTTTAAAGTTTTATTTATTTTAGAGAGAGAGAGAGAGCATGAATGAGCAAGTGGGGGGAGGGGCAGAGGGAGAAAAGCTCAAGCAGATTCCCTGCTGAGCATGGAGCCAGACATGGGGCTTGATCTCATGACCCATGAGGTTATGACCTGAGCCCAAATCATGAGTTGGTCACTTAACTGACTGAGCCACGCAGGCGCCCTTGGCCTGTCATTTTTTAGGCATTAAATGACTGTTGTGTTTTTGAAGACCTAAACCTATCTCTATTGTGCTTAATAAAATTTCCTCCTCCTTCATCATCTTTTCCTCTTGTTTTAGTGACCTTGCAGATGCTTTAGTGGTCTTTCAGCTCTATGAAATGATCCGTGTGCCAGTCGACTGGAACCAGGTCAACAAACCTCCTTATTCTGCTCTTGGAGGGAACATGAAGAAGGTGAGTGAGATAATCACCAAGGATATGTTGTTATTTTTCTAATATGAAACAAAGGATTTGGAGTTTCATAAAGCTTAGTAACGTGTGGTCTGTTCCCATGATTCTGATTTAAACCAAAATGTGTTAAGCTTAAGAACCGTTTTATAAATGTGCTTTAATAAATGTTTGGAAAGATGAAGACCGTTCGCCTAGTCAGACACTTTATGTAACTGTTTTTGTCTTTAACAAGTTGTAGTGCTGAATTTTCTTTGAGGTGCATCATAAATGCTTTCCTGTATTATAATCCCCAGAACTTGCCAAATCTTTACTGATTATTTGTTAATATCCTTTGACAGATATTTACTGATTACCTACTACCTGTACAATGCAATGCAGGATATAAAATAGTACAAGGCATGGAGTTCGTCCTCAAGAAGCCTAAAGAAATTAGAAAGATACGTGTATAAACAACTGTAATATAGTGCAACATATATAGAAGTTAATGTTTTTTTTAAAAAGAATTTATTCATTTATTTGACGAGAGAGAGCACAAGTAGGGGAAGCAGCAGGCAGAGAGAGAGGGAGAAGCAGGCTCCCCGCTGAGCAGAGAGCCTGATGTAGGGCTCAATCCCAGGACCCTGGGATCTTGACCTGAGCCAAAGGCAGACACTTGACTGATTGAGCCACCCAGGCGCCCCTATAGAAGTGAATATTATTAGTTCTAAGGAGGAAAAGGCCACCAGCTGCGCTTATCATGAGAGGCTTCATGCAGGAGGTGGTATTGAGTTAGAGTTTGAGAAAGGAGGCTGGAGAGGGGGCTAAGGATCAGGAAGAGGGATAGGGATGGGAAAATATACAATGCATTTCTGGGACTTGGGGGGAAATGTTGGCTACCGCAGAGGATTCCAATAGGTAAGAAGTGAGTATGAAACCTAAAAATTTCAGTTGGAACCAGATGTTGAGAACCTTGATTGTCAGATTAAAGAGCTTGCATTTTAAACTAAAAGTAATGGGAAGCCATTAAACATTTCTGAGCAGGGCAGTAATTTGATTACAGTCGGTGGGAGACTACCTGGCAGATGAATGATGATGATTCCATAACTGGAAGCCTGTACCTCCCACTCTCTTTAATCCATTTTATCCATTCCCTCCTCCTCCCCTCTGCAACTACCAGTTCTTTATATTTATGGGTCTGTTTCTGCTTTTTTTTTTTTTTGCTTGTTTGCTTTGTATTTTAGATTCCACATATATGTGCAATCATATGGTATTTGTCTTCTCTGGCTGACTTATTTCACTTAGCATAATACCCTCTAGGTCCGTCCATATTGTCACAAATGGCAAGCTCTCATTCTTTTTTATGGTTGAGTAATATTCCTCTGTGTGTGTGTGTGTGTGTGTGTGTGTGTATCTATCACACATCTTCTTTATCCATTCATCTATCAATGGACACCGGGTTGCTTCTATATCTTGGCTATTGTAAATAATGTTGCAATAAACATAGGAGTGCATGGATCTTTTTCAATTGGTGTTTCCATTTTCTTTGGGTAAATACCAGTACTAGAATCACTGGATTGTATAGTGTTTCTATTTTTAATATTTTGAAGGACCTCCATCCTGTTTTCCACAGTGGCTGCACCAATTTATATTCCCACCAACAGTGCATGAGGGTTCCTTTTTCTCCACACCCTTACCAACACTTGTTCTTGTCCTTTTCTATTTTTTGGAATAGTTTGAGAAGAATAGGTATTAACTTCCTTTCTTTTTTTCTTTCTTTTTTTTTTCTTTTCTTTTCTTTTCTCTTATTTTCTTTTTCTTTTCTTAAATGTTTGGTAAAATTCACCTGCGAATCCATCTGGTCCTGGACTTTTGTTTTTTGGGGGATTTAAAATTTTTTCTTAAATTTAAATTCAATTTAATTAACATATACTGTATTATTAGTTTCAGAGGTAGAGTTTAGTGATTCATCAGTTGTGTACAACACCTAGTGCTCATTACTTCAAATGTTGGGGGATTTTTGATTACTCATTCAATTTAATTACTACTTACTGGTCTGTTCAGATCTTTTTCCCAATTCAGTTTTAGAAGATTGTGTATTTCTAGAAATTTATCCATTTTTTCTAGGTTGTCTAATTTGTTGCCGTATAATTTATGTAGTAGTCTCTTATAATCCTTTGTCTTTCTATGGTGTCAATTATTACTTCCCTTTCATTTCTGATTTTATTTGAGTCTTCTCTCTTTTTTTCTTGATGAGTCTGGATAGAAGTTTATAAATTTTGTTTATGTTCTCAAAGACCGACTCTTGGTTTCTTTAATCTTTTCTATTGTTTTCTTAAGTCTCTTATTTCATTTATTTCTGCCTTCATCTTTTTTATTTTCCTTCCTTCCTTCTACTAACTATGGGCTTTATTCTTTTTCTAGTTCCTTTAGGAATAAGCAGATGCAAAATGTAACAGGAAAACAAAAATTAAACCACTCATTTTATCTGGAATTTTAATTATGAGATGTCACAAGTGAATCATATGTAAAATGCTTCCTTTCAACAAATACCAGCTGTTTATAGAATGAAACATAAGGCCTGTAATAAATTCAAGATGTTTAAAAAACGAAGCAGTACTTTCATGACAGAGTATCACAAAGGCTTATTTTTTAAAAATATTTTATTTATTTATTTGAGAGAGAGAGAGGGAGAAAGCACGAGCAGAGGGGAAGAAGAAGCAGAAGCAGTCTCCCCACTAAACAGGGAGCCCAATGTGGGGCTTGACCCAAGACCCCGGGATCATGACCTGAGCCAAAGGCAGATGCTTAATGGACTGAGCCACCCAGGCACCCCAGAGGCTTATTTTATAGATTTTGGGCATTCATCATCAGACATTGCTTTGCTTCATTTGTAAAGCTCATAAAGTTGTACCACTTAAATAATCTTTCTTCATTATTTCTTCAGTATTTCTTTTCACTCGGAACCCTGTATCCTCTTATGTAGTTTTTCTCATTTTCCAAATAATCTAAGCTTCACTTTTTCCAAAGCATTTGAAGTGCTTGATAATCATTTCTCCCGTTAACTCTATGAAACTGCATTCTCCAGTTTTTTTCTTGCTTTCCTTGTGTTTATTCTTACCTTCATTCCTACCTATTCTTCGTTTTTTAGCCTGACAACTCTAGGAATTTCCAAGGCTCAGTTCTTGGCCCACTGCTCTTAACTTTCTACATTTACATCCTCAGAGAGCAGATCCATTTTTAGAGTGTTAAGTAGTACCATAAACATGGCTTATCCCTAGAGCTGAATTTCTTATTCTTTGTCTAGTTTGGTACCTCTCCAGATCTTAGAAGTTTTGCCACATTTGGAATCAGCTGTTGCCAAACAAATAGAGCACATCTGTTTCCTTATGTTAGCATCATTTCCAGGTACCCTATTGTTGCTGGTCATATCAACATCTTAGGCTTCTAGTAACCCTGAGCACCCTTCTCACCATCATTCCTCTTAGGAATTTTGGTCTAACTAACTGTAAAATAGATGGCCCTTCATTAAAATGTATTTTTCACAAAAGTGATTATTATTACAGTGCTAGAAAATTCTCCCATGGAGGGGCGCCTGGGTGGCACAGTGGTTGAGCGTCTGCCTTTGGCTCAGGGCGTGATCCCGGCGTTATGGGATCGAGCCCCACATCAGGCTCCTCCGCTATGGGCCTGCTTCTTCCTCTCCCACTCCCCCTGCTTGTGTTCCCTCTCTCGCTGGCTGTCTCTATCTCTGTCGAATAAATAAATTAAAAAAAAAAAAAGAAGAAGAAGAAAGAAAATTCTCCCATGGAAACAGGTGTCAGTGGAAAATATGCTGGTTTTTCTCTCTCCTGTTCATACTGTTACATAATCAGAACTTTGATGCTGTTTTCTATAAATTAGGTATCTATTTGGTTGTTTTTCAATTCTGTACGTTTCTGTAGCATATATTTTTATTAGGCAGACTAAATCTATAATATGATTACTAGGAAAAAGAATTTTAAACTATTGTCTCCTTATAGTTAAAAAAATGCATACTTGTCAAAGATTTTATGGAACTTATTGAGAGAACCAGGCAGATGCTACAAGATCAAAGGATCTTCATGCATTTTTATTTGTAACAAACTGATCTTTGGGAATTTGGATTTTCTTTTTTAAAGAAAAATACCCATTTATTTGTGCAAATTCTATTATTGTGTGGTCCCTTTCTCACCTTTCCTAGAAATACTTTCTTAGGAAAAAAAAAATGTATCTGTGTATCTCACATTGAATTGTTTTGTAATGAGGTCTTAAGTAACTTGGGAAAGAAAATCAGAAGAAACCAGTTATACTATTTTTCTTTATTAAATGTTTATTCCAAAAAGTATTTAGTAAGCACTTTTTACTACTGGTGGTATTATAAGATTATGAGAGCTTACAATTTCACTGGAGAAAAAGATTCAAATACCTAAGAATTTATACACACACACATGCACACATAACCCTGAGATAAGAAGACTGGAGGTAATAAACATCGAGGCCTAGCAGACAAAAAAAATTTACTAGATAAAGGACTTAACTGGACTTATAACACTGGAAAGAAGATTTACTTGGTGGTCATTCATCAGATTCTTACTGTAGACAGGGCACTGTGATGGGTTCTGGGCTGGGAATGGAGAAGAGTATGATATAGACTTGTACATGTTACAGTTTTTGCCCTTTAAAGGGAGCCTGTCCAGGAATGCCTGGGTGGCTCAGTTGGTTAAGCATCTGTGTGTGGCTCAGGTCAGGATCCCGGGGTTCTGGGATTGAATCCCGCATCTGGCTCCTTGCTTAGTGGGGAGCCTGCTTCTCCCTTTGCCTGCCACTCTTCCCTGCTTGTGCTCCTACTCTCTTTCTCTCTCTCTGACAAATAAATAAAATCTTTTTTTTTTTTTAAAGGAGCCTGTCCTGTGGTTGACAAAAGAAAGTACATAAATTGCTAAGTAGAAGATAGTGCACAAGCATTACAAAATAAGCATTATTAGAAGTTCAATAAAGGATAGATTGTTATTAGCTGGTACAGTTAAGGTTAATAAGCCTTTGTTGAAGAATGTGGGCTAAAAGCTAAATTTTGGAAGATGAGTAATATCTGGATGAAGAAATGGGAGATGAAGTTTTAGATTCTTAATGAAACAATTTCTTTATTCCTTAGTTTTAAATTTAGACAAAACAGTATTTTTTAACTCTATTAATAGAATGCAGGAAACCTAGGTTTTTAGTCACAGATTTGTCACGAATAAACTATGTAATCTTGGACAGTCAGGATTTTTAGGGTAAGATCTTAAAACTTCCTAGCCAGTTGTTGCTCTATCTAGGTTAACCCTTTAATATCTTCAACTATAAAATGGGGATAATTATATAAAATGGGAATAATAATTATTTCCTTAACTTCAGTGTTATTGTGAAATGATTCTGTCATATAAATTAAGGTATCCTCAATTATTTTTCAAATGACTGAACAAAGCTGGTGTATTCAAGAGATATATTTTTAAAAACATGTTTTTATACCAAAACTTTTACTTATTATTCATAGATTGAAAACTGTAATTATGCAGTGGAACTTGGGAAGAATAAGGCTAAATTCTCCTTGGTTGGCATTGCTGGGCAGGACCTAAATGAAGGGAATCCAACACTTACTCTGGCATTGGTATGGCAGCTGATGAGAAGGTAAAGGCTGATATGTTTAGAGCAATACTGTTTTCTTCAGCAAGTCATGTAAACTAAAATTTTAGCTGTTTTTGAGAATAACAAACAGAAGAAATACCCAATGCAAAATATATTTTTTAAATGATTTACCGTTGATAATATATTTTGTTTAAAAGTGGGTCAATGTCTGCAAATAATCACTTTTATTAATGCCTCTTAAAAACTGCTTTGTAAGGAGTTGTTTTTATAAAATACTGTATAGTAGTTTTTGTTTTTGATTACTGAGCTTTGCAACTTTGGAATATGACAAAGTGCAAATATCTGTAGAACCAAAATATTTAAATATTCATCTGAATATTGATATAAATGATGTGAGAGCAAATTTCACCCCTTCTTTCTCCCCTTTCACACTCAAATATCCATCTTTTCTGTTACAGGTACACATTGAATGTGTTATCAGATCTTGGAGAAGGTGAAAAAGTAAATGATGAAATTATTATTAAATGGGTCAATCAGACTCTTAAAAGTGCAAGAAAAAATACTTCCATATCCAGCTTCAAGGTAATCAAAAGCTATTTAAAATTTTGTTTTTGTTAGAAATTAAGTTTAGGAAGGAATTTTTATTGGAAATTACATTAGTTTAAGTTCAGAGTTACATTAACATATATCAGAAACACAATTTATGAACTTAGGCTTACTAGTTATTTGACATCTGTAAAGTAAAAATATAGTTTGAATTCTTATATTTTTGATTGTTTGTCCTATTGAGTGTAAATGCAGGTTAATTTTATCAGGCTCTGGTCATCTAATCTTAAAAAAGAAGTAGATAGAGCCAAAAAACCCAATTGTCAAATGAAAAAGAAAGATTAAAAAAAAAAAACATTGTTTATATAGGACCTATAATGTTTTGTGCTCCCTAGCAGCAGTCTCTGAATTGTATTGACATCATTTCCAAGGCATAACAGAGCCAGCCAAACCGATTCAAGTGGGAATTGAGAAAACTGGTAGGAAAAAAAAGTCTTGTCATCTGGCTTCATAATGGCACTTAACACTCACTTCCGAGCATTTGTGGATGATTCATGAAGCACTCAAAAATGTAATCTGCACATACATACCCACTAATTTTCTTGCATTTCCATTGTGTTTCGCTTTTGCATGCAACGTGATGTTAACTACAAATAAGCATGTTTGCTTGTACACATTAATTCAGTGAGCCTTGTGTTTGTGATTTCATTATGATATGTGAAAAATCAGCAATTTGGTGGTTTTGTTTTGTTTTTAGTGAATAAGAGAGCAAACAGATGAAACCCTAAGCTCTCCTAAGAGTTATCTATCCATCTTAGTCTTTTCTTTGCCTTTGTTCTATATGTTTAAAAACATTTTAGAGCAAGAGAAATGTCAGAAATTGATAAATTCAATCTTTACTAAATACTGAGCCCCAGCGTGGTTTTAACAGGACAGCTGGAATACGGCAGAGATGTTGCTTGATTCCTAGTTCAAGTATGTTTCTCCTTTTGCCATTTTGGAAGGAACTAATGACTTTGAGTTTTTGTTGTTGCTTATTAAAAAAAAAAAAAGAAACAAGAATTTTCAGTCCATGATTTGTTTTTATATATTTTAGACATAAAACACAACTTAAAAACATAAAACAGGAAAGGGGACATATGAAATTCTCTAATTGATAGTTATTCATTAAAACTGTTATAATGACATTTTACGCATTTGTACATTAGTTGATGAAAAAGAAGAAGCATGTATATATTTAAATCAAATACAATGAGAAAATATTTAGAAACATATTTATTGAGCTCTTACTATTAAGTAACATTTATAGGTAAAGATATAGACTATAAGAAATTAATTTGGCCCTCATAATGTTTACCATTTATTTGAAAGACAAAGTTTTCATAACTGGAATTTTCATAACAAGCTAGAAGAGGGTCCATCTTGAATGAGGCAAGTCTGAGAAGGTTAGGAGAAGTAGTTTGGCTAGAGAGGATAGTTCCTAAGGGTGTAGTGCTAGATATAGTCTGGGTCAAGATTGTGGAGAAATCTGGCCTTAATAAAGGTTTATTGATATCAGAAGTAACGTAAAAAACCAAAGTGACTATTTTAGAAATACTCTCCTTTTTTTCTTTAAGATTTATTTGAGAGAGAGAGAGTGAGCGCTCATGAGTATGGGTACATGCGCACACGTGTGTGGGGGGCGCAGAGCAAGAGGGAGAGAAGCAGACTCCCCACAGAGATCGTAGCTTGAGCCAAAATCAAGGGTCAGATGCTTAACTGACTGAGCCACCAGACGCCCCTAGGAATCCTCTTCTGAATGTGGTGAGCAGGATGGATTGGAGGAAGAAAGGTGTAAATTCAAGGACAGTGCCTAAGAAGCTGAGGCAGAACTCAAGGTGTGAAATGATAAGGATCTAAGTGGAGTTGGGGGGTGGGCACTGGGAATGTTGAGAATGGATAGTTATATGCTATTGCAAAAGAACAGGATTTGGCTTCTTGATTTAGGGAAGCACAGGAGAAAGAGGAATTAAAACTTGATGTTTTAGGCCTGGGTAATTGGAAAACAGATAACACTAACAAATGGGAATGTCAGGAGGTGCTGTTGCTTTCTGGAAAAGGTGACGAATTCAGTTTTAAGCTTGTTGGATTTGAGGTAATGTTCAGGAGATGAGCTGGATGAAAGGAAATATTAAAACTGGGAATAGACTTGATCAGTTGAGTAGAAGAGATAGTTGAAAATAGAGGTACACAAACCCTTTAAGGGAGGGAGCTCACAGAGAAAAGCAGACTGGAGAGTTTTACTTAGAACAGAGGTAGCAGAAACATAATGCAAAAATGCTTGGCATTTATTTAGTAGATAATAAATCTATTAGGGTAATAAAATCTTTAAAGAGACTATAGTCAAGAAGTGTGGCAGCAAATGCTAAAAAATAGTTGGGGTGGGAGGCTTTTTTTCCAACTGTAGAAGGCATTATATTTGAAGGCTAGAGTAAATGGTACTTTTCTTATTAAGTTACTTTTTTTTTTAGTAAGAATTTATTAATCATAAGGCAGTGCTATACTGAGAAATTTTAGAAAAGACAAATTTACCCTTTTTAGTTGCAAAGTAATTTTCCCTCATCAAGATATGGAAGTGTATGAGCACTGAGTAATAAATGAAATTGTTGAATCACTATATTGTACACCTGAAACTAATAGAACACTTTGTGTTAACAACACTGAGATTAAAATAAAATAAAATAAAAATAAAAGAAGATAAGGAAGTGGTATATGAGCCATAACAATAATCATAATTACCCTTTACTGAGTTCTATGTGCCACCGTGCTAAGCACTTGACACAGTTTCTTTTGATTCGTTCAATAATAAGCAAAAAGGAGAGCATTAGAAAAGTAAAACAACTTGTCCACTGTCAGACAACTAACTATTGAGCAGACTATCTGGATTTCACATCCAGATCTAACTGCAGGTTGAAAGCCAAGCTGTTGTTTTGTGACCCTGGATTTGACTTCAGCTCAGACACTTATTAGTTGTGTGACATACTGCTCATTCATTTCATAGATATTCAAAGCTTACCCTATATCAGGTGCTTTGCTAGTCACTGTGGCTACAGAATGCCCTGAGTGCTCACTGTTAAGGGAAGGAAGCAAATAAGAAAACAGGAATCACTGTGTGGGGTGTCAGCATACTATAAAAATCGGCTCAGGGGAGTAGGAAGCACATGAGAAGGGTGTGTTTTATAGAAACCTTAGCAGTTTATACTAACAACTGGACTACACCTCTTGAATAAAATTAAATTTACTTCTGGCTCACCATTCAGTATTTGTGTGACCTTAGGCAAGTTATTAATTTCTCTATGCCTCAGTTTCCCCATATTTAAAATGGAGATATTATAATACCTATCATCTGAGTTTGTTACCAAACTAATATTTACCAAACTAAATAAGTTAACAAATGTAAAGAGCTCAATACTACCTGGTACGTCTTAAGGGCTCAGTACAAGGGGCTTCCTACATTACTGGTATGGTGATATATAAAAGGCATGATATGGGAGAGGTTCCTGTTGAGCTTTTTAAGAACTCTGGCTACCACATCACTGTATTTCCACTTCTATTTTCAATAATGACAGAAAGAACAGTGGCATGGAATGTTCTAGTAGTAATGTGTATCAAATTAAGAGAAAGTGATGGTATAATTCATTATCTTAAAAATCAAGCCTAACTCTAGGCTAATTGAGAGTCTAGACATTCTTTTTGTTTAAGTAATTTCTTTATAATTAACTTAAGGAAAGTGAAAGGAAAGCTGACGAAAATGTACTTACATACTAAACTGATGGTTTTACTGTAAGTCCTACCCCTTTTCCAAAATAAAATGTCTTTTACTGATAATATACAAATCAGAAGTTGGAAGATAGGCCTGTTTTCTTGGAAATAGGAAGATAAGGGATCCAATATAGCCCTTGAAACTTAAATCTTTCATTCAACTCAGTGAAAGTTTTTCCCAAGGTTAATCATAAGGAAATAGGTGAAAACATCATTCTTACCTACATCTAAGTGAAGAGGTATTTGAAATAACACAAAAGGGCATAAACTTTCAGCTATAAGATAAGAACTGAGGACCTCATATGTAACATGGTGACCACAGTTAACACTGTATAATATAAAATTTGCTAGAACTTAAATGTTTATACACACACACGTAGGTGATGGATGCGTTAATTAACTAGACGAGAGTAATCCTTTCACAACATATAAATATATTAAATATTCAAGGTGTACACTTTAAATATCTTACAATTTAATGTGTCAATTATAATTCAATAAAGCTGAAAAAACAAATGAACAAAATAATTTTCCCCAATCTTAAAAAAACCCTCACAAATATGTAAATAAGTAATCAAAATATAACACAATTAAGCCACTTGTATGTTTTTGAATCATCATAGAAAAATGAAAAGTACACAGAAATTTTTAATTTGTTATGGAATGGCATGAAAGTTTTTTTTAGAAAGAATAATGGTGTACATTAGAGTCACTTAGAAAGCTTATTAAAAATGTAGATTCCTAGCCCTATCCACAGATCATCTGACTCACTAATTTATAGGGATAAATTTATGCTTTTAACAAGCATGTCAGGTGGTTTTCATGTAGGCGGTGTGCAGAGTACACATTGAGAAAACAAATATGAGAATTTTTCAGAAATAGGGAAGGGGGTGCCTGGGTGGCTCAGTCGTTAAGCGTCTGCCTTCGGCTCAGGGCGTGATTCCAGGGTCCTGGGATTGAGCCCCACATCAGGCTCCTCTGCTGAGAGCCTGCTTCTTCTTCTCCCACTCCCCCTGCTTGTGTTCCCTCTCTCGCTGGCTGTCTCTCTCTCTCTGTCAAATAAATAAATAAAATCTTAAAAAAAAAAAAAAAAAAAGGGAAGATGCCAAAAAAAAACCCAGATCCAGACTACCAGCATCAGAAAGACTTTAGGACCTACCTTAGTTATTTTTACTCCTCTACTTATACTTCCCCTCAAAAATCTGTTTGATAAAATGAACATTCCCGAAAGTAAAGAATATACATTTTTCTAAAATTAATAAATGTAGCGGCTTACAGATCATGGCCCAAAAAAGGAGACTGTTACTTTTCTTCACATGCCTTCAAATTGTTTTTTTCAAAAATTTATTAATCTGGCTAGGAACTGTAGTAGATGCTTTCACTTATATTAATATTCCCAAGAATCCTGTGACATTCTTATGGTAGTGATTAGGAGAGGGTGCTTGCTTTTGGCTTCAGGTAACAGAAACCTAATTTTAATTGGTTTAAATCAAAAGGAAAGGTACAGAATAGCAGAAATCCAGAGGCAGAGTAGATTTCAGGGTTGGTTGAGTGAGTAATTGAAGAATGTCATTCAGAACTGAGGTTTTTATCCATCTCTGCTTTGCCATCTATAGTGCCAACTTCACCCTATAGCTGGTTTTCCTTTTGGTTATAAGATAGCTGCTGGTTGGGACAAAGTTTTCATGCTCTCATTCACATACAGGAAGAGGGTTGCTGGTTTTCCATAGCTCTTTCAGAAAATAGCAAGGGCCTCACATTAAATTAAATTAGGCCCAAATTAAATCACCATGGTAATTGGATGGAATTACTCTGTTCGGTTCAGACTAGTGTTTTTGTTCATCAAAGGAGTCTTTTTAGACGTTTTCTTCCTAAATGCCCCTCCTCTGAAGGTTTAATGCCATGGATATTACTGTATGTTTATGGACTGTATGCTTTATACATAAAAAAGAATAAGTTTATCACCATACCCCCAGAATTCATGGCCTAGACTAATTCAGGATCACCCGTGGAGCTGTGGATGGGGTCAGCTTTCCTTGAAGCACATGTCCATGTGAGGGAGGTATGGATACAGAGCAAAAATGTGGGTTCTGTTAGGATGGAGAAAGTAGTAAGAAAGTGTAGATTCTGAGTAGTCAGCAGCAGTGGCCACTATCCAAGATGAGACAGAACAAGTGATTTTTTTTTTTTTTTTCAAGTGCTGGTAAGTGGTAAAACAATTCAGACCAGGATTTCTGGCTTTAACTGCAATGTTCTATCCACTAGAATTTGGTTGTTCATTTTTAGTTCAGCTTGGAGGTGACTTCAAAAATGGAGAAAATCTTGGGCATTACAGTCAGACAGTTATGGGTTCAATTACTGGTTTTATATTTATTGGTTGTGTGAACAAGTCACTTGAGCTCTATGAGCTTCATGTTCTTCCTCTTTAAAAGAGAGATTATAATTTCTTTATTACCACGTTGTTAGGAGAATTAAACAAGCTGGACATGTAAAGCAATAAGAATAATGCCTTTGTAAATGTTAGTTCCTTTCCACTAATATTTTCATTTTTCTTTCTGAAAAATTTTAAGTGAAGGCTTAGGAATCCATGGTCTAAGAAATATATTACTAGAATTTACAAAACTATTTAAAATTCACCTCCTATTCCCTTTAAAATTTTATTTTTTAACTATTTAAAATTCACCTCCTATTCCCTTTAAAATTTTATTTTTTACTGAATGGATACTGTACTTAGCATGCTTTAGGAATTGTCACATCTGCAAGCCCTATTTGGGTATGGTGACAACTCCACACTGTAAGCTCTGTAAAGATTGAAGGAAAAGCTTATTTAAAATGGTTTATGAGGAGTGCTGGTTGCAGAGAAGCTGAATGTTCAGTACAAAGAAAATTTATAAGTTGCTTTCAGTTATATGGTGATGACCCAATATGCCATTTATGAAAATTCAAAGTAAGATGTTTATGAATGTTCATCCATTCTTTATTTTCTAGGACAAATCTATTAGCACTAGTTTACCTGTCCTAGACTTAATAGATGCCATTGCACCAAATGCAGTTCGTCAAGAAATGATCAAGAGAGAAAACTTATCTGAGGAGGACAAGCTGAACAATGCTAAGTAAGCTTTTTATGGTTTAAATTAAAACACAGTGGTTCTTTTATTTCATAAGTCCTTACAGGTAAGGTTACTATGTCTTTAACATTTTTAAGTACAACTTATATGGAGACTATGATTTTTTATTTTATTATATTAGTCACTATACAGTACATCCCCAGTTTTTGATGCAATGTTCCATGATTCATTATTTGCGTATAACACCCAGTGCACCATGCAATATGTGCCCTCCTTAATACCCATCACCAGCCTATCCCAATCCCCCACTGAAGCCCTCAGTTTGTTTCCCAGAGTCCACAGTTCTCATGGTTCATTCCCCCTTCTGTTTACCCCCCCTTCATTCTTCCCTTTCTTCTCCTACCGATCTTCCTATGTCTTATGTTCCATAAATGAGTGAAACCACATGATAATTGTCTTTCTCTGCTTGACTTATTTCACTTAGCATAATCTCCTCCAGTCCCATCCATGTTGCTGCAAATGTTGTGTAATCGTTCTTTCTGATGGCTGAGTAATATTCCATTGTATATATGGACCACATCTTCTTAATCCAGTCATCTGTTGAAGGGCATCTCGGCTCCTTCCACAATTTAGCTATTGTGGACAATGCTGCTATGAACGTTGGGGTGCATATGGCCCTTCTCTTCACTACGTCTGTATCTTTTAGCGTGCGAACAGACTGAAAACCGGAGCTCTGGAGCGCTCATTGGAGACTATGATTTAAGGATTCTCAAACTTAACTTTCTTGTAAAGTTAATCTAATAAAGATATTTCATTCTTAACATATATTTAGTAAAAACAAAGTAGATCACAACTAATAAGATATTCTTCTTGTCTTTTCAAGATATGCCATTTCAATTGCTCGAAAAATTGGTGCCCGTATATATGCCTTACCTGATGACCTCGTAGAAGTGAAACCAAAGATGGTTATGACCGTGTTTGCATGCTTAATGGGAAAAGGACTAAACAGAATAAAATAATGAAACATTTAGCATGATTTTCTGCCACATTAAACACATTGAATGTCTCACAGTTTACAGAATTCTGAAATGTAGTGGGTATAAAACCAGAGATTATTTGTATGCTTAAACTAGTTGTATAATTCATTAATGAATTCTATATCTTGTTAATACTAGTTAGAATCTGTCAACATTTTTGGATAATGCAATTAATTTACCAGTCAATACTGATAATAATATGCTCATTATCAAGCTGTTATTTCACAATTAAATTATTTTCATTTTCTGAAAGTCTTATTAAAACAAGACTAATTCATTCTTTTTCATGGTTCAAAAGAGATCAATGTAAAATTTTTCTTGAATGTCCTGCTGTGCTTTGATTTGTGTGTGTGTATGTGTTAATTTTGATCATAAATGTATTCAAAGTCATTATCCTGTTCTTTTATTTTTTCCTCCATGTGAACTTTAACTTTTCTGTAAATTTCTATATTGTCTCAAATTTTTAAGTGACAAGTATTGTTCATTAACATTAAACTTTTTTATATATGAGAACTAACTCTTGAATAAACACCAAAATACATTCTCTTGTATAAGTAGCAGGAGCTTTTTACTTAAAACTTAATTTTAACTCTACTGATAACTTTATGTATGCTAGTTTGTAATACAGCTTTAACTATGACATGCAGCATATATGTTGGCAGGCTGTTATTAGAGAAATATGTGTGTGTATATATATATATATTTTTGCATCTGAATTACCCAGGTTTTCTTAAATGGTATGTATAACTGGTCAGTCAGGCAACCATTAAGTGTTTATTGTGATCCCACTATGTGTGTAACAACTTTTCAGTTTGTAGGTATTTGATACATGAATATTTCTTTTAGAAAATATTCATTTTGGATGTGCATATAGTTATTTTTCAACTGACTTTCCTCCACATATTTATAGCAAAACACTGACTATAGCATCTCAAGACATGTTGACACTGTACTGTTAGTTTCATATTAGACATGTTAATTTTGATCTGTATTGAAGCCCTAATTTAGAAAATGCCCACTGAATATCTTTAGCAGAAAATAACACAAAGCTAATATTCAACATAGAATATTTTCACATGTTTTTTCCACAGCCTCCTACAAATAGGCAGTGTTTGGTTAATGCTTGTGTTACTTGGGAATAGCTGAACTTCAGACCTATTTTTGTGTGAATTTCTATCAGTTGACAGATTCTGCTGTTAAAAAAATGAATTCAGAAATCTGTTTCCTCCATCTTCCACTGTGAGTGAGAGTGAGCAATACTGCTATGCAACAAAAATGCTGTCACTTTATCTCCGTGTGAATGAGTCGTTTAAACCCCCCTTCTACCATTGATTAAAACAGGTTGGTAAGAGTGAGACTACACATGTGTTTCGAATTTTTTAAATGAAATCATCAATAGGTGGAACTTTGAAATATATTCTTCTACAAAAGTGATTTCCTTTCCTTTTGTATTTTGATGATTGTTTTCTTATAAGGTATGTTCTTGCTCTAAGAGATTAATCAATGTTTCCCCTTTTGATTTTTTTCACCATTTACTACGTTATCTGATTTACATGAAATTTGGCACTTTATTGTGTTCTTTTTCTCACAAAATATATTTAATAAAAACTCTGTGCATGTACAAATGTGCCAGTGTTCATTTCATTTAAAGGATATACAACCTTGAAAATTAATCTATCATAAGTTTATTTTCCAGAAAAAAGTAATTTTGTTTTAATTAGTAAAACAAAATTATTAGATTATTTTTTGGGGAATGAAAGTGGTTTTATGGTTCTTTAATATGAAGAATTTTAGTAAAGACCAACAGCATTATTACTACAATTTAGTTTGTGCTGAAATAATTTGAGGGAATCAGTTGATTAACAAATTTGTTGGGATTCAGGTATGATGCTGGAAACATGGGAACTCAGTTGAGAAAAACATAGACAGAGTTCTCAGACTTCATGAATCTTATATCCTAGTAGAGAGAGATAATAAACAAATAGGAATTTTGATAGTGATAAAATGCAATAGGGGATATAAATGGTAATATAATAGAGACTGACTTGGGAACTGGGGATGAAGATTTTAGTTTGGGTGCTCAGGAATGGTCTCTCTAAGGGTGTGATATTTAGACTGAAATATGAAAGATGAGATAGGTGATAAATTTTCAGCAGAGGGAACAAAGTCTCTGAGGCAGGAAAAGTCTTACAGACATTTTAGTTAAAGAAACAGGAAATGTGGCCTAAAAGTAGTGAGGGAGAGGCATCGAGTTTGGAAATGTAGGTAGGATCTGTTCTACTTTTTTTTTTTAAGTAGGCTCTACACCCAGTGTGGGACAAGAGTTACATGTTCTTGTCGACTGAGCCAGCCAGGTGCCCTGTTCTACTTTTTGGGGGGGATCTGTTCTATTTTTAAGACTAGATCTGAATCTGGATTTTTCTCTTCTACAACCGAAGCTGATGGCTCTTCTCTTGTACAGATTGGTGAGTTGCTTTGAGTAATGTCCTGCTTCTGAATCTTGCATGCCATTGTTCATAATTCTGTCATTTGTCTTACTATCACAGATGCACAATAAACCCATTATATAGGGGATGCTAAAATACCCAAATTAATGCTGGATAAAATATATACCAGAGAGGCAGGAGAGAATATGCTACATCTGAGATGATTCAAAAAAACTTCTAAAGCACAGGATGCAGTTGCAACACTGGGTTATTTTGAAAAAGGGAAGACCTCTAATAACTTTGCCTCCTAGGATTATCTACTAAATAAAGTAGGTTGGAATTCCCCTGAATCTAAGAAATTAATCCAGCCCCTGTGGGAGTCCTTTGGATGAGAAATCACAAACCCAGAAGCTGAAAAGACTTCAGATTAAAGTGTTGTGTGTTTTTTTTTAAAATATTTTATTTATTTGACAGAGAGACAGTGAGAGAGGGAACAACAAGCAGGGGCAGTGGGAGAGGGAGAAGCAGGCTTTCTGCTGAGCAGGGAGCCCCATCCAGGGCTCCATGCGGGGCTCTATCCCAAGACCCTGGGATCATGACCTGAGCTGAAGGCAGACGCTTAGCGACTGAGCCACCCAGGCGCCCCTAAAGTGGTTTTTATACTAGGAGCTATCTGAATTTTTACCTTTCAATACTCTAGAACTTTTGGATGGGTCAGTGTTAGAGTCGTCCTACTGAGTAAAAATTTTATTGGACTATGAAGAGTGTGTAAGCACACGTATAAACCCACATATGTACCTCTGTGTTCAATGGCTACAAATTAACAATGAACATTTTTGACATTCCACCAAATACGCAAACTTGGAAACAGTATAGAATGGGAAAGATTTATGATACATTATAGATAAGGGAAAAAAAACTAAAATGATTCAATAGATACTCGACTATTTTGAAGTAAACACATGACAATGTTTGGAAAGGTGGGCTATCTTGTCATCTACCTAAGGCCTCCTATTAGAAAAGATCTAAAGAAGAGTTTGAATGATGAGAAAGATATATTTGGGAAATTTGGGAGTTAGTGATGGCAAGAACAGAGATGGAATAAATCAACCTGAACAGGAAGTATTTCCCTCAAATATAAGATATTCTGACGTAAATTTATGTATTGCCTTTAAAAAAAGCACTGAGGGCACAATTTTGATATTTGTATAGTTGTGGGAAGCAATAAGAACTATTCAAGACATAAGTTGTGGTTTTACCCCCTAGCTTTTAAAGGTGTAAGAATCTACTTTAAATAAAAGTTTGCTTTAAAAAAATTATTCAAGAAAGTAGTACTTACTGTGCTTCAGTTAGCTTTTGCCTAACACATCGTTTAAAATCAAATTTATAAATGTGAAGAAATTACTGGAATGACTGTAGAGTAGATGCTACAAGTGGATGTGCTTATCCAATGGTTACATGTCGGTATACTTGAATTACAAGCGAATAAATAAATCAAGAATGTTCTGCCAATTTTATATCACAACTTGTTGAAAAATAACCATACCGCTGCATATTTACATGCAGCAGGAGACCGCAGGGATATTACCTCAACAACCCCGGTGTGGAGAAGACGCACCCGGCTGTTCACTTAGCCCTCAGCAACTGAAGCCTTTCGAGGCGGCCGCGGGCGGGCGAGGACCGGGGGGCGTGGCGCAAACAGACCCCGCCCCCACAGCGGCCCCGCCCACCACCGAGTCCGCCCCCGTGTCGTCGCTACAGCAGAGCGGAAGATGACGTGAGGAGAGTCGCGAACATCTCCAGGCGCAGCTGGGCCGGCGGTTCCCACAGCCCGGGAGCCCGACGTGCGCAGAATCGCTCTCGGAGCTCCTTTCCCAGAGATCGCTCATCCTTCTCCCGGGCCGGGCCGCTCCTAGAGCGGCCCCTGCGGCTCCTGGCACGGCCCCGCGCTCGGCTGCCGCCCTGGCGCGCGCCACTCTGTCGTCCCCGGAGGGGCGCGGACCGGCTCGGCCCGGGCGCCGGCGGCTGGGGAGGGGGCGCTGGCCCCGGGGCCGCGCATGCGCTGCCACCAGTCTGGGGCTGTCAGTGGAGGGCGAGTGCTGGCTCCGAGGGGAGGCGACGCCCTTCGGGGCCAACGGACCGCGCGCTGAGGCGGCCGTGGGAACGACTCATCCCTTTTCCAGCTCTGGGGCGGGGCTGGGGTCGGGGTCGGGGCTGGTGGGGGCCCCGCCCCCGTCTCCTGGCCTGCCCCCTTCATGGGCAGCGATGATGGCGGCCCTGTACCCGAGCACGGATCTCTCGGGCGCCTCCTCCTCCTCCCTACCTTCCTCCCCATCTTCCTCTTCGTCGCCGAACGAGGTGATGGCGCTGAAGGATGTGCGGGAGGTGAAGGAGGAGAACACCCTGAATGAGAAGCTTTTCTTGCTGGCGTGCGACAAGGGTGAGAGCTAGGCCCCTTTCTCCACTTTTGGGCGCCCCTGCCCTCCACACCTTTCACCCTTTCCCCCGCCTCACCTTGGAGCACTCTCCTCACGCGCGGAGCGCTGTACCCGCCTCGCCCGCTGTCTCTCCCGGGCTGCCCGGCACCGCCTCTACCCTGTGAGTGTGGAGCTGGAGGGCGGGAGCAGCCGGGGTGCAGCCCTCCGAGCACCGCACCTGGGGCGACGGTTCTGGCCGCGTCCTCCCTTTGTGGGGTCCGGTGTTTAGGTGGGGACTTGCCTACCCAGACCCCCCCATCTGCTACTAACCCCCTGAATGACCTGGTCTCCCTTCTGAGCTTCTGTTCTTTCTTTCTGGAATCCCAGAGGGTTTGTCTAGTTTGGGACCTTCTAGTTAGAAAATTCCATGACCTTGCTTAAGGTTCTGGTGTTTATGGGCTCTCACCTAGTTTTTGTTTTTCTTTAAACCCGTACTTGTATTATTAGCTTCAGCCACCCATTGCCTTGGTGTTCAGTGACTGTTGAATGGGATTAGGTATGTCAGTATCCTGGGTGGAGATGAAGATAGGACTGGAGAAATTATGCTTTAGCGCCAAACTTTTTGTTTGTTTGTTTGTTTAATTTACGGATCTTTGTTCGTGTTTTCATTGGAGAAGAAGGTTTATTGCCCCTGAGCCTTCGGGAAAAAATGGTCATGCAAAACAATTACAGGGCAAAACTGTGGAATGTATTTAATGTGTTTTTCTTTAAAAAAAAAAAAAACACCAACTAGAAATCAATCACTTTTATGGCCATAATAAAATCTCTTCACTTAAGCATGCTTTATAGTGATGCATATCATAAAAGAAATGGGAAATTGATTGGCCTAAGAGGGCTTTTATTTCCCACATGTAAGAAAATGCTGTAATTTTCCCCTTTCTAAATTTATTAAGTTGCCTTACAATGGCCATCCTCACTTAGGAATACTCTGTTTAGGATCCTGCAAACTTCCAAACATAAACCCAAAGGGCAACTTACACTGTGAAAAGATTAACTACAGAGAATTTTTTGTTTGTATGTATGAGTGTGTTTTTAATAAATCACAGCCTTTCTCACCTCTTACTGCTTTTGAAATAGGATTTTATTTACACAACTTTTTGAAAACACATTAACATATAAACAGTCCACCTATGTCTCTTGTCAGACACTTTTATGTTCTTATGTAATAGTATAAATTATATTATGAAAGCCTTTGTTAAAAAGTCCACCATGGGCACACCTTTGAATAGTCTCAGAAATGTAAAGAAACATAGAATATATGTTTATAGCCTCACAAAAGTCACTGTCTGTGGACTATGTAAAATTACTTAGTAATTCTTATGTGGATTATCTGAGTTCTCTTCCGTCAAAAATTCTCTGAGAGGGGAAGGGACAAGATTGTGTTGTACTAGGATGAGTAAGTGGCTGCGGCATCTACCCCAGTTTACTGAGCTGTGGTTATTTTAAAGCAAACAAAGTATGTCAAGAAAGGGAATTTAATATTGCTGTCAACTGAGGACAGAGGAATGTCATAATGGAATGTGGTTGGAGAAAGTACTTATGTGGTATGTATATTTAGAATTACTGCATGATATACCTCAAATGAAAGTTTTCATATATGATAGTTTTGTAGCCTGTCCAGTAGGGTCAGTCAAAATAGCTTCCTGTTCTTCACCAGTTTCCCATTTTATAGCATTAAGATCCTTGGAGAAATTTACCTTTTGGGGTGGGGTGAAAAGTAAATATGCATGTTTTTTTTCCTTCTATAAATTAAACATTTTTTTAAATGAGTGAGATTAAATAGGTATGTTGAAATGAATTCTTGGCTTAGATTTAGAAAAATGGCTTAAATTACATATATTTATGGTATACATTTACATTGAAAAAATAAATTTGGGTTATAGCAGTATTTTTGTTTGCTTACATTTTTATATTCACTAATATTGTTAAGCCTTTTTTAGTGCATTTCACTTTTAATCTAAAAGTGAGAAGTTTCTTGAAGTAGCTATAGTTTCCACTATTACATTGGAGCTTTCATTAACCGAATGGCAAACATTTGCTAAAAAAGCCATTAGGGTAGAGTGTATATGCTTTTCATAGATTATTTCATTTTATCCTGACAATCCCATGAGCCAGATCTGTTGTTATACCTATTTTACAAATGAGGAAAATGAGCCTTAGCAAAATTTTAAAATCACTTTGCCCAAGGTTACATTAGCTAGGAAGTGGTAGAACTCAGATGTACTTGAGCCTGCATTCTTAGACACTATGTTGTATTGATCTAGTTGTAGTTGAATGAATGAAAATCATTTGTTAGAAAAGGCACATCCAAATTTGGATTTACTATTTGGAGATTAAACTTGCTGTCTATGAATGTTTTATAAACCTTGATTCTGTGGATTGTATTTATCCAAAAAAGTAAAAAGCTTTAACAGCACTAGAATAAGTCCACACTAGAATATCTATGTTTCCCACCCTTTTCATTTAGCGATCCTACTCTACGTATACAAAATGTTTATAATATATTCCATTTAGGGAGAATTCCTAAACCAAAAATTATGGAGCTGAAATGTTTATGTGTATGTTAGTGGATGGGTATGTACAGATTAAGGAGTAAAGAAAAAAAGTAGGAAAGAAAAAGATTTTATGTTTGATTTTATTGTTTGTATAGCTGCCTTTTATGAAAAATGAGCTCAAGATGTCTAGGCAAGTGCTGATCTCCAGGTAGTGACTACTTACTAGTGGCTGTTATTTATCTTGAGAGTAGGTCAGAATCATGTATCATTGGTTCTTTGTATAAAATTTAGAAGAAAAAGTGTAAGTTCCTGTACCAGTGACAATCAAGTATGTTCCCCGCCCCTGCCCCCAGTAAAATTCTCAGAAAGTACATTCATATTCTTTATAGACATAGAACGCTGCAACTCAGAGGTAAAACATAATTGAAACAAGAGCTGGCTATTTTATGAAATACTAAGCAGGATTCTTAGCACCACCTCCTTTCCTCTCTCATTAAGAGTTAATGTGATGAGCCACTTTTATTTGTGGGAGCTGTGATTTATTCAGGCCTGCTGGCTGGAGAAAGGGTTACTACATTGGTTTACGGAACCCCTAACTAAGGATAGTTCATGTTAATTCACCTCTTTTAATGTAACTTGGGTAGATGGTAGCTTTTAGTATACATTCATGAGCTAAACCTATTTTAGCCCTTTAATTTGCTAATGATCAGTTCTTGTGCAGAAAAAGGAAATGATGATAGTCTGGATTTAGGACCTTCCAACTCCCTATGAAGGGCATTTCAGGAAATTCTATTTGCAATTAATGAGTCAGGATGCCCTTCTTGAAATTTCAGGATGGGGGCACAGGAGGGATGGAAAGAGCTGTCCTTGGGCTCAATCTAGTCTGAGGTCTTAACAGGTCACCTTTGTAGTATGATTTGCTGCATTGTGTGGGAGGGTGCCTTGATGTCGGAATTCCTACATGAACTTTGCGTACCTTTGGACTAAGCGTGCTTTTAAAATGGGCAACATTTCTGGGAGAAGTAATACTAAGCTGCCATTTTTTTAAAAGCTGTTTTAATAACACCTTACTTAATATATTTAATGGGACTTTTTAGCTATTTGATGTAAACTAAAATTTTATACAACTTGGAACATCACTGAATTGGATAATATACCAGACTCTAATTACAAAATAAACATTGCTTCTGATTGTTTTTCTAATAGATACAAGAGTATACTGTTAAGTATTTTTAATTTGTCAACTAATTTACTGTAAAAAAAGCATCACCTTCTATGCTGTAAGTATAATTTTTTCCTACAGCAGAGTGAATCTTTGCTCCTTTGCCAGATGATATCATTATCATTAATAGTCTTCATTAACAGTCATAAACGGCTACGAACTTACTGTAATAATTGTCTTTTTTCAAAAATATTCAGACATACCATGCTTCTGAGCATCTTTAATTTTTAAGGTTTTATTTGTAAAACATTGGGGTTTATGAGTAATATTGGGTTTTGCACATTTGGGCAAAACTACATTTTTAAATCACCTTCACTGTAAAAGTCTTACATTTTTTTTCTTTTTAGAATTTGTTTGAAACTAATTTGAAGTTTGCTATAGAGTTAAGATTTTAATCAGTATTGTCACTATTTGTATTTACAGACCCAGCAACTGAATTTGATCATGTCTTTGTATTTTTTTACTTTGTTATTTTTTTTCCTTTTAATAATAAAATATTTTTAAGTGTCTTCAGTAATAGTTCAATTGGAATGTTGCAGTTGACACACTCAAAAAGTTTGTTATAGAAACTTGGTTTGAAAAGCTTTACAGATTTTTTTTGACAGATAAATTCTCCCATACTTCACAACTAACTGAAAATTTGGATACTATAAAATTAAACTAAACTGATCAACATTAATGCTCCCATTTTAGTGATACTGAAATTTACCATCATATGGCAGAAAATAAAGTGAGATGCCAATGAAGAAGAGATGGAATCACCTATTTTTAATTGATATTGTAACATATCTCCACTGTATTTCTTAAGGGTTTATCACAGTTGGCCGGGGTCAATTGGTTGCTAAAAATCCATGAGATTACCCTGGTGTTTTATGTACTATTTCATTTTTAAAAATCATTGTTTAGGATTCATTACATTGATTTCATGATTCCTGGTGGGTTGCAACCCGCATTTTGGATAACATTGGTCTAGAAAGATCATAGTAAACAGGAGAGTTGCATAAGGTTTATAGAGAATGGTAGCAAAGCTCGAGTGCCATAGGGCTTAGTAAGCCACAATGAAAGTTTTGGCACTTATTTTAGGTGTGATGGAAAATCTTAACAATCCTCAAGATTTTGGGGAATTGAATGCTTTTAATTTAAAAAATATCACTCTGGCTGCTAGGTGGACAGTAGATTAAAGGGGCGGGACTAGAGCAGGGGCTAGAGCTAAGTGGGCAAACTATGTCCCACAGGCCAGATCCTCACCCCTGTTTTTCTAAGGCCTGTGAACTAAAAATACTTTACATTTTACATTTCAAATGGTTGGGAATAAATCAAAAGAGTAATATTTTGTAACATGAAAATTATAGGAAATTTGAACTTCAGTGTTCACAAATAAAGTTTTATTTGAACACATTGGAATTCATTTGTGCGTATATAGTCTGGCCACTTTTGTGCTGTAAGGGCAAACATGAATATTTGCACCTGAGATAGTATGACCTGTAATGCCTGAAATATTTAATGTATGGCCCTTTGTAGAAGAAGTGTGTTGAGCTTTGTATTAGAGTATTGGCAGCTATTTCAGTAAAGAGTCTATTGCAGAATCCAGGAAAGAGATGATAGTGGCTTTGACTGTGGGTAGCAATGTACATGGATACAAGTGGGTGAGTATGGAAACTGTTTTGGAGAGGGGGCTGAGAAGGCTTGCTGTTAAATTGGTGTACTGGTGGAATTGATTGAAAACATCTATTTTTCCTTCACCGAAAAAAGAACCATCTAGCCAAAAAGTAAACAGATTATGTTGCATTTCCTTGTATATGTTACATTTTAAAAGACAAAAGATTTATGTAACTCTTAAAAGCAACTTCAATATAAAATGAAAAGCATTCATATATTTGGCATAAAAGGGCATTTAAATTGTAATCTTGCTCTATAACTAGCTTCTTGTGATGTATTTTAAATTTAGTAACCTCTTCCTACATATATTCTCATCCTAAATATTAAGACTGTTCTGAGCTTAACAGTATAGCACATTGTTTTAAATGGCTTGCAAATGTAAACTTAGGTGGAATAATTAGAAACTACTCTAGTTTCCTATAGGTTCTATGACTATAGCATGTAATTTTTCATTTGCATGAGTGTGTCAGCTATCGTAGGGTCGAACTTTTTATTATTTTTAGGGATGAAAATTACTTACTTGGTTTGATTTTTTTTTAAGTTTTTTTTTCTTTTATAGTCCCCTGACTGTAATGGAAATAGTCTTTGAAACCTAAAGCTAGAAGTATCTGACATTTGCAATACAATTACTCTTTAAACAGAAATCTAAGTTTTAAAATATGTAGCAATTTTTTCTTTCCATTTGCTATACCTGAAATTTATAAAATTTTATAAGAATGGTACTTATACAGCTCTTTATACTTTCCTGTCTCTGACAAATGGATGACTAGATAATCTGAAAACGCTTCTGCTTCAAATCACCTAGAAATGCCCGCTAAAATATAACAAACATCCATTTAAATGAACAGCTGAGCTTTCAAGAAATTAAGGAAGCACTCATGATCCACACATGAGGAAAAGACTGAAAAACAGAGGAGTGTGTGAGCTAACATTTTGGCTGCTCTGTAGATGGGGCAAGAGTTAGTTATTGGTCCAGGCATTACAGGGATTTAAATTTCAGTGCCCATATAGAAACAGGCTACAAGGCCTTGAGTTCGTACAAAGTGGGAAATTAGCACAACATCCATGCATTCTCTTACCACTAAGATACTAAAATCAGGATCCTTAAAGCACTGTACCTGTAGCAAAGGGGTAGATGAAGAAAAGAACCCATCCACCAGCACTGGGAGACTACAGAGAAACTTGTAAGAATTTGCACCTGTAGTCCTGTCTCTTGTTGGCTTGGGGTTTGTTTGTTTATATTTATTTAAATGTTTTTAAAAAGATTTTATTTATTTATTTGAAAGAGAGAGAGAGAAGGAGCAGGGGGAGAGGGAGAAGCGGACTCCCCACAGAGCAGGGAGCCCAACATGGGGCTTGACCCCTGGACTCCAGGATCATGACCTGAGCCGAAGACAGACACTCAACTGACTGAGCTACCCAGGTGCCCTATGGCTTGGAGTTTAATATTACCTACTTGGTCTGTGAAAACCTAAACTGAGAAATGAACATAAAAAGGATTGATAGGATAACAAAGCCTCTGAGTTACCCAGAAGAAGCAAATAAAACATCCTTGATGTTACAAGCTTTCAAACTAGGCTGTTAGGATTCCCACAGTTAAGCTGCATGAAGATGAGTTTGCAATGCCCAATTTAAAAATTCGGAAGACAGGGGTGCCTGGGTGGCACAGCGGTTAAGCGTCTGCCTTCAGCTCAGGGCGTGATCCTGGCGTTCTGGGATCGAGCCCCACATCAGGCTCCTCTGCTATGAGCCTGCTTCTTCCTCTCCCACTCCTCCTGCTTGTGTTCCCTCTCTCGCTGGCTGTCTCTGTCGAATAAATAAATAAAATCTTTAAAATAAATAAATAAATAAAAATTCGGAAGACAGTCACCCATTCTCAAGAATGGGTCAGTAGACACCACAAATAGGATTAAATCCTTAAGTTCTTTGGATAATTATAGAAAGCAAAGTATGTTTAAAATGACTAAAATCTTAAGGAAATGAAAACACAAGAAAGTAAAAGATTTGGAAAGGAATCCAATAAAACTTAAGTAAAAAATAGTCTTTAAAGATGGATGGGTTAATAAAAAATAATTGAGTAAGAAATAAGTAACTGGGAGATTTGAAGAGATTATCAAGAATATAGGAGAGAGAGAAAGAAAGGAACAATAATAAATCTGTAGAGACACAGAAGTTGGAATGAGATGATCCAACATAATGTTTAATAGAAGTTCCAATAGAAAAATATGGGGATAAAGCAGTATTTGAAGAGACAGTGGCTGAAAATATTGCAGAATTTATGAATGGCAGAAGTCCTTAGATTCAGAAAGCCTGATGAGTCCCTAGGTAAATAAATTTAGTTCTCAACTAGACATATGAAACCAAAGAAAATGTAGAGTTTTTATGGGTAGCATTCTCTTACCACTAAGATATTGAAATAAATTCACCTGAAATAAGGTTTTAAACATTATTTTCCAGTAGTAGTGTTAAATTTTCACTGGTCTGTCTGTATGCTCACTATTGGTTCAGCTTGTGACTAAGAGCTTCGCTTTGTGAAGTGTTTGGTAAGTTTTGTCATGGAACAAAAGTGTCTAAATATTAATTAGTAGTGCTATGAGGAAAATATTTCTTTTTGTGACTCGTTTTCTTCTTGAGGGAACTAAGGAAATATACCATCAAAAAAACTATTCAACTTCTTCCAAAATGTGTGGGGACTTTAAAGTCATTGGCTAAAAATAGTAGCAAACTTATTAGAAGTTTTAACAAAAATCTGTTACTTTTCCTTCTTATTCACCCATTTAGTTCAGTTTTAGGGTTTTTTCTTTCTGTATCGTGAAATTACTCATTTCTTTTTCCTTGTGGTTTCCACTCTGATTGTTCTTTTCCTGTTTATTATTCATAGACTTAAGGAACAACTATATTTGCAAGTCATTTAAAATGGTTTATTCATCTTATGCTTCAAAAGTTAAATGAAATAAAACAAAACCCACCTTGCTTTATTTAATTAGCACTTATTCTGCCAAATTTCTGCACTAGCTGGTCAACAGACAGATATAATGGGTACTGGGTGAAAATGATGACCTCTGTACTTATTCTCATTTTCCCCTATGGGTCAGCTGTTTTGATGTAGGCAGGCTGGAGTTAGGCAGAAGGTAATCTGCATTCTCCTGACAGGTGAAATTTGAATATTGAAATATTCTCACTTCAGCCTTCACCAGCATTAATCCTAGTCCTGCCTTAGAGTTTTGTGAGCTGAATATTCTCTGGTCATGTAAACAGGTTCTTTAATGAGATAAGGTGTGTGTGTGTGTGTGTGTATGTGTGTGTTGGGAGAGTGGGGAGGAGAGGAAAAGAATTTCTGGCATCCTTCCCTTTTACTATGCATACCCACTAGCATATATATACATTCACACTGCTTTTCCAAACGAGGTTTTCTGTTTTCCCCTCTAAAACTACTTCTTAATGTCTTCTGCTTGTCATTAGATCTTATTTTTAACCATTCTTATGTGCCAGTAAATGTGTTTATGTATTTGAGATGTAAAACTTAAATCCTTTACACTTATATCTTATTTTTCTAGTTTCCAGTCTGTACTTTTGGACATTCTTTATTGCTTTAAATGTCTTCTAAAAGTTTCTTTCCTTATAATCAATCAGTTATGAATTTTAAACTAACAACTTTTATTTCAAACTACACATTTAAAATTTTTTCTACTTGTTTGTGTTTGCAGCTGATAATACATACTATTTTATCAGGATAAGGTTTTCAGCAAGGAAATGTGCACATTTTCTTTGCACATTTCCATATACAAAAATGAATTTAGGTTTTTAAATTTTAAATCAACAGGCTAAGTTTTTACAGTCATTCCTATCTAATATGTCTTGGATATTAAATTATGTTTGTATATTGTTATTTAGGTGACTATTATATGGTTAAAAAGATTTTGGAGGAAAACAGTTCAGGTGACTTGAACATAAATTGCGTAGATGTGCTTGGGAGAAATGCTGTTACCATAACTATTGAAAACGAAAACTTGGATATACTGCAGCTTCTTTTGGACTACGGTTGTCAGGTACAAGGCTAGATAATTCTATCCCGTAGCTTCTAAATACTGTGAGACATGCCATGTTTTCTTCTTTCTTTCTAGTTTCCTTTATCCCCCCTTCTTTCCTTCGTTTTTATTTTTTCATTCTTATCTTTCTTTCACCCTTTATTTTGTCTTGAGCCACTGAAAGTTTTAAAACAAACCAAAAAAAAAGCCGTTTTTAAAAAAGTATATTTTGACTTGATTTATCTTTTCCCTCTGAATTTTTACTTTTTCCTCCCTTATATGTTTTATAACATCTCACAGAGGTAAAATACCATGATTTTTTAAAAATTACTTTGTTTTTATTACTTATGTTATTACTATTTATGTTATATATCTAAAAATAGCACAAGTGTTCTGGAAGTGTCAGGGGAACAGGTTGTTCTGTGGCTCATATAATGTACAAACATAAGAACAAAATGCTCCTGACTCACAGTGCAATTTTCAAGTTGATTTTTATTTTCTCCTGTTGAATTTTATTAAGTTTTCCTTTTTGTCTGAAGGTTAGTGTTTATATAACTATAGATGAACAATTTTTTTTTTTAACTGGAAAATATAGACCTTTCTGTTTGTCTTCAAATCAGTTCAGGTGGAAAAGCAGGCATGCGTATAAGTCTTGAAAGAATTCAGTCAAGAGATTCTGAAGGAAGTTTAATAATATTATTTTCCTTTTCTTTTGGGTTTACTTATGACGGGAACGCATGAATTCCGGCACTTTCTTTTTTCTTTCAAATAGCATAATTGCTCTGTTGTAGCTTGAAATTAATGAGATTTTTTTTTTTTGGTGGCATCAGGAAGCACTCAAAGAAGATTTTTAAAATATAAGTAGGTTAGTTCTATGTGCATTTTTATTGTGTTTACATATGTATGCATTACAATATATGATACTGTCTCTGTGTATATTTAGAGTAGAAAAAGAAACTGCCTTCCCAGCAATTTCAGTTACCCAGAACTGATATTAGAAAGTAACAAAAAACATCTCTGAGCAGTAACAAAAAACATCTCTGAGCAGTAACAAAAAACATCTCTGAGCAGTAGCTGCCATGAAGTTTTCCATTTATGAACTTCAGTCATAGGAGTACTAGAGCCCTCCTTCAACTTTAACAAACATCAGTACTTAGTCTTTAATCCATAGAGAATTAGAGGGGTAACAGAAGGAGCTTGAGGGCTACAGTGATACAAAATAGGGCACAGTACCTCTGACTCTCTTTAATAAAAAGGTCAACAGTATTACATATCTGATAATCTGAGGGAGTTGTATGTTAGAATGGTAATTAATGTTGACAACAATGGCCAGAGTAAGTAAGGAAAAGTTAAATTATATTCAGTATCTATTGTTTTAGAAGATAGAAGAATATGTATAGTACTTCTGAAAGCAGAAAACTTCCGTCAATATAGTTTAAATTTCAAAGGTAAACACTTAAAGGCATAAGCTTCAGTTACCTAGAAAATAAGGTTATAAAGAAAGACCCTGATGATTCTGGATAAATGAAGTATTATGGTATAATTGTCATTTTTGTCTTTTTGCATATATGATCCTATGTATATAATAATTCTGCAATATACATGGTTCTTTCATGTGGTTCCTGATCATATTTGAACATCATAGCCAACCTATATAGATATTACATTTTATGGATCAGAAAACTGAGGCTCATAGACTTTAATGAATTGCCCAAAGTTCTGAAATAAGTGAGGGCAGAGCTAAGATATGAACCTGATCTTCTGACTGCAAATCCCATGCTCTTTCCAGTTCACCGTGTTCTGTCTCAGGTTACCTCTGTCTTACCTATCAGTCAACAGATGTCCACGGCTTTCCATTGAGTGTGATTATGGAAATGAATAAAAACACGAGTTCCATACTAAAGGATATTAAAACTAATTGGATAGTGAAAGTATAGTTGACCCCTGAACAATACGGATTTGAACTGCATGTTCAAATATGTGGATTTTTTACAGTATAGGACTGTAAATGTTTTCTCTTCCTTAATGATTTTCTTAATATTCTTTTCTCCAGATTATTTTTAAAATACAATATACAATACATATAACATACAAAATTTGTATTAATTGACTATGTTATAGATAAGCTTTGGTCAACAGGAGGCTAATAGTAGTTGAATTTTGGGGGAGTTAAAAGTTATGTGTAGATTTTCAATTATGTGGGGGGGCAGGCACCCCTAACCCCTGCATTGCTTAAGGATCAACTGTGTACATATGAGTTTCATATCAATTAAATAATGCAGACATGTATTTGATAAGTGCTGAGTGGTAATGATACTTGACCCTTGTATGTTACTTTGAGGTTACAGAATGCTTTCATGTATTTTATCTTATGTTATATTAGAGGCTCTCGACTGGATAATTTTGCTCCTCAGGGGACATTTGATAATGTCTGGAGACATTTTTGGTTTCACTACTGGCATCTAGTGAGTAGAAGTAGGGATGCTGCTAAACATGCTACAGTGCACAAGACAACTTCTACAACGAAGAATTACCTGGCCCCAAATGTCGATAATGTTACTGCTGAGAAACCATGTTTTATACTTAAAACTTTTGTGCCTTATAATAGATGTTTTGGAAACATAGAAAAGAGAAGGTCACTGTCGATTGAGCTATCAAGGTTTCATGGAAGAGTGTCAGTTGAGCTCAGCCTTCAAACATTAATAATTACCAATATTTTTATAGGGATGCTGTGTGCCAGAAACCTTATATATTCACTTCCTTAATCCTTACGACAGTCCTATGAGATAGGTACTATTATTATTTCCATATTATAGAGGAGGAAACCAAGGTATGAAAAGTTCAGGTAACTTGCCCAAAGACACTCCACAAATGAAAGACCTGGAATTAGAACTCAGGTTCTGGCTCTGGAGTTTATGCTTTTACCTACTACCCAAAACTACTCTCAAAAATGTGTAGATAGCTCCAGAACAGGGGATGTGGGAAAGGTTGTTAACAAAGACATGTGCAATGTATGTTTTTGAGAAAATGAATTGACTTAGCCTTTTGAACAAAATATTTGGGTTGGATAGTAGTGGAAAGTATCTGGAAAAATAACTAAAACAAAAGGAATGCAAAGAGCCAGAATGCCAGGCTAAGGAATTTGGGTTTATAGATGATGGGGTCATTAAATGATTTTTGAGAGAGGTTGTGATGTGTCCAGTGGTATTTTGGGAAAAGTGTTCTAGTGGCTGTGTTCAGTATAGATTGGAAAATGGAAAGTGGAGAAGGCTATAGTTTGGGTGAGCAGTTTTTATAGTAATCCAGGTATGAAGAAGTTAAAGCCTGAACTAGAATAGTAGCTGTAAGAATAGGAGAAAAAATGGCAGATGTGAAAGATGTTATGAAGGAAGAATTGATAGAACTTAGTATTTAAGTTTGGAGGGGAGAATTGAAAAGGAGACCAAGATGATTTGGAAATAGGTGGCTGGGAGAAGAATGAAAGAAAAACAGGAAGTTAAGAAGTTAAGGTTGGGGCAGAGAAATGTGAATTTGGGTTTTAGCCTTGTTTATTTTGGTCATATCAGGCAGTCTCCCATAGACAGTTACAGATGAAAATTACATCTGTAGGAAGAGGTCAGGCTGGAGAGATACAGCGGTCATGGATATGGGATGATCACCTGCATGGTGAAAGTGGATGAAATTATAGAGGAGAGCGAATGGCTGGTGCTGATTCTTTCTCAGCATCTACATTAATAAACGCAATAGAAAGAAAGGGTTCCATTAAAGGGGTTAGGATAGTGCAGCATTGTGACAACCAAAGGAGCAGTTTTAATGTGTTGCTTAGAAATCAAAGAAAATGAGGGGGTAGGAAGGGCCATTGGATTTTGAAACTGACATCAACAGAGTTAGAGAAAATGATATGCATGATTTGAGAAGTTTGACAAAGTGAGAGGAAGAAAACTTGAGTGGTAAGAGAAAGACAAGATCAAGTCAAGGTAGCAAAGAGTGAGGAACTATTTCATATTTTGGGATATGGGGGCTGGGACTGGTATTTCTGTAAACGAAGGACCAAGTTCCAGTAGAAGAGAGAAAAGCATTAAATAGAATACCAAGGTGGAAAACTTAGCTCTGGAAAGGAAATAAGAAGCTTCTTACTCTGAGCCTAGAGGAAAGAGTATGGGAATTGTTGAAAAGACATTTTCTGAGGTGGGAAGGAATATAGTAAGCAACCTTATTAATACATAATAAGTATACATATTAAATAAATTTTAATAAGGGATGGTCAAATATTTGTGAGAAATTGGGAAGCAAAACTAATGAGGACATTTTGTCCTATAGATATTTTTAAAATAATTTAAAACTTTTTTCATTCAGAACTTCCTTTGATTTGTCAAATAACATACCATTTGTGCAGAATAAGTAAATGGTAACTCCTTATTTACATGACTTTTACACCAATATTGTTATGCCTGAAGCTTATCCTTTTAAGCATTGAAAGATTTAACATGAATCTTTCTTTATTCTTCACTAAATAGTGTTATCTGAATATAATTTAACTTTACCATCGTAAGTGGGAGTCATTGAGAATATAATTGTTTTACTTAACTTTGTATAATCTGAAACTGTCAACACATTTGTCCTTACATTAAATTGCTTCTGACTGCTTTGTATTGATAGTTGTTTTGCTATACTGATATTTTATCTTTTCAGTAGTCAGCTTTTAGCTATTTTTTCTTCATTTCTTCCTACTTTGTTAGTTTTAACCTAGCTGTTTCCTTATTCAGTAAAGATCTGAAGAATACTTGGGAAAGCAAGTTATCCTTCATTTATAGACAACTCTTAGTGTGGTTACAATTCCTTCTGGGAAATAATTCCCATGAAGTTGGTTTGTGACAGCTCAGTATAGTTTTTTTGGAAATTTGCAGTTGGATCTGTGGCTGTGTTTCAGAAGGTTGGAGTTGACTGGTGTTTTGACTTGGAGAGTAGTAGCATTACTATAGTTAGCTTCATAGGTTAAAATTTAGCATAAATGAAATGTTCAGTAGTAATGAACACATAATTCTTTTTGTTTGCTTCACCTGACCAAGTATGCTAAAAATTGAAGTGAAATGTTTGCAAAGCAGAAGAATAATGATTCTAGATTTAAAGAATAGGCTACAGCCCAGTGACCTTAAAAGTTTAAGGGATAAAAAATTAAATTTCTCATTAGGGTGGGGAGTTTTTCCTGGGGGAATACATAGGCACTTGTATAGTTGAATGTGGCCTCCAGTTCTTTCTTTGGGGTGCTTATTCCTATTTTTAGATATCCAGATAAAGTCTGTTGTTTTTAGTCCTATTTTTGACATCTAGATAAAGTATATGGAAGCTTTATTTTCAGCTCCAAGAATACTAAAGATTTGATATAGTTTCATTTTCAAGAGAGAGAATGTTGATGTAAATGGTTATTAAAGATTATAACAGATTTTAAAATGTACAGATTGAAAATAACCAAGGCGCTTCCTTAGATTAAATCATTATTTATCCCCTATTTCCCTTCTGCCTTTATGGTTTTCCTTAAAACAAAACAGAATAATAGAACAAGACAAAAAGAAATCCAAAAACCTGATGTCACAGTTGCCAAGTATCATAATAGGACTGTAGACTTTGTTACAGAGTGTTGGAAAGTCCCGAATGCTCAGCTTCTATTTACTTTTTCCTCCTGTCAAAGTTGGAGTTTCAAAATGAGCAATAGTTGGGGAGTAAAATTGTTAAGTCACTTCTCCCACTTTTCTTCAAGGACATTGGTAGCCTAGTTTTTTGCAGCTTTTACTTGATAAGATTGCTAATACTAATGTCAAATTTGTAACGTTTCAGTTAGTCATGTATGTTTTAAAGTTGAGACCAGAGGGCTCCCCTTATCCTCATGGTTGCATTAATTATCATTTTTATTAGAATGAGCATAGTCCTCTACCAGTAGTAATAGTTCTTGGCAATTTCTTCAATAGATCTGGAATGTTAAGATTCTTTTGTTTCAAAGTACACAAGTACATTTCTTGGAAAAAAATTTCAGCTTTAAATACTCCACGGATCAGCACTGTTCCATTAATAAACCCTTCTAGCAAGCATTTATTTTTTTTTTTTACCAGCTTATGCAGTGAAATCAGGACAGAAATTTGTGTGTGTTATGGTACACAAAAGTACTGCTAAGGCAAGCAAATATACTATTTGGACAGTCTAAATTTTTTAAAATTTAGTATTACTGTATGTAATACAGTTTAAATTTAAAGATAGTTTTATTTAAGAATTAGTAAAAATAAATAGTTTACCTTTTTATCCTCCATTTTCATTTTTAACCTTTTTTTTTTTTAAAGTCCGCAGATGCACTTTTGGTGGCAATCGACTCTGAAGTAGTGGGAGCCGTTGATATACTACTTAATCATCGACCAAAACGATCATCAAGACCAACTATAGTAGTTAGTACTCTTAAATATTTATTAATTTGGATTTTTAAACCAAAATAGATCTCCTGCCCCATTCCCATTTTTTTCTTCCCCCAAATTTATTTTATTTTAAAGAAATAGATTTTTTTTTTACTCTGTAAAATATTGCCTTAAAGTAAGTAGATACTTGCAGGAATAATTAATTTTGCTTTCAGGAAACCTTTTTAAAATTAGTGCTATTTCCATAATTTTGTCAGTGTGGACCAATATTTTTAGTTTTGGACATTCTATAGATGAGGTTGAAAATACAGACTAGTTTTCAAATGGATTTAAGAATTAAATATAAACAGTGAAACCATAAAACTGGAAGAAAATGTAGGTGAATATTTAACTGATTATGAGTGGAAAGACTTTATAATCATAAAAAGCAATGGCACAGCCTTCGGCTGTATAGAAGTTAAATTTCTAAAATTTAGACATCGAGCAAAATTTAGAAAGCAGATGGATAACTGGCAAAGATGTTTTCAAAATGTATCAAAAATTCATAATCTTAATAATTGACAAATTGATGAAAAACACCAAGATCAGAAAAGGACATAAAAAAAAATCTCAGAAAAGAAAATACAAGATATGAAAACTTACTACTAATAAGATATGAAATACTAATTTTTGCTTACCAAATTAGCAAAGATTTATTTATTTTATTTATTTAAATTTTAGTTAGTTAACATACAGTGCAGTTTGGTTTCAGGAGTAGAATTCAGCGACTCATCACTTACATACAACACCCAGTGTTCATCACAAGTGCCCTCCTTAATATCCATCAACCATTTAGCCCACCCCCCACCCATCTCCTTCCATCAATCCTCAGTTTATTCTCTGTCATTAAGAGTCTCTTATGGTTCATTTCCCTCTCTCTTCTTTTATACCCCCTTCCCATACTTTTGTCTATTTTGTTTCTTAAATTCCACATATGAATGAAATCATTTCACTTAATATAGTACACTCTAGCTCCATCCATATCACTGCAAATGGCAAGATTTCATTCTTTTTGATGGCTGAGTAATATTCCATTATATATATATCTTTATTATCCATTCATAAGTCGATGGACATTTGGGTTCTCCATAGTTTGGTTATTGTTGATAATGCAAATTAGTAAAGATTTTTAAAAATAATTATTGATAGCAAGGGAGTAGTATAGTCTAATACAAATTGGTGGGGAGGGTATTTTGGAAAGCAGTTTGGCAGAGTGTCATAAATAAGAAAGATGTTCATATTCTTTAACCTAGTGTTTCCCCTTCTAGGAACTGGTCAGAAATGGGGAGAAAAATGTTAATTGTCATCTTACTCGTAGCAATGAAAAAAAATGTGACCCAATTTAAACATCCCCAAATAAAAGATTGAAAATAGTAAAAATTACATATATATTAAAATGGTATTTTTAAAAGAATATTTAGGAACCTGAATAAATACGACATAGGAAGTGAAAAAAAATGGGAATAGTAAACTGAACATATGCTATGATCCAGGGCTAAAAAGATGCACAAAGAACTATATGGAAATGTAGCAAAACATTACCTAACAGCAGTCATCTCATTGCTAAATTAAGGATGTTTTTTTCTTACTCCTTTAATTTTTCTTTATTGCTTTTGTAATTAGGAAGATAGTCACTAATGATCAAATAGATTCTACTTTAAAATGAGATATTTGTTACATATCAAAATTTAAAAATTATAACATTCATTATTGGTGAGGATGTAGTGAAATAAACAGTTTAAATAATTGCTGGTAGTGAAGAAAAATATTGTTTTAAGAAAGAATTATAAATCGTGGATTATCTGCTATTATCTGAGAACAATAAGAAGCTCTGCTAAATTACATACTTTATCATA
The DNA here is from genome assembly GCF_023065955.2 of Ursus arctos. Lineage (NCBI taxonomy): Eukaryota > Metazoa > Chordata > Mammalia > Carnivora > Ursidae > Ursus > Ursus arctos. The sequence continues at coordinate 20,592,302 of NW_026622875.1, read as the reverse complement.
TATTAACTGAAATCTTTTACTTTCATTTAGGTATTACTAAGTTTGTGCAAGCATGACTTTCTCCAGAGGATAGTACCAACTAGTTTTAAGTGGTGATAAGAAACCAAAAGAAACAGAGAAAAAAAGGCTAAGAATATAGCCCCTGTCCAAATGATCAGAAATGTCTAGAATCCTATTCAATTTTCTGTCATCTGTCTTGCAGGCACTGTTATATTTTGGTATACTTATTCCACCTGTAGCCTTTTTACCCATTTACTTTCTTGGCAGGGAGGGTGGGGTGTAGGATGCCAAGGTATTGGAGCGACCGACTGACATTATTCCATCACCATTAGCACCACCAGTCGACTCTTGAGTTGTAAGGCTCTGGCAGTCTTCACTACTCAGTGAAAGAACACTTTGTACTTCATCTCTGACAAAAAGAATTATCCAGCTCCAGCCTTTGTTTGAGTACTTCCAGTGACAGCAAGATCACATTTTAACAGCCCTAATACTTCTTGACAGGCAATGTCTAATGTTTTTATATACTTTTTAAAAATCATTTCAGTGAATTTATTCTGTATTCTTAGATTATCAAAATTGTTTTTTGATAAATTTTGATTTTCAAATACAGTTGGGTTTTTTGATAGTATGTAGATTATATTATGAACAATGAAATAATGAATTTTAATCTTATCTTCTAATAATGTTTTTCATGTAGCCAAGTATGTGTTATAGGAAAAATGAGGACATCATTTAAATACAATTTTCTTCTCTTTATAACCTGTAATAAGGGGAGAAAGGGCTAAATTTTTAGATTTCTTTGTTATTTTTAAATAAATTCATTAATTTGAAGTTTCCAATAAATGAGAAGTATATAAAGAAACTATTCATAAAAGAAGGGGGAAAAAGCCAAGTATGTCAGAAAATATTAAAACTTAATCAATAGTCAAAGGAAGGTAAAGTAATATTTCATGATAGTTTTTTTCACTCATAAATTGGGAATGACCATGCCTAGTGCTAGTGAGTAAACCTTGAGTGTGAAATGGGTACATTCCTATATTATTGGTAATATAAACTGAAAAGAACTTTAGTAGTGTATATCAAATCTTCAAAACTGTTCATGGCCTTTAGACCTATTATCATTATTATTATTATTTAAAGACTTTATTTATCTATTTGACAGAGAGAGAGACAGCCAGCGAGAGAGGGAACACAAGCAGGGGGAGTGGGAGAGGAAGAAGCAGGCTCCCAGCAAAGGAGCCTGATGTGGGGCTCGATTCCAGAACGCTGGGATCATGCCTTGAGCCAAAGGCAGATGCTTAATGACTGAGCCACCCAGGCGCCCCCTTTAGACCTATTATTGCACTTCAGGGGTTCTGTGGTTTATGAGTTTATCCTAAATTTCAAAAAAGCTGTGTTCATAAAGATGTTTGTGGTAGTGTTATTTACATAAACAAAACAAAGTATCTTGAACATAGGTCTATGAATTTTCTTAAATTACATGCTACATTCTATACGTGAATTTTATTTCCCAGAAATTCTGGGCTATAGTTTTATGAAATTATTAGAAGGGTCTTTGAATTTCAGAATATTAAAGACCATTGTTTTTAATCATTGATCCCAAATCACTTATGCCAAAGATGTCCTTAAAAGGAGGTATAATAGAAAAAGGACTAGAAGGAGATGCTGTAAAATTTATTTTGCATAGTAGGAATATGGAAATTTTTTTATTTCTGCTTTTCTATATTTTTCAGATGTTTTATAATATGTGTGTACTACTTTTATAATGTTAATAAAAATTACAAAAAAACCTCTGTGAACTTGATAAGCTTATGCAATGAAATCAAACAGCTCTCAGGAAAACCTGTGTGAAAAAGTGAGCGCATTGGGAAGACTATGCAGTAGTCATACAATAATCAACCTTTCTATTTAACCCTGATTTTTTATTTACTAATGTTTCTTTCCTCATGTCATGCCATCACCAGGCCCATGAGCCCATGTAGGGAAAGCAGCTCAGGCTCTGGTATAATACAGACCTGAGTTCTGATCTGCATTTTGCCACTCTGTTGTGTAGTTTGGGCACATTAACTTCTCTGAGCCTCAGTTTCTTCATGGGGATTATGCTCAATTTTGCAGGCTATTGTGGGGATTAAATGAGATGATAAATATAAAGTGCCTAACAGTCCCAGGACTCAATAATAGTAGTTATGATGTTAGTGTTTTTGTGCATTAGTAGCAGGAAATAGTATAGGTAATGATTGGGAATATGTAGAGAATTACACAAAATGAAGAGTGCTTCCTATTTACTTACCCCTTCTAGGCAGCTTCATTGCTATTAATGTAGCAAGGTTTGCTGTAAAGGTGGAATTTTTAAGTTTTTCTCATGCATTTATACTTTGCCTATTTTTAACATTTCTGTTTTTTCCTTTATATTCTTTTTCTAAGATTCTTGTTCTTTATCCTTGTCATGCATGTTTCCATAATCTTGTGAAAATTAAACACTTTTTCCTAAAGTATTTCTCTAGGTATCCTCACTTCTTCTTTGTTAGGAAAACAGAACTCTAGTTGTATGAATGTGTCCTATTGAAGATTTTTGTCTGTCATGATTATATTGCATTTATTAATTAAAATTGAGTTTTCAGGTTTCAAAAAAAATTGAACCTGGTAAAATACTTATCATATTTTTAAAAATAATTCTAATGTTCTTTGTGCCTTCTGATTTTTTAAATTTCATTTTCAGATAAATATGTTGTTTTGAAGTCACAAATAATAATTTTGGACATTTATGTAAATATTTTTCAGAAACTAATGGAGCGAATTCAGAATCCTGAGTATTCAACAACTATGGACGTTGCGCCTGTCATTTTAGCTGCTCATCGTAACAACTATGAAATTCTTACAATGCTGTTAAAACAGGATGTATCTCTACCCAAGCCCCATGCAGTTGGCTGTGAGTGCACATTGTGTTCTGCAAAAAACAAAAAGGACAGCCTCCGACATTCCAGGTTAGAAAGTTAAGGTTTTAATAAATAGGTGTGCGATATAGTAAGGTATATGTCAGTGAAATTTTTGTTGTTTTTCTTTCTATGCAGCTTTTAAGAAATATGGGATTGGAATGGCTTATGAAAGCTAAACTTCTAGTTCCTTTGCTTAATATGAGTTTTACATTTTTTAGAAATGTTTACTAAATGATGCATAATTAGGAAAAGCCTTCAAATTATGAATAAGGTTTACCTCATACTTCTGCTGGTGGGGCTTGAAGACACTATTTACTTTTTAAGAGCAGAGTCTATTAATCTAAGAGAATTTCCAAGTAGTGGAAGGAGTGGAGATACCCCTTCTTATCTTATTTATAAGGAAATAAAAAGTGTTTTCTGTCTGACTAAATATATAACTTGTTATGCCTCTTACTTCCCCTTCCACACAATATTTAAGTCTTTTTCCCCAGTCAAAATATTAAGAACAACTGAGGAGAAAATGAACAAGAAAGTATCCCACCTTGGACAGGCTGAGCAAGAGCACACACATGGGCATGTTGTATAAGGTTCTGGGCTAAACTTGAGAATCTAATTTTCAGCATAAACCTTTATATATATATTATCTGTGTAGCAATCAAATATATAGTTGAAATTATATCACGTATAACATTTACTATGGGAAATGTTGTCTGGAAGTCCTAAGCAGCCCGTTGATAAACTGTTTTTATGGTATGTGAAATTAGCTTTAAAGCTGCAAACTATTCACCCTCACTCTTTCCTTACCTTAAGGACAGGTCTTTGGTGGATTGACAGATAATCACAGATCCATAAATTGAGAAAGTCTCCTAGGAATCAATTTAATGTTTATTTGCAGAGGTTGAGCTGGAAAGTTTTTCTATTTTCAAGTTGAATTACAGCGAGACCTTTTTTTTTTTTTTAATAAGATCTGGTTGATAGCTATGGCTATATCATTTAACTTTTTAGTTTAAAAATGACTAGTCTGTAAAATGACAAGCAAAAATGATCTTTAAGGCTTCTTCTAGTTTTAAAATCCTTTATTAATATTAAATATAAATATTTTCAAATTGTATGCTTATTAAATATGTGTGTAGTTGAAGCAGCTGAGGTTGCAGGAATCGGGGCTGGAGAGAACACTAAGCCTGGCTTGGTTTCAGGTGGGGGAAAAGCTTTGTTTTGAAAGCTTTTAGAGGAGCTGTGGCTTGAGTTTGGCCTTTGGTATGAATAAAAATAAAAAGAGGGGCCCCTGGGTGGCTCAGTTGGTTAAGCCTCTGACTCTTGATTTCGGCTCAAGTCATGATGTCAGGGTCATGAGATCCAGCCCCTTGTTAGCTCTGTGTTCAGTGGGGAGTCCCTTGAAATTCTCTCTCTCCCCCCCTCTACTTCACCCCCCTCAAATAAATTAAATAAATAAATAAATAAATAAATAAATAAATAAATAAATAAACTTTTAAAAAAACTTAAAAGGTTGTTTTATGCAGAAAGTACAGTATGTGATTGTGGTTTATTTAGGGAACTCCAAATGGTATGGTGTATTTACAGAAAAGTTTGAGAGAGTTTGTTGTTGATATTTGGGAAAACAGTTACAGTGAATGTCAAAATGCCCTGACTACAAGTCATTTTTAGGAATTGCTAAGTAGACTTGCTGAAGAAAAAGAAGCTAACAAAATGAGAAAAAGAGATACCAGTAAAGGTTTTGGTGAAGTTGAAGAGCGAATATACTGGCAACAGGGAAGTGAGGCAATCTGTATTTATACAGTTATTGGTTTTTAAATTTTAGAGATGCTGAAGTTCCAGGTGATGATAAGGTCTAGGGGCAATAATTTTATTTTATTATTATTGTTTTTTATTTATTTATTTTTAAAGATTTTATTTATTTGAGAGAGAGCACGAGCAGGGGGTGGGGAGGCAGAGGAAGTGGGAGAAGCCAACTCCCCGCTGAGCAGGGAACCCAACTTGGGGCTTGATCCCAGGACCCTGGTATCATGACCTGAGCCAAAGGCAGACTTTTAACTGACTGAGCCACCGAGGCACCACTTAGGGGCAATAATTTTAAATGGGGTAGGGAAGGGTAATGGACCATTATAGTTTAGAAAAACATTTTCAGTAATATAATTGCTGTGATTTGGTTTTAGTCTCAATTATTTGATGTGTTGTGAAATTTCAAATAACTTTAAAGGAAGATTTGAAATCTTTATTATCTATCAAAGGAAGACGAAGTTTTTAAAAAGTTGAGAAGTGCTTTGTTTAAACTGCACAGTGATTTTTATAGTTCTGAGTTTGAATGCCTGTAAGCCCAAAGTATATTCAACTCTACTCATATTATTACTCACTTCACCTTTGAAAGCAATTGAATTTGTATAACTTGGCTTAGAAGAGGATTTGGCATTGAGAAAATCAGGGAATTTAGAGGTTCTAGTAATATTAGTTTGAAAGCTATTTATTTTAACTACACAAGTAATATGTGAATAAATCCTCAAATCCCTGTAAAAATTCTAACTTTAATTTTGAGCAAAAGTTCTTTGAGCAATCTCAATTCTTCTCCTGTCTCTGGAGCTAACCAATATGATCAGTTTGAGGTTCTATATCTGCTCCTTAATGACTAGAATTCTAATTGGTTAGAAATGTGACTCTTAACTGTGGTGTTATGTTGGAAACTAGTCTCCATCAATGGCCATCAGTTACATGTTGAAGTTAGAAATTCCCTCTCCCGATTTCTGTCTATACAGATTCCGTTCAAATTTCCTCTCCTATTTCATTAATTTTGCTTACCTGGTATTAATCTTGCCTCATCTACTCCAGTTTTTATGGTTGTCCAAATATTTAGGTTGAACCATATGAAATTACTGTCTTAAAAGTATTTTGAACAATGTAGAATTGCATATTCCCATATTCTTCTTGGTATGGATGAAACCAAAACCCCAGAAAGTTATGTAGAATATAATCACATAACTCTACAGGCCTCAAAAAAGTTGTTTAAAAAAAAAAAAAAAAGATTTATTTATTTATTTTAGAGAAAGAGCATGTGCACACAAGTGGGCTTAGGGGGGTGTGGAGAGGCGGAGAGAGAGGAAGAGAGAATCTTCAAGCAGACTCCCCACTGATCGTGGAGCCCAACATGATATGGTGACCTGGCATGATGACCTGAGCCAAAAACCAGAGTTGGCTGCTTAACTGACTGAGCCACCCAGGCACCCTGAAAAAGTTTTTTTTTTAATATGGAGATTGATGATTTGCAATAAATGTATACAGGTGCAATAAATGTATACAGGTGTATACTATCACCAGAATCCAATATTCTATCATTTCCATCACTGGAAAAAGTTCTGTCATGCCCATTTATATTTATAGTCAATCCCTGCTCCCATTCCTAGCTCCAAGCAACCACAGATCTTTTTTCTATCTCTAACCTATAGTTTTTTGTTTTCTAGAAATTTCATATAAATAGAATCATATAATATATTGACTTATGTCTCTAGCTTCTTTCACTTAACATAATATTTTGAGGTTCATTCATATTGCGTATATCAGTAGTTTATTCCTTTTCATTGTCGAGTAGTATATCATTGTAAGGATGAATCTTTTGTTTATACACTCAATAGTTGATGGACATTTGAGTTGTTTTTAGTTTTTGGCAGGGAACATTCACATATAAGTCTTTATGTGGACATATTTTTTTTTTATTTCTGTTGGGTAGATACCTAGGAGTGGAATTGCTGGTTTTTTTGGTAAATAACTGCCAAACTCTTTTCCAAAGTGATTACATCATTTTACATTCTCACCAGTGATGTATGATGGTTTCAATTCCTCCACATGGTCACCAACACTTTATATTGTTAGTTTTTTTGATCTTAGCCATTTTAGCAGAAGTGTAGTACTATCTCATTGTGGTTTTAATTTGCATTTCCCTTATGCCTTATACTATCAAGCATCTTATCATTTGTTTATATGCCATTAATATATCTTCTTTGATGAAGTATCTATTCAGATCTTTTGCCCATTTTTAAAAATTGGGTTGTTTGTCTTATTAAGTTGTAAAAGTTCTTTGTATATCCTGGACACAAGTCCTTTATGACATATATGTTTTGCAAATGAATTCTCCCAGTCTGTGACTTGTCTTTTCATTTTCTTCTTGGTGTATTTTGAAGAGCAAAACTTGTAATTTTGATGAGACCCATTTTTTCACTTTTATCTTTTGTAGATTATTTCTTGTGTCATATGTATGAAATATTTGCCTAACCCAAAGTCACAAACATTTTCTCCTGTTTTCTTCTAGAAGTTTTATAGTTGTATGATTTACATTTAAATTTATAATCTATTTTGAGTAAACTTTTGTATGTATGTGAGATAAAGATCTAAGTTCTTTTTTAATGCTTTGCAATATCCAAACATGTGTTCTAGTATCATTTGTTGAAGAGTATTGTTTCCCCCAGTAAATTATCTTTACACCTTAGAAGTCACTTGAGCATATATGTATGGTTTGATTTCTAGACTGTAATTTGTTCCATTAATCTATAAGTCTATTCTTACACAAATATATGATTTCACTCATATGTGGAATTTCAGAAGCAGATGATCATATGGAGAAAAAAAGAGAGGCAAACCATAAAACAGACTCTTAACTACAGAAAACAAACTAAGGCTTACTGAAGAGGAGGTGGGTGGTGGGGGGGTATGAGTTAAATGGGTGATGTATTAAGGAGGGCACTTGTGATGAGCACTGGGTGTTATTTTTTAAAAGATTTTATTTATTTTTGCAAGAGAGAGAAGGAGAGAGATTGAGCATGAGTGGGGGGAAGGGCAGAGGGAGAAGCAGACTCCCTACTGAGCAGGGAGCCCAATGGGGGACTTGATCCCAGACCCTGGAATCATGACCCAAGCCAAAGGCAGACACCCAACCGACTGAGCCACCCAGGTGCCCAGAGCACTGGGTGTTATATGTAAGCAATAAATCACTAAATTCTACTTCTGAAACTAATATTACACTATATGTTAAATAACTGGAATTTAAGTAAAAACTTGAAACAAAATAAAATCAGGCAATGTATGTCTTTCATCGTTCATCGTTTTTTGTTTGTTTGTTTGTTTTTAATTTTCGGCTATGCTGTGTTCTTTGCATTTGCAAAGAATTTGTTTAGAATGAGTTATCATTTTTTATGAAAATACCTGCTTGGATTTTTAAGAGGGGTTGCATTATGTATGGTTTTAATAGTATTAAATTTTAATAGTATTAATAGTATTAAATCTTTCAACCTATGAACATGTATATCTTTCCATTTTATTAAGTCTTCCTAATTACTTTCAGCAATGTTTTCTAGTCTTCAGTGTATAGGTCTTGTGCTTCTTTTTTATAATTTATTCCTAAGTATTTTATTTGTTTTGAGAATATTGTACATGAATTGCTTTCTTAATTTCATTTGCAGATGGTTCATTGCTAGTCTATAGAAATAAAACAGATTTTTTTGTATACTGGTTTTGTATCTTGTGATCTTGCTAAACTCATTTATTCTAATAGGAGTTTTTATTTGTTTGCTTTTTAGATTCCTAAAGATTTTTATATATAAGATTATATCATCTGTAAGTAGAGACAGGTTTACTTCTTTTCCAATCTTTAGGCCTTCATTTTTCTTGCCTTATTGCACTGGCTAGAACCTCCAGTGTGATGTTGAATATAAGTTAGTAAGAGTACATATCCTTGCCTTGGATTCTTGGTTCTGGATTTTCTACTTGGGATTTTCTATTTATAGTATCATAGAAAATAGTTTTACTGCCCTAAAGATCCCCTACATTACACTTATTTATCCCTCCCTCACCCCAAACCCCTGGCAATCACTGATTTTTATTTATTTTTTTTTTTACTGTGTCCATGGTTTTAACTTTTCTCTGTAATGTCATATAATTGGAATCATATAGTATGTAGCCTTTTCATATTGTCTTCTTTCACTTAGTAATATGCATTTAAGTTTCATTCGTGTGTTTTCATGGCTTGACAGTACGTTTCTTTTTAGCACTGAATAATATTACATTGTATGAAGGTACTACAGTTTATCCATACACCTACTGAAAGACATCTTGATTGCTTCCAAGTTTTGGAAGTTATGAATAAAGCTGTTATAAACATTCACATACAGGTTTTTGTGTGGACATAAGTTTTCAGCTTATTAGATAAATATGAAGAAGTGTGATTGCTGGATCATATGGTAAGAATATCTTTACTTTTATAAGAAACTGCCAAACTGTCTTGCAAAGTGCCTGCACCATTCAGCATTCCTACCAACAATGAATGAATTTCATGTTGCTCCACATCCTCACCAGCATTTGATTATTGTCATGGTTTGGATTTAGCCTTTCTAATGGGTATGTAATGGTATGGTATCTCATTGTTGCTTTAATTGCCATTCCCTTGTGATCTAGTGATGTATGATGTTGTGCATCTCTATATGCTTATTTCCCATCTGTCTGTCATCATTTGTGAGATGTCTGTTCAGATCTCTTGCCTATTTTTTAATTGGATTGTTTGTTTTCTTATTGTTGAGTTTTAAGAGTTCTTTGTATACTTTATATACAGGGTCCTTTATCAGATATGTTTTTTGTAAATATTTTCTCCCAGCCTGTGGCTTGTCTTTTCATTCTCTTGATTCATGGGTTATTTTAAAGTATGCTGTTGTACTTCACATATTTTGGAATTTCCCAGATTTCTTTCTACTGGTGATTTCTAATTTAATTTCTAACTTAATTAATTGATTGGAGAATATACTGTATTTTTAAAATAACTTTACTGAGGAGCACCTTGGTGGCTCAGTCAGTTAAGCGTCTGCCTTTGGTTCTGGTCATGATCCCACTGTCCTGGGATGGAGCCCTGCATCAGGTTCCCTGCTCAGTGGGGAGTCTGCTTCTCCCTATCCCTGCTCTTGCACGCTTGCTCTCTCTCTGTCCCTCCCAAATAAATAAATAAAATCTCTAAAAAATAACTTTATTGAGATATAATTTATTGGGATATAATTCATATATTTTAAAATTCACCCCTTTATATTTGGAGTTATACATTGACTGCCATTATTTAATTCCAGAACACCTCATCACATCAAGAAGAAACACTATACTCATTAGCAGTCACTCTCCCAGCCACTGGAAACAACTAAATTTACTTTCTGTTCTTACGGGTATTTCCTATTCTGGATATTTCATATAAATTACATCTTTTAAATTCTTATCAGTCATTTGCTTATCTTTTTTGGAGATGTCTATTCAGATCCGTTTCCTGGTTTTTTAATTGGTTATCTGCCTTTTTATTGCTGAATTTTAAGATTGTGTGTGTGTGTGGGTGTGTGTGTGTGTGTGTGTGTGTGTGTGTGTGTGTGTTTATGTTCTGGATACAAGACCCTCATCAGATACATGATTTGCAAATCTTTTTTCACATTCCATCAGTTATCTTTTCACTTTTTCAATGGTGTACTTCAGAGCACAGAAGTTTTAAATTTTGGTGGAGTCCAGTTAACCTCTTTTTGGTATTATAGCTAATTGCTTAATTTGGAGAAAGTACTTTTTATGATTTCATTCTTTAAAAAAAATAGACTAGTTCTATGGCCTACCATGTAGTTTGACATGGAGAATATTCTATGTACTCCTGAAATAATACTCTTGAATATTCTATGTACTCTTGGGGTGAGCATTCAATAAACTTCAGTTTGATCATATATTCTTTCATAGTATTTGAGTCTTCCTTGTCCCTCCTGGTTTTTTATCCATTTATTCTATCAATTTCTGGGAGAGGAATATTAAATCTCAAAATGTATCAGAATATATAATTTATTCTTGTCAGATGGAGTGTTCGATCAATGTCTAGTTGGTTAATGGTGTTGCTTAATTCTTTTCTTTCCTTGTTGATCTTTTGTCTCATTGTTCTATCCATTATTGAAAGTGGAGTATTAAAAGTCTCTGATTCTTATTGTTCAGTTGTCTATTTTTCCATTTCTGTTAATTTTTTCTTCATGATTTTGGTGCTCTGTTGTTAGTCACAAATATGTTTATAAATGTACGTTTTTGCCTCTCATTGAATTGATCTGCCCCCTTAAGCACAAAAGTACAGGTTTACCAGCTTCAGGCTGGAAAACTGCAGTTCTCCATGACTGAACTGGGGACAGAGGTGATGGAATTAGCCTCAGGCCAGAAGACCACAGATTCAAACCATTCTTGCCTGAAGCTCTAGCAGTTTTTCAATAATAGATCTCAGTACATAATTTCCAGTGACCTGAAGAGGTTGATTTTTTAAAATATAATGGACCCTTGAGCAATGTGGGAGCTAGGGGCACCAACCCCTTATGCAGTAAAAAATCCATGTATCTTTTGATACTGCAGAAACTTAACTACTAATTAGCCTACTGTTGACTAGAAGTCTTACGAATAACACAGTCGATTAACATATTTTGTATATTATATGTATTATGTACTGTATTCTTAAGTAAGCTAGAGAAAAGAAAATGTTATTAAGGAAATCATAAAGAGGACAAAATACATTTATAGTACTGTACTATATTAAAAAAAAAAACACATATAAGTGCACCTGCACAGTTCAAACCCATGTTGTTCAAGGGTCAACTGTAATTTTGTCCATTTGTATACATATTTTTTTGTGTAGTGGAATTACTGACCTCTTCACACCATCATTACTTTTTTTTTTTTTAAGATTTTATTTATTTATTTGACAGAGATAGAGACAGCCAGCGAGAGAGGGAACACAAGCAGGGGGAGTGGGAGAGGAAGAAGCAGGCTCACAGCAGAGGAGCCTGATGTGGGGCTCGATCCCATAACGCCGGGATCACGCCCTGAGCCAAAGGCAGACGCCCAACCGCTGTGCCACCCAGGCACCCCCATCATTACTTTGATAGTGTTTTGAATACCAAAAATGATAGGTTTTATAAAGTGAGGCAGCCTTGTCATTTGTTAGGTAACATCTAAGTACTTTCCATGTAATAGCACTTCATTATTACTCTAGCACAATTGGTTGCCACCATTACTAGCAGTCACTCTTGCTGTTCATTTTGTCATTAATCCTTAATATATTTTGAGACATGATAATGTTGATTAATACAAAAGTCATTTTTAGAAATAATCTGATGAAATTAATATAGACATATTGATGGAAAGAGAAAGATAAGTTGCTTAGTTACATATATTTCTCTCAAGTTTTTGGACAGTTTTGGTGTAGGCAAATATCTCTTCAGGAATCCTTACTTAAGATATAGATAACTATACTTGTTTTATTGAATAGCTAAGTTATAATTGGATTTCATAAATACTGTTTTCTTAAAAGTACATTATACAGGATTTACTTTTATATCTTAAGACCTGAAACCCATAAGGTAAATAAAGAATATTTCAATAAGTTAGTTTAAATAAAAAGTTTAAATTTCCATATAGGAAAATTCTATTGCAAACAAAGTAAAAAGACAAACAATAAACTGGGGAAAAAAGTATTTAAAATACTTTGACTAGACAGAAGGGTAATTTCTTTGACATATAGATCTTACAAATTGATTTAAAAAAATATAAACGATTATGAAAAAATAGGCTAATGAAAATGAATAGGAGTTTACAGAAGTAGTATAAATGGATAGTAAACAGGAAAGGATGCTTAAACTTCTAAAGAAATTCAGATAAAATTCCATTTTTCATCTATTAGAGTGGCAAAATATTAATGATGATGTAGTGGAAAATGAGCTCTCCTTATTGTTAGTGCTTTGGAAACATCTATTAGAATTTAAAATACACATGCCATTTTATCCAGCAATTCTCAGTGTGCAAAGAATATATGAACTAAAGAACATTCATTGCTGCCTTATTTATAGAAGTAAAAAATTAGAAGCAACTGAAGTTTCCATTAATGGAGATCTGATGATCTGCCATCAAATGGGAAACCATCCAGTTTTGGGGGAAAAAAATGACATGACTCTATATGTAATGACATAGAAAGAGTTGTTCTTTTACATAGTATGTCTGATTATGTTTGTGTGTTAATCGAAAATATCAAGGATATTCACAATTCTCTGTAATGTGACCATTCTTTGAGGAGTAGAGGTGGTGGAAGGAGGAGAACTGGGGACCATCATGTTTCTAAACTGATTGCCTTATTTATTTATTTATTTATTTATTTATTTATTTATTTATTTATTTATCAGAGAGAGCACAAGCAGGGGGAACACCACAGGCAGAGGGCGAGGGAGAGGGAGAAGCAGGGACCCTGACGTGGGGCTCAATCCCAGGACTCTGAGATCATGACCTGAGCCGAAGGCAGATGCTTAACCAACTGAGCCACCCAGGCACTCCTAAACTGCTTGCTTTTTTTAATAACAAGCATGTATTAAATTTATGTTTGGAAGAAAATAGACATAATATCTACCAATTTATAAATTAAGAATTATATGTTTATAAATGAAAGAATTATAACAAAAATTTTCTGGTTGCTTCCTATTTAGGTATTGAATATGAACCTTAACTAGTTTACAGAAAGTGAAGGGGTGTGCTTTTCTGTTAGCTACAGATTATACATAAATGAATGATTTCATTCTTAAGATTTGAAACATCTTTAAGAAAAAAAACCTGGTTGAAAAAAAGAGTAACCTGGTTGAATGAGTCATGTGTTATATATATCTAGTGTATTAATGTAGTCTTATCACTGAGGAAGGAAAAATTTAATAACCATTCACTAGCATATTCAAAATGTATTAGTTATTAGCCTATTTTATTTAAAATAATACTGGATTCAGGAATAGAAATTTTTTAATTAAATTGGATTGAAGAATACAAAGACTTTAAGTATTTTTATGTAGTTATCCTGTAATAAGTATAATTGTTTTATTTGCTTTTAATTTTATAGTACTTTAATTTTAAATTTATGAAAATTGTAGGTTGAAAATACTAATTATATGTGTATAATATATTTATTTTACATTATGGAATCACATTTTATCACAGGTTTCGTCTTGATATATATCGCTGTTTGGCCAGTCCAGCTCTAATAATGTTAACAGAGGAGGATCCAATTCTGAGAGCATTTGAACTTAGTGCTGATTTAAAAGAATTAAGCCTTGTGGAGGTGGAATTCAGGTGGGAATGAATGAAAATTGTAAATTATATCCTTTTTTTTTCAGAATCCCTTCAGCCTGAGTTTTTTTTCATAAACCAAATTAATGTTTATATTTATTTACTTTTGATCCAAGATGACCAGACCTTGCTGCCACCTACTTGGGATTTTCCTTCAGGCTCAATGATGTTTCTTAAAGGTCCCTCTTTCCCCAACCGCCCTTTGCCATTCTTGCACCGTCCTTAAATCCCCCCTTTGTTTAATGTTGCCAAAGGAGTTCTAAGACAGTGAAGAGTAGTGGGGGTGACAGCCTTAAGCAAGAGCAAATTTGTAACTGCTCTCTATTCTATCTCCCCACATTCCCAGATTCTATAATCATTCTTAGAGCCTGATCCTTCATAACTTTCAGAAGCAAATAGAATGCTTGCTGTGTGTCAGGGACATTCCACATACACAGACATAGTCCCTTTTCACTGTTTGGTGAGATTTTCTATTAGGAGACACATAACATGTAGACATAAAAATAAAATACTACTGATTAAGAGGGATGAATCCCATTCTGAGTTTTCTTCTGAAATGAAGAGTTAAATGTAATTTTGACACAAAGAATCATTGTTATCAATTTCCCTTAGAGAGTTAAGTTGGGGGGGTACAAAAAAAAGGCTTTGGAAAAAGCAGCCTACTAAACTACTAATTTAAACATTAAAAAAATAAAAGTCCTTAGAGAATTATATTTTGTAGACTTGAGGAAAAGCTTTGAGACTTTCCCTTACGTTAAAGTATCCCTAGTGCCCCACCAAAGAAGGAGAAATTGATCATTTCTTGCCAGTTCCTGCTGTGCGGTTTCTGGGGGCCAGGTTATACCTATCTCTACCTTTCCTTTTAAGTCTAGCTGCTGTGGGAGTCCCATGTCTTTGCATTGCTCTCCTCTTGTAACTTGACAAGATGGAACGATTCAAACTTCTTCCTGGAAGGGCGATAAGAAGCTTGCAGTTTCTTGTGCTTTAACAGCAGTTTATAGTGTGTTCTTGATGGCTGAGTTCTAGAAACTTTTTAAATATACCTGTTTTCAAGTATGGGACTCCTGTATTTCAATTTGGATAAATTAAAAATTTATTTAAACTTGATACGACAAAGTACGTACTAAGACAAACACATAAGACACGGTTAAATGTAATTTGTTGATAATTTTAACTTTATTAACATATGAGGGTTGTTAATAAATTATTCCTTTTAAATCTGAAGACCTTCCTATTATAATCTTATAATCGGAGTTCTAAGTTACCATATAAAATAGAATTCATTCAACTCGTTCCAAAAAGGATTTGAAGCAACTGCTATGTAATCATAGGATAATAAAGTTATTTTGAAGTGATCATAGAGTCCATTTACTTGAATTCCCTTGTTTTTGTAGACAGGGAAAGTGCTCTATATAGGTTAGATATCTTACTGATATCAGCATCTAATTAGGAACAGAGTTAGCAAGAGTTATAACTAGAACATAGGACTCCTGGCTTCTAGTCTACTATGTTTCCATCTAAACTATACAGCCACTTTCTAGTTTTCTAGTAATTTGTTCAAGATTAAGAAAGTTAGATTAATAAGATATATTAATTTTACTGAATTTAGTGGTCTGTCAGTGTTTACCTAAAGATGAGACCTCTTGTAATAATACACACTTTTGATGAATACTCTCATCTGTAATTAGATTCCTAGACTAAGAAGCAGTAATACTTCATTTGTTAAAGAAATCCAATTACTTATTCTCAGGTAGTTTTGGTTATATAGTAAATGCAAAGAGTAGATGAGAAAAATGTTAGCCTCTAAGGAAAAGTTTTTAATTCTTTGAGTGCTAATTTTCTGTTCATGGAAAACCCCATTGTGTAGATGATTAATCATTGGGAAGTTTTTCTTTTTTCCCTTCCTTTCCCTGTAAGGAGAAAAAAACTGAATAAAAATTATTTTCTGAAATTTGACCACAATTGACTCATATTTCTTTCTTTCTTTCTTTCTTTTTTAAAAGATTTTATTTTATTTATTTGACAGAGACAGCCAGCGAGAGAGGGAACACAAGCAGGGGGAGTGGGAGAGGAAGAAGCAGGCTCCTAGCAGAGGAGCCCGATGTGGGGCTCATCCCAGGACCCTGGGATCATGCCCTGAGCTGAAGGCAGACGCTTAACGACTGCGCCACCCAGGCGCCCCTGACTCATATTTATTTCTAACTTTATTTTTAAGTTATTACTTTCAGACATAATTTTAATGTAACTGATGTTCTTAAAGAGGATTATCTGCTAAAACTTCTTAATTTCTCACAAGTTGGTTGATTTAAGCCTGTCTTTAACCAGCAGTTAAATCCTAAGTCTCAAGGAATAGTGATTATGAAAGAAAATTCTTTACTAGGAGTATTTCACTGTCTTTTCTTTCCAACTTGAATTTTGTTCAAATGAACACTTTAAAAGTTAATCAGAATACTATTTTAATATCAGAAGTAGCATACAACATGTTGTAGACTATTATTGAAAACACCTCTCATTAAAAGTTACATAGTAATATGTATTGGATAGCACTATTATTATCTATTGTTTAGATAAGTAATATAAAAGGAAGTTTTATACCAAACTTACAGAGAATAAGGGCAAATGAGTTAATAACTGGTTGAGAACTATAACCAGAATTTCTAGGAATATCAGTATATATAAGGAAATTCTGTACTCATCTAAAATTATCAGCGTGAACACAGGGAACATAATTGTTACAGTTTTCCCCAAAGCTGTGGAGAATTTATGCACCAGTCGGTTCTTTTGACCATCAGCACAAAATAACTACAGATTTTGTATAGCCCTATCAGAATTAAAATGTTACTGAGTAAATAATTTTCTATTGAAAAAAGCTTAATTAGAAGCTGGAAGTGACATTTCTAATAATAGACTGTTGCGTTTTGCAGGAATGATTATGAGGAACTAGCCCGACAATGTAAAATGTTTGCTAAAGATTTGCTTGCACAAGCCCGGAATTCACGAGAATTGGAAGTTATCCTAAACCATACATCTAGTGATGAGCCTCTTGACAAACGGGGATTACTAGAAGAAAGAATGAATTTAAGTCGTCTAAAACTTGCTATCAAATATAACCAAAAGGAGGTATGAGTTTTTCTGTGATATATATAAATTATTTCTGGGGAGCCTGGATGGTACAGTCGGTTAAGCGTCTGACTCGGTTTTGGCTCAGGTCGTGATCTCAGGGTCCTGAGATAGAGCCAGCCTCCTCGCTCAGTGCGGACCGTACTTGGTTCTCTCTCCCTCTCGCTCTGCCCCTCCTGCTACTGCTCTCTCTCTCTCTCTGAGCCGAAAGCAGACGCTTCACCGACTGAGCCACCCAGGCACCCCAAGGATAATATACTTTAAAAGTTTAGTACAATGAGTACTGGCATTAAGCAAATTCTCAATAAATGGCAGTTGCTATTATTATTATTATTATTTTTGGTTGAAGGACAGTTTTACTACTTTCCTTTTTTTAAAAAAGTTGAACTATAGTTGACACAAGTTGCTTTTAACAATTAATATTAATTATAATAATATGGATGTTAATTTAATATTTTTGCCAAATATTAGCTATTTAGATAAGATCTTGTATAGTAAGTACCTTCATAATGACATTTCCATCTTGTGTTTTGTCTGTCAGAGGTTTGTTTTGTTGATTTGGTTATAAATAGTGCTTTCTATAGTAATAGTGCCTTTCTGTTTAAAAATAAAGTATCAGATATTGTGCTTCCTGGTTCTTACTTGTTAATTCATTGAAACCCAAAGGGGGAGAGGCACATGATATAAACTAAGTTGAATCTGGCTCTACTGGCATCATCTCTTCCTATTAAGGGAAATATCTATTTCTAGTCCCTGTACACACACACACACACACACACACACACATGATATGATACATGATTCAGGAACTTGAAGAAGGAATGTATGCATTTTGAATTTCAGTTTTTGAGATGATTTACTAAACATGGGTGTTTATATGTAGGTAATGATATCCAGTTGATAATATGAAGTGTTGGTAGATGATAGTTTTAAGATATTTTTTTCTAGGACCCATTGTTTTTTTTAAAAGATTTTATTTATTTATTTTAGAGAGAGAGTGCATGCACGCAAGAGTGAGAGCAGGAACAGAGGAAAGGGCAGAGGGAGAGGGACAGCCGATATCACGCTTAGTGCAGAACCCTCGCAGGGCTCAATCTCACAACCCTGAGATCATGACCTGAGCTGAACTCGTCAGACATGCAACCAACTGAGCCACCCAGGCACCCCTAAGGCCCATTATTTTTATTATCAATATAGATGTTGCAGTAAAACTTGCTTAATCAAATTTGTATTAATATAAAAATGGGACCTGAGACAGATAATGACAGAAGGCAAGATATAGGACCTTTGGTGCTTGGAGCAGAATTTCATATTATTTTGGTTGAAAATTTGAGCCTCACAATGGTTTTGTGACTCAGAAAATTGGTACTGGAATTTTAAGATGTTTATTTTAACATTACCTACATAGTATATCGCTTATCCAGATTTCTGGCTTCAAATCCTATGCCTTTTCTAGTACTCTAAGGTTCTTGATTAAGAGAAAACATTTATAGGAAAAAATTAAACACAAGAATTTAGATCAGTATAACTGTAAGATTATAAATCAACAACATACCTGTGTGCTTAAAAAGGAAATACAACACTGAGGTGTATAAATAGAAACAATACAGAACCCCTGATATAATCTTCCTCTAATATACGTTTTGACTAGATTTAGGTTAATTTATTTACTTCCGTGTTCCACAACCTAAAATAGACATGAAATACTAGAAAATGATAGAATAAAGAGATAACAAAATACAAAGTCAACTTAAATGATTGAGAAAAGAACCTCAAAGAAAGGTGGAAAGAACTGAGATTATCCTGGTTAGGGAAGGAAAAACTAAGAGCCAGTTTCTTAATGATTGATATATATATATCACCCTGAGGACTCACAGATATAACCAAATGTTCCATTCTAAAGAAGATGCAAGAAAAGGAAACAAGAAGTAGTAGTAATATTTTTATTTGAAAGGAAAATAGTCTGTAATTTTAAGGATGAATGAAAATGTAGCTTTTTAAACTAGATTTCTAGATATGATCAAAGGGGAGGATAATATCTTTCCAAATAGTTGGTAGACTTTGTTTAGGTAATCTGTCCTGAATAACAAACTCCTGATACTTAGTGGCATAAAACAGTATTTCGTAATCATTTATAATAATTTCATAATCATTTTATTATGCTCTTGGATTGTAGGCCAGGAATTAGGAAAGGGCACAACAAGGATGGATAGTTTGTCCTTGCTTCACTATGTCTAGGGTCTCAGCTGCAGATAGCTCAGATGACTGGAGGCTACAATTATCTGGAGGCTTCATCACTCAAATGTCTGGTGCCTGAGCAGCAGCTGAAGACTCCCAACAGGGAGCTCTTGAGTGGGCTGGGTAGATCCATAGAGGGTGGGCCTCCTGAGCACTTACTACTGGAATCATGGAGGGGCATGGTCATCATGGTGGGTTGACTGTGAGAAGATGGTCTAAGAAGCCTCTGAGGGCTGCCCAGAGTGCCTGCATGTAGTCTGGGCTTCATTGCAGCATGGTAACTTCAGGTAGTGGGACACTTTATATGGCAGTTAATGGCACCAAGAGCAAGTGTTCCTCAACCAAGGTGGAAGCTGCATGGCCTTTTAAAACTGACCCTCAGAAGTCACATAGTATCACTTCTTCCAGAATTTACTGATTAAAGCAATCACAGCTTTGTTGAATTGAAGGGTATGAAACATTGATAAGCCACCTCTTGATGAGAGGAGTAGCAAAGAATTTGTATCAATGTTTTAAAACCACCACAGACTTAAAACATTTCCAGCTGAAATTTTGTTCTTCAAATTACATATTTAACATGACTGTTCATTAAATCATCATTATATAGAGGAGTGACAAGGACAGAAATCAGTCCTTTGATATTGCGGGGAAGGGAGAAACCACTAAGTTTGGGATGCTACTAAACTGGGTAGTTGGTGGGAGGAAAAGCTATTGCTCTCCCCAGTATCTCATCTTGAGAGACAAATTAAGATCCCCAAGAGCACTGGAATCTGAGCAGAAGAATGAAGAATGAAGTAACACTTAACTGCCAAAAACAAGTGTAGTATATTAGGAAATTTCTTTTTTTTTTTTTTTTAAGATTTTATTTATTTGGGGGAGAGAGAGAGCACGAGCAGTGGGGGCTGGGGGAGAAGGAGACAAGCAGACTCCACGCTGAGCAGGGAGCCCGATGTGGGGCTTGATCCCATGACCCTGAGATCATGACCTGAGCCAAAATCAAGAGTCAGATGCTTTTAATGGATTGAGCCACCTAGGCACCCAGGATAAATCATTTTAGAACAGAAGATTGACCAATTAGTATTTAATATCTGAATGACATTATAATCACTTGTGCTTTGGTAATTTCAAATCTGATCACATTATTGTATCCACAGTTACCAGAATCCTTAAGTTATACTTCACAACATGAGCATTACATTGGGAAAATACTGCTTCTGAAATTAGTAAACTAAGAAGCTTAGTAAACTTTGATAAATTGATTCCTATACTTGAACTAGAATTTCCCTCTTATTTGGCAATATATTTCCTTTTTTTCTTACACAGAATTCAGTTTAAGCAGATTTAAGAGTGTAATACATTTTGGGGCGCCTGGGTGGCTCAGTCATTAAGCGTCTGCCTTTGGCTCAGGGCATGATCCTGGTGTTCCAGGATTGAGCCCCATGTCAGGCTCTCCGCTGGGAGCCTGCTTCTTCCTCTCCCACTCTGCCTGCTTGTGTTCCCTCTCTCGCTGGCTGTCTCTATCTCTGTCAAATAAATAAATAAATAAAATCTTTTAAAAAAAGAGTATAATACATTTTAAGAAATTCTCAATGTTTTCATGGAGCATAATTATATCTGATGTTTAGACTTGGATTGCTCTGCTATGTTAGTATCTTGGTTTCTGATAACTGAAATCAATGGTTCTTCTAGGCAGAAGTTTTTTCCTTTGGTTTATGGTTTTTAATTTTGAAATTTCACAAATGTTATAAGAGTCTCTATAAATTATATTTTGCAAAATGGCTAAGTAGACTATTAATATTAATACTTATATACTACATGCTATGAATCAGGCACCCATCTAAGAGCTTTACATTTAATCCTTGTAACAAGTTTATGAGTAGAGAATATTATCCCCATTTTACAGTTGGCAAATTTGAGGCTTAAAGAAGTTTAAAGACTTGCTCAAGGTCAATTATTAAGTGGCAGAGTCTGGATTTGAATCCAGGTAATCTGGCTCCAGAGTCTATGTTCTCAATCTCTACACTTTTTTATTACATGTAAGAAAAATGAAAAACAAAAAATTATGTGGGCTGTATAGAATTGATTTAAAACTATTTACACTTTGAATATCAGTTAAATAATGGTATTATCAAATTATATTTACAGGTTTTCTTTTATTTATTTATTTATTTTTGTATGTGTGTGTTCTTTTCAGTTTGTCTCACAGTCTAACTGCCAGCAATTCCTGAACACTGTTTGGTTTGGACAGATGTCCGGTTACCGACGTAAGCCCACCTGTAAGAAGATAATGACTGTTTTGACAGTTGGCATCTTTTGGCCAGTTTTGTCACTTTGTTATTTGATAGCTCCCAAATCTCAGTTTGGCAGAATCATTCACACTCCTTTTATGAAATTTATTATTCATGGAGCATCATATTTCACATTCCTGCTGTTACTAAACCTCTACTCTC
This sequence comes from Ursus arctos, assembly GCF_023065955.2. Taxonomy (NCBI): domain Eukaryota; kingdom Metazoa; phylum Chordata; class Mammalia; order Carnivora; family Ursidae; genus Ursus; species Ursus arctos. Next base: position 20,570,416 of record NW_026622875.1, on the reverse strand, counting down.
TTGTATACAATGAGGATAAGAAAAACACGATGGGGCCAGCCCTTGAAAGAATAGACTATCTACTTATACTGTGGATTATTGGTAAGTGTCAAGTTTATTCAAAAGATTCTGCTTTTATTTAGCCCATTAATTCTCCCTTGTTGGTGGCATTACAAACATCTGTGTTCAGTTTATAATTTTACACTGTTTACACAGCAAGAATTTGAACACTTTCATGATCATTGAAGACTTAACTAATATTTTTGTAATGATAAGTGATCCTGAATTTGATAAGGGAGCAGATCTCTTTTTTAATATTACTTAATTACATGGAAGTGAAAAATTCTTCATTCTCAGTCTCTCAAATTGTTCATTATAATTAAAACAGAAAAATTGTGCTGATTAATGCTTTTTTGTTATAAGAGTATGAATCTCTTCTTGGATACTTCAAAATGTAATACATATTATACTTTGTTGCATTTGAAGAGTTAACTATTTTGTTTTATTATACCATTAGTTTTCCTTTTAAGAACCTATGAACTTAGGAGGTTACATCTTTATCTTTATTATAGAAACATTATTTAAATTTAGATTGAAAGGATTCCCTGGTGACTCACTTAGTATGAATCAGTTCTTTGTAATGACAGCCAGATCTCTTTAGAAATGACAGGATGTTTAAATATAAGATACTTTATTTTCTGAAAATTGTTTTTATAACCATTATGCTATATGATAAATATTTTAAATGACCTGAAGTTTTTATAGCTCTTGCCCTTTTCTGTAGGGGATGGATGGGAGTTGAGATATAATCACATTATCTATTTATCCTCTTTTAATGACATCTCCTTTATTTCCCTCTGTATCTTCAGTCTTGTTTTTTGTTTTTTGCTTTTTTTAAGTTTAATTTAGTTAACACATAGTGTATTATTAGTTTCAGGGGTAGAATTTAGTGATTCATCAGTTGCACATAACACCAGTGCTCATTACATTAAGTGCCCTCCTTAATGCCCATCACCCAATTACCCCATCCTCCACCCACCACCCTTCCAGCAACCTCAGTTTGTTTCCTATAGTTAAGTCTCTTATGGTTTGCCTCTTTCTCTGTTTTTATCTAGTTTTATTTTTCCTTCTCTTCCCCTATGTTCATCTGTTTTGTTTCTTAAATTCCACATATGAGTGAAATCATGATATTTGTCTTTCTCTAACTTATTTCATTTGGCATAATACCCTCTAGTTCCATCCATGTTGTTGCAAATAGCAAGATTTCATTCTTTTTGATCACTGCGTAATATTCCATTGTACATATATGTGTGTGTATACATATATATGTATATGTGTGTGTATGTGTGTATATATATATATACACCACACATCTTCTTTCTCCATTCATTGGTCTATGGAGATTTAGACTCTTTCCATAATGTGGAAAGCATACACACCACATCTTCTTTATCTGTTCATCTATTGATGGATATCTGGGCTCTTTCCATATTTTGGCTATTGTGGACATTGCTGCTATAAACATTGGGGTGCATGTGTCCCTTCAAATCACTATGTTTGTATCCTTTAGATAAGTACCTAGTAGTGCAATTGCTGGTCCCTATTTTTAAGTTTTTAAGGAACCTCCATGCTGTTAATTTTAGCCATTCTTACTGGAGTGAGATAGTATCTCATTGTGGTTTTGATTTGTATTTCCCTAATGCTGAGTGATGTTGAGGATTTTTTTCATGTGTCTGTTAACCATTTGTATGTCTTCTTTGGAGAAATGTCTGTTCGTGTCTTCTGTCCATTTCTTGACTAGATTTTTTTTGGGGGGGGTGTTGAGTTTGATAAGTTCTTTATAGATTTTTGGATACTAGCCCTTCGTCTTTCTGATATGCCATTTGTGATTCTTTTTGATCACTGAGTAATATTCCATTGTACATATATGTGTGTGTTTATTTTATAGATATTATTTTCAATGATATCTTCTCCCATTCCATAGGTTGCCTTTTAGTTTTGTTGATTGTTTCCTTCTTCAGCCTTGTTTTTAAACTCACCTTTTTGCTATTTCCTATAGAGTAAAACGATATTAAAATTTAGTCTTTTCCATGGTATAAAGCACTGGTTGATCAATATGTTCTTTATTGATTTAATTATTAAATAATTTGAAAAAAATTAATGTATCATTTTCACGTTTAGTTCTCTTTCAGCTATAAAAATAATTTGCATGTTTTGGAATTTTAATTTTTATTTGGAAGGTAGTTAATTTCAAGCAACTTGATTTAAATCAGAGTTTTACTTTTAGCAGTATTCAATCCATTGTGCGCTAACATTTAAAATTAGGTAGATAAAATAAAAATAACACACATTTGAATTCTAAGTTATTTAATATTTTAATTTAGGAAGTAATTTATACTTTATCACATGTAATTCCAAATTACATCATTATAGAGCTTTCTAGTGTGAAACTTGTTTATGTTGTTTTTTGAATAGGTTAAAAAATATTAGACTGAATGGAATCTCTAAGAAGCACTTTTTCCCTCTATTCATTTAAACTACTTCTGAAAGATTATTATATATATCTTAAAAATAAAGAAAGAAAATTTTATATCTTTTATCTGTAATCTATCGTTTAAATAGTCATGAGAAAGAAAGAATCTTTTCTTTGTTTTGTAATTAAGATTCAGGGTTTCCCAAGTCTGTATAAGGATCAAATTAAAGTTTATATTTCTTAGCAGTGAGTGAAAACTCATTGAACTTAAAGAGTCATACCACTCTTTGGATAGTGTAAATACTGGTGCTGTAACAGAATTTCATAATAATGGTAGAACTGTTGCTACTTCTTTTTAATCATGATGGCCTTATTTTCAATGACATTATTGAACATTCATGCACACACAATATGATTAATTTTCTAATCATATTCTTTTTTTTAAAGATTTTATTTATTTATTTGACAGAGATAGAGACAGCCAGCGAGAAAGGCAACACAAGCAGGGGGAGTGGGAGAGGAAGAAGCAGACTCATAGCGGAGGAGCCTGATGTGGGGCTCGATCCCATAATGCCGGGATCACGCCCTGAGCCGAAGGCAGGCGCTTAACCGCTGTGCCACCCAGGCGCCCCACTAATCATATTCTTCTTCACTAGAAGAGTGTAATGTGCATTTAGCTAGTAAAATTTCTGAAAGTGTTTTACTTTCTCAGCATAGCTTCTGCTTTGAAACCAACAGATCTGAATAAACCTTGCCAAGGACGTCTTCTAAGCCTGTTATGCAATTAGATCATTCTGGGCTTCCTTAAATATATAGATCTGAACTTGCTCTAAGGAAGCATGTAGGAATCATTGGCCTGCTTATCTAAAGGCACTTCCTTATTCAATGTATTATTTCACGCAGTGAACACTGTGACTTTTGACTCGTGATGGCTGACTTTTGTACATTTGCTTTTTGTTCTTTTCCTTAGCTCTCCAGAAAAAGTAGGGTTAAATTATAAAAAAAAAAACCACGTAGTTAAAATGGAAATAATGTGTTGATGAATGCACAGAATATTAGTGGTATACTTTTACTTAATTTTTTACTGTTAGAATGTAATAGAAGAGCTAGTATAAAATATACATGCATACATATATTTTAAAGATTTTACTTATTTATATATTTGACAGAGAGAGAGCGCACAAGCAGGGGAGCAGCAGGCAGAGGGAGATGGAGAAGCAGGCTCCCTGCTGAGGCAGATGCTTAACCGACTGAGCCACCCAGGTGCCCCTAAAAATAAGTTTTTAAAATTTTGTATAACTACTTTGTCCAAGCACAGGCAAACACAAGATATGGTGCAACACTCATGGAGCTTATGGTCTAATTAAGGCAAAAACCCCAATAACTTGAGAATTGCACAGATAAATGAAAAAGCACAAATGAGTTAAGTGCTGCTAAGTAAAGGTCATGGAGCTAGGAGAGCAAGCATATCATAACAGCAGCTTACTGAGTCAAGAAAGCTGGAAAGGCTTTCTTGAGGAACTGATAAATAAGCTAGATCTAAAAAATAAAAAAAAGAGTCAACTAAGACAATTAGGAGAGAAGAGTATTCTAGGCTGAAATAAAAGTTACATTCAGAGGCACCATGGCAAGAAGGAGTGTGGTGCAAAGAAGGTACTGAGTAAGGGCTAGAGCAACGAGAACAAAAGAAGCAAAATCCAAGATTAAGCTGTAGAAATGGATGGTGCTTCAGACCATGGACAGGCTTGTGGGCCATGTTAAGTGATTTTGACTTTATGTCAAGGACAATGGAAAACCATTGAAATTTTTAAGTATTTGAGTGACATGATCGGAGGGAGACCAAAAGGAGTCTGTTGCAGATGAAAGCTGATGGTATCTTGGACTTAGGGTGATTATGATAGAAAAAGAGAAAGGGGAACAGACTTGAGAGATATTTACAAAGTAAAGTCAATAGGACATGGAAATACACAGTATATAGGAGGTGAGGAAGAATGAGTTTATTAAGCAGTGTAGGTCTTTTGGAAGAGTACTTGGTTTGGGATTTGTGAGAGGGTAGATCCTGAGTGTGGTTTTGGATACATTGAAATTAAAAAGACTTCAGGTATCTAAAAGACAAATTAGACATCATAGTCTGGAGCTCAAGAGGAAGTCTAAGCTTGAGTTAGCAATGTGTGAATAATCTGCATATAGGTTGTATATGAAATTATGGGCATGGATGAAACACTTGAGAAAGTATAAAATGAGAATAGAGGATGTGGGAGCAGGCCTTGAGGAATCCCAAATGATGGGATTACAGCTTATAGTGTTGGTTACTAATTCTAAAAAAAATAAAAACTAAAAAGACCTTAAAATATAGTACATTGACTAGTATTCAAATGCAATGATTATAATAGTTTAAAATCATTTTGTTTTCTTAATTCAATTCAGAAATACCAAATATGTCAAGTGTATTAGTTTCATTTTGTTTTAGGGTTTTGCATAGAAGATGGGAAACCACCTGACAGTGGTACTTCCTATTCTTTCACATCTGCCTTTTTTTTCCTAATCAAAAATCTTTTCCAATTTCTTTTGTAATTGTTGTCAAGAGTTTCTTTTAGGTGTAATACTGCATTTTACAAAAATAAAACACTTATTTCTGTAAGCATCTTTTTAAAAAAAATTTTTTATTATATTATGTTAGTCACCATACAGTACATCCCTGGTTTTTTATGTAAAGTTTGATGATTCATTAGTTGCGTATAACACCCAGTGCACCATGTAATACGTGCCCTCCTTAATACCCATCACCAGCCTATCCCATTCCCCCACTCCCCTCCCCTCTGAAGCCCTCAGTTTGTTTCCCAGAGTCCATAGCCTCTCATGCTTCATTCATCTTTTTTGGTTTAATGTTTCAGTGATACAGTATTTGAGTTTAAAAAATGTAGAATATCTGGTTTAACATGTTCAGATAGTTTTTATGTATTCACTTCAGGAATAAGTGGAATTTTTAAAAGTGTTTCCCTATCAGATCTGCAAATATTTAAAAATGGTTTTCTACATAAAATGTAGGTACTGTATAATTAATATTTTATAAACAATTTTTTAAGAAAGCTTCATGTGCTTCCTAGGGAATTATTCTGCCTACAGGTAAGCCAGAGGATGATTCTGACTGGCTTAACTTGATCTCCACCCATATGTTACGTTGTAGCACTCTATTCTTTTATTACTATATAAAGATCTTATGAAAGAATTTATCATAAAACTATCCTAGATTATAATACTGTTCTCTGGTACTCCTAGGAATGTATTAACTATGGAGGAATTTCTGGCCAAAAAAGGGGAAACGATTTTTTGGTTTGTTTGGGTTTTATTTGTGTATATTTATTCATTTAGCCAATTTTTTGAGCATCCAGTATGTATTAGGAGCCATCCAGGACATTTAGGACATTGGTTAATAAAAACAAAAGTTCTTACTTTTGAAGTTTCCTCTAAGTGGGGTGAATAAAGTCAGTTAATAATAACCATAATAAGTACACTATACCCAATAAAGTACTAAGGGAAAAGAAAGATAGAAGAGTTAGAGAGTTGGGAGTGGAGGACATGGGGTTTACAATTTTAAATAGAATGAACAGAGTAGGTGGTAAGCAAAGATGTAAAGTAAAGGAGTTAATCAAATGGATATCTGGGTGAGAAGCTTCCAGTCAGAGGGAAGAGCTGATATAAAGGCCCTAATGCAGGAGTCTTGTGTGTTCAGAGGATGGCAAGAAAGGAAAGAGGCCAGTGTGACGAGTAGTGGAAGAAAAGATTGATAGGAGAGAATGTCAGAGGGGAGAAGTGATATAGGGCCTTGTAGGTCATGGTAAAGAAATTACTTTTGACTCTGAGTGACATGAGATAAAAGGGAAGGTGCTATGCTCACTCTGCACAATCAGCAGCAGTGATCTTGGGTTCTCATTGACGTTCACACTCACAGTACGCGATAGGTGGGAACCTGGCACTGATTTACTTATTAGCTTTGTAAAAGGGTACAAGACAGGGAAGTACAACACGTCAGCATTACAGCTTCAAATATATCTTTATTGGCAGTTCTTACAAAAGTCTGGGGCTACTTCCCAGCCCCATTGTGGACACATTCAGTTGTACCAGATGAAGTCATATGGATGGGCGTGGGCTACCCTAGCTAGAGAAGCCTCAAATCTAGCAGCAGCTATCTCTCATAAAGCCCAAGAGTGTAGCTCCCACTGCAAGCACACTCTTGAGTTAAGAGAGACATCACACAGAGAAGCCGAGGCCTGTATTTTTCATCATGTCTTTTTTTTTAAATCTATTAAGACTCAAAAAATATCTTTATAAATTTCTTTTAATTTTTTTTATTTTAATTTTTTTATTATGTTAGTCACCATACAGTACATCCCTGGTTTCTGATGTAAAGTTCGATGATTCATTAGTTGCGTATAACACCCAGTGCACTATGCAATACGTGCCCTCCTTACTACCCATCACCAGTCTATCCCATTCCCCTCCCCCCTCCCCTCTGAAGCCCTCAGTTTGTTTCTCATAGTCCATAGTCTCTCATGCTTCATTCCCCCTTCTGATTACCCCCCCTTTCTTTATCCCTTTCTTCCCCTACCGATAGATAAAATTTTCTTAAATGTCACAAATAAAGTCAATAAAGAAACACCCTGTTCACTGATGAGTTAACATTGTAAAGGTTCACCATCTTGTAAACTTACTAGGTATTAGAAGCTACCATATTCAAAGTACTCCAGAAGATCATATAGACAATGATTTTTTTAATAGCAAAATTGGAACACTCATATTTTTTTAATAATTTTTATTTTGTTATATTAGTCACCATACAGTAGTACATCCCCAGTGTTTGATGCAATGTTCCATGATTCAGTATTTGTATATAACACCCAGTGCACCATGCAATATGTACCCTCCTTAATACCCATCACAGGCCTATCCCAATCCAGGAACACTCATATTAATCATAACACTAATGTAATAAAAAAATACTGTTGGGGAATGGACAAATAAGTGTCGAACAGAATAGAGAAACCAGAATTTGATCCAGTTTTATATATATGATTTTATATTATTTATTATATACACGTATAATTCAGTTATGAATTATTTTTTAAAAATTTATTTAAATTTCAATTAATTTACATATAGTATATTATTAGTTTCTGAGGTAGTTCAGTGATTCATCAGTTTCAACATGTCTTTTTATAGTCTTGGCTGTGTATACCTTCAGGGTGTATGAGCCCTCTTAGAGTCCTTCCAGTCCAGATGTAGTTCCCCAGTCAGTGTTGTTTTTATAATAGTGTTGAACACAGCTGACCTCCCGTATTTTTCTTAACATAGTATGTTTCCAAGGAAACCCCTTTAATAGACAGTAGCATGAGGTTTTGTTCCCGTGGAGAAAGAGTTCAGACCTGTAGTTAATCCTTTCTCCTCTGGGAACTACTTCAGAGTTTTGAGAAGGGAAGTAACACTTGCATTTTTTATTTTTTTTTGATGGTCAAATCACATGGCTTATTGGGTCAGTATAAAACATATACCCAACCACTATCTCACACCATACACAAAAATAAACTCCAAATGGATGAAAGACCTCGATGTGAGACAGGAATCCATCAAAATTCTAGAGGAGAACATAGGCAACAACCTCTACGACATTGGCCAAAGCAACCTTTTTCATGACACATCCCCAAAGGCAAGAGAAACAAAAGATAAAATGAATTTATGGGACTTCATCAAGATTAAAAGTTTCTGCACAGCCAAGGAAACAGTCAGAAAAACTAAGAGGCAGCCCACGGAATGGGAGAATATATTTGCAAATGACACTACAGATAAAGGACTGGTATCCAAGATCTACAAAGAACTTCTCAAACTCAATACACGAGAAACAAATAAACAAATCAAAAAATGGGCAGAAGATATGAACAGACACTTTTCCAATGAAGACATACAAATGGCTAACAGACACATGAAAAAATGTTCAAAATCATTAGCCATCAAGGAAATTCAAATCAAAACCACACTGAGATACCACCTTACGCCAGTTAGAATGGCAAAAATAGACAAGGCAAGAAACAACAATTGTTGGAGAGGATGTGGAGAAAGGGGATCCCTCCTACATTGTTGGTGGGAATGCAAGTTGGTACAGCCACTCTGGAAAACAGTGTGGAGGTCCCTTAAAAAGTTAAAAATTGAGCTCCCCTATGATCCAGCCATTGCACTACTGGGTATTTACCCCAAAGATACAGACGTAGTGAAGAGAAGGGCCATATGCGCCCCAATGTTCATAGCAGCAATGTCCACAATAGCTAAATCGTGGAAGGAGCCGAGATGCCCTTCAACAGATGACTGGATTAAGAAGTTGTGGTCCATATATACGATGGAATATTACTCAGCTATCAGAAAGAACGAGTTCTCAACATTTGCTACAACATGGACAGCACTGGAGGAGATAATGCTAAGTGAAATAAGTCAAGCAGAGAAAGACAACTATCATATGATTTCTCTCATCTATGGAACATAAGAACTAGGATGATCAGTAGGGGAAGAAAGGGATAAAGAAAGGGGGGGTAATCAGAAGGGGGAATGAAACATGAGAGACTATGGACTATGAGAAACAAACTGAGGACTTCAGAGGGGAGGGGGGTGGGGGAATGGGATAGACCGGTGATGGGTAGTAAAGAGGGCACGTATTGCATGGTGCACTGGGTGTTATACAGAACTAATGAATCATTGAGCCTTACATCGGAAACCGGGGATGTACTGTATGGTGACTAACATAATATAATAAAAAATCATTACAAAAAAAAAAAAAACATATACCCAATAGCAAAGGAAAAGAGATCTGGGGTAAATTTACACTTAGGGTGGAGCACCTTACAACTGAATCCTCTGATTGATTGATCGATTGATTTTTGCAGTTAAACACCATTATGAGGCGTTATCTTTATTTGATTTTTTTGATAAGAGAGCTATTAAGTAAACTTTATTTATTGTTAATTTTCTTTTTTTAAGATATTTTAGTTCTCTACAATTTTTTCTTTAAAGATTTTATTTATTTATTTATTTATTTGACAGAGAGAGGCAGCGAGAGAGGGAACACAAGCAGGGGGAGTAGGAGAGGGAGAAGCAGGCTTCCCGCTGAGCAGGGAGCCCGATGCGGGGCTCAATCCCAGAACGCTGGGATCATGACCTGAGCCGAAGGCAGATGCATAACGACTGAGCCACCCAGGAGCCCCCATCTCTACAATTTTTTAAATTAACATATAATATATTATTGGTTTCAGAGGTACAGGTTTGTGATTCATCAGTCTTACATAATACCCAGTGCTCATTACATCACATGTCCTCCTTAATGTCCATCACCCAGTTACCGCATCCTTCCACCCCATGCCCCTCCAGCAACCCTCAGTTTGTTTCTTATAATAAAGATTCTCTTATGGTTTGTTTCCCTCTCTGGTTTCATCTTGTTTTATTTTTTCCTGTCTTCCCCTATGATCCTCTGTTTTGTTTCTTAAATTCCACTTATCAGTGAGATCATATGATAATTGTCTTTCTCTGATTGACTTATTGCACTTAGCATAATACCCTTTAGTTCTATCCATGTTGTTGCAAATGGCAAGATTTCATTTTTTTTGTTGGCCGAGTAATATTCCATTGTATATGTATACCAGATCTTTTTTTAATCATTCATCTGTCGATGGACATCTGGGCTTTTTCCATAGTTTGGCTATTGTGGATATTGCTGCTATAAACATTGCGGTGCAGGTGACCCTTCAGATCATGACATTTCCATCTTTGGGTAAATACCCAGTAGTGCAATTGCTGGGTTGTAGGGTAGCTCTATTTTCAACTTTTTGAGGAACTTCCATAGTCAGCTTGCATTCCCACCAACAGTGTAAGAGGGTTCCCCTTTCTCTGCGTCCTCTTCAACATCTGTCATTTCCTGACTTGTTAATTTTAGCCATTCTGACTGGTATGAGGTGGTTATCACATTGTGATTTTGATTTATATTTCTCTGATGCTGAGTAATGTTGAACATCTTTTCACGTGTCTGTTGGCCATTTGGATGTCTTCTTTGAAGAAATACCTTTTTCGTGTCTTCTACCCATTTCTTGATTGGACTATTTGTTCCTTGGGTGTTGAGTTTGATAAGTTCTTTATAGATTTTGGATACTTGCCCTTTATCTGATATGTCATTTGCAAATATCTTCTCCCATTCAGTTGGTTGTCTTTTGATTTTGTTGACTGTTTCCTTTGCTGTGCAAAAGCTTTTATCTTGATGAAGTCCCAATAGTTAAAATGGATGAAAGATCTAAATGTGAGACAGGAATCCATTAAAATCCTAGAGGAGAACCTGGGCAGCAACCTCTTCGACCTCGGCTGCAACACTTGCATTTTTTATAAGGATTACTCTGGTTGCTCTGTGGAGAATAGATTTTAAGGAGACCAGGGTAAAAGCAGGGAGACCAGGTAGGCTATTTCAGTAATCCAGGCTAGATGGGATGGTGGCTTGAAGTTGAAGAGGTAGTGACAAGGGTTAGATTCTAAATATATCTTGAAAGTAGAGCCAACAGGATTTGCTGTTGCATTGAATGTGTGGATTAAAAGAAATAAGAGTTGAGGATAATTCAAGGAAATTTGGATTGAGCCACTAGAATAATGAAGTTTCTGTCAACCGAAATGGGAAGACTTCCACGTACTGTGAATTTGGGGTCAGAGATTAAGAGTTCGGTTTGGATATATTAGGACACCCATTGGGGATGTCAAGTTCGTATACAATTTGAGTTTAGGAGAGAGGATTAGAGATATTAACTCTATAAATACAGATTGAGTTTAGAGAGATAAATTTGAAAATCTGCCCATAGATGGTATTTAAAACCATTAGATTAGACTGGATGAGGTCGCTGTAGGAGTGAACATAATAAAGAAAAGAATCAGGAACTGAGCCTTTGTGGTGTGTGTGTGTGTGTGTGTGTGTGTGTGTGTGTGTGTGTTTAGCATCGATTTATTTGTTTCCTTATGCTTGTTTCACATTTATTAAAATTCCTCTCTGAGAAAGATATTATCATATAAAACTTATATTTTCTTTCAAATTGAGAACTTTTTACTAAAAAGTTATTTTTTCTTCTGAATGAAGCTATAGCTGATATGAGTATTATTTATTTAGTATCTTGAGTTCTAAAGTATTTTTCAGTTTATTATTGAATTAAGAGCATTATTTGATTTTTTTTCCTTCCTTTTTTAAGGGATGATTTGGTCAGACATTAAAAGACTCTGGTACGAAGGATTGGAAGACTTTTTGGAAGAATCCCGTAATCAACTCAGTTTTGTCATGAATTCACTTTATTTGGCAACTTTTACCCTCAAAGTGGTGGCTCACAACAAGGTGACTATTAGCTATGTTAATTGGAGACACAATGAAGTTTGTTTAGGAAAAACCTAAGATACGTAGCTATATAACTCAGAGTTACATTGGCCCAAATCTGTATCTGATGTGTTTTCATTTTAAACCTATCCCAGTATAAGGGAATAGTGTGCATTGTTTCCTCCCTTCTCATAGTTTGAAGGATGTTAATTACCTTTTAATGTTGGTTACCTATTATATGCCAGGCACCATGGTTGATACTTGCTATACTTTATCTCATTTTATCCTCACAGGGACTCTATGGGACAGATGTCCTTATCCCCATTTTGCAAATAAGGAAAACGAAGCTCAGAGATATTAAGTAACTTATCCAAGACCACACAGTAAGAAACCAAGACTGGATTTAAATCCAGGTCTGTCTAGGCATTTTCTTTCTACCAAATGCCGATTCCTTATATCTGAGCTAGGTTCATTTACCTCATTAACGTGTATATATACTTAAAATGAGAACACGAAGTTACTGAAATTGATTAATGTTAGTTATCTTTATACCCGCTAGAAAAAAGTTTAAGAATTCATTCTATAGTGTTTTACCACATTCTAAATCATGATTATTATTTTCTATAGCTTAAAAAGTGATGTAAATGTGATAATTTTTTGATGCCTCTATTTTAAAATTTAGAATTTGACAAAAATTTAGTTTTATATACATCTTATAATTTTATGAAGATGTAAGCTCTTCCAAGCCCAGAAAAGGTAATAGATTTTATGTTAACTATCTTTGTTTAAGACCTAAGTTTAGAATTCTTCTAAGGTGTTACAGTCAAAGAACTAAGAGATATATTTTCTGTTTTTTTAAACTAACTTATAGACTATAGAAAAAATAAACTGGTTATTTTACATCATTTTACTTTATTTAAAAAAAAAAACTGTATTCCTTTAAATGATCAGTAGTATGGAACATGTTTGTTAGGCATTTTTAGTGACCAGAGTTGTGAAATGACTAAGAAAATAAAAGTTGGTCATACATAGATAAATGGTTGAGGGTCATTGGTGTCTTATGCTGGTCTCTTTAGTTCTAGAAGTGGGGTGCTCATATAATTTTTTATCCAAACCAGGACACTTTGAGAGTGAAAGGGGGCATTAATAATTGTGCCAGGAAAGCTGCCATATAATTTGGGACTATCCAGGCAGTTTGAACATGTGGCCACACTATCTGAGTATAATAATTCACTCTCTTTCTTGGTATTTAGAAGGGAGAAGAACTTCTAGGGTTCATTCTAGAAACCTAAGTTAAAGGGCTGGTTTAATTTAATATGATAGCTAATTAACTGAGAGCAAACATACTTAAATTTTCTTAATACTTAAAGTTTGTGTTGTAGAATTTAAGGAAAACCAGTAAAGATTTCATTCATAAAAGGTTTAATGACACTTTTAAAAAATTGTTTAATTTTTTAAAACCTAAGAATTTCTGAGAAAACCTCTTTATATTAAGTAATATTGCCTCACATATGTAAAGATCTTTTATTTAGTTAAAATAATTTATTTGTATTAAAAGAAGAGAACTTTATAAAACATAAAAGGAGAGCCCCTAAAAGGGATATAAGTAATTAGTTTTCTTTCAATAGTCAGAATATTTATTTTTATTTTCCTAAGTTGAGGGAGCTATTTACCTTTGGCTTTTTCTTCCTAACTTTAGTTTCATGATTTTGCTGATCGGAAGGACTGGGACGCATTCCATCCTACTCTGGTGGCAGAAGGGCTTTTTGCATTTGCAAATGTTCTAAGTTATCTTCGTCTCTTTTTTATGTATACAACAAGCTCCATATTGGGTCCATTACAGGTAAATAATTAATTTTTCTTAAAGAATATTTGTTAGATGTCATTATTATTCTATTTTGCTGTTGGTCCACTGGAACATTGTTCTCTCATGATGTTAAAGTTAAACTTTGCTTTTGATAATAATTAACAATTGAGAGGACTCTGCGAGCTCATCTGCTTTGGTTCTGACTGAATGATAATCCTTTGCTTTCAGGTATTCAGACTTTATTAAGCTCTGGCCCATTGTCCTTCTCCCTGCAGCCCATTGATGTAGATTTGTTTAAAATATAGTTATACTTCAGACAATAGAGGAACATGAAAATCTGCTTTTTACCAAAATGAATCTCATATTTAAAATTTTCAGTGATAAATATGAGGGAAATGTTGTACAAAAAGAATTCATACTTAATGATGATTTTGAAAATAAATAAGCTATATTTTTAAAATACTCTTTCACTTTGTTTAGTAAATATTAAATGTAATAAGTTGGAAAATAGCATATTTATTTGACAGAGAGAGAGACAGCCAGCGAGAGAGGGAACACAAGCAGGGGGAGTGGGAGAGGAAGAAGCAGGCTCATAGCGGAGGAGCCTGATGTGGGGCTCGATCCCAGAACGCCGGGATCACGCCCTGAGCCGAAGGCAGACGCTTAACCGCTGTGCCACCCAGGCGCCCCGGAAAATAGCATATTTAGAACTAACAAGTTTCATAGAGTTCATGTAGTCCAGCTTTATACTTTATAGTAATTTATAGCTCAAGAAATTGAGTTTTTGAGATGGTATGTGATTTGTTCAGAGTAGTATGACTATTATCATGAAAGTCCAGGACTAAAATCTGAGTCTCTTTACATTAAAGAAAGGACTCATAATTGGTTGAATTTGCCCCACCGATTGTAGTAGTGATTGTTTTTAGAAGGTGGGGAACAACTCTGTTACATGAGTAGCTCTACATAGACTGTAAGTTATGAGTCTGAAAGTCTGAGTAATATTAATTTTTTCTCACTAAGTCAAAATGTACTAAGAATGTAGATGTTTAAAAACATTTTTAGGGGCGCCTGGGTGGCACAGCAGTTAAGTGTCTGCCTTCGGCTCAGGGCGTGATCCCAGCGTTCTGGGATCGAGCCCCACATCAGGCTCCTCCGCTAGGAGCCTGCTTCTTCCTCTCCCACTCCCCCTGCTTGTGTTCCCTCTCTCGCTGGCTGTCTCTATCTTGGTCAAATAAATAAATAAAATCTTTAAAAAAAAATAAAAATAAAAATAAAAAAATAAAAACATTTTTAAAGGAGATGTTTTAAATAGAGGATATAATTACCTTCTCCAAATAGAGATATGAAAATAAAATACATAGGAAAAACTTGATTTGATTTGGCTTGTGCTATCATCCTGAAACAGTGTTTCCTAAAGTGTGGTTTCCTTAACCACGTCCTATGAGGTGCTCTGACTGAAGTAAGTCAGACACACTGCATTCCATATAACTCTTTTGGGAATTCACAGTGCACATTATCGTATTAAAGCTTATGAGAAAGAAGTAAAGAAACTTGTGTAACCTTGTTCAAACGATCATTGCATAAACTCATTTAATGTCATACTCAGTTTTCATTAGACACGCTCAAGTCTCTGTTTTTCTCCAAAGCAATAGTATGTGAAACACTGGTTTAGACTGTTATTTTGATTTAATTTTGCCACTAATATCTTCTATGAATGTTTTAGTCAAGATTCAACAGTATTTTTTACATGTGTGTTGATTTTTTTAAATTTTTTATTTTATTTTAATTTTTTAAGTTAAAAACTGATGATATCACCAAGTTTCTATACTGGAAATTTTTTTATAGATTTCCACAGACAGTTAAAAAGGAAAAGTATGCTATTGTTTCTTAGTGAATTATCTCTTTACTTTTCTTAGAACTGTTGAGTCGGGTCTTCTTTTTTTTTTTTTTTTTTTTTTAAGATTTTATTTATTTATTTGACAGAGATAGAGACAGCCAGCGAGAGAGGGAACACAAGCAGGGGGAGTGGGAGAGGAAGAAGCAGGCTCCCAACGGAAGAGCCTGATGCGGGGCTCGATCCCATAACGCCGGGATCATGCCCTGAGCCGAAGGCAGACGCTTAACCGCTGTGCCACCCAGGCGCCCCTGAGTCGGGTCTTCTGATGTAGTCTCTTCCCAAAAGACTATAGTTGTGTATACAAATACTGCATAGATAGGTATTTGTCATTTCAGCTGTTGTTGTGTGTTTTTCTCCTCCAGCACGATAGTTTATATTATCCTAATAGCCATAGAACTACAGATAATTTAGGTGAAGCCAACAAATATTTATTGTGTTCCTGTTTTTTAAAAAGTCTGCAGGTTAATCATAATATATGCTTAAATATTATGATGTAGTTCAGCAAGTGATTTTTAAAAAACTCTCTTTATTAAGGTATACTTTGCATACAGTAAAATACACCCATCTTAACTGCATAATTTGATGAGTTTTGCAAATGTGTAAATTTGTTTAATCACCACCATAATCAAGATAGAGAACATGTGCATCACGCCATAAAGTTTCTTGGTACCTTTTTGCATTTAGTACTCCCCTTGCTCTCTCCCCAGGCAACCATCGTTGGGATAGGCTAGTCTCAGAACTGAAGGATTTGGAAATACAAATAGGATTAGTATGGTATTACAAGGCAAATCTTCCCAGACAGAAGGTTGTCTGCAAACTTTAGTGTTACTGATTCTCGTGGTCAAAAGCTCCCTGCTCCAAGTTGTTATATCAAGTATGCTGCAGGAAGAAGGAGGAAAGGCAGAGGGCAAAAGGCAGAAAGCATGGGCCAGCTGTCTTTCTCTTTTTATCAAGAGAGCAGTCATTTTCCCTGGAGCCCTCCCAGATGTTTCCACTTACAACTCATTGGCCTGAATTTGGTCACATGGTTATTTGTAGCTACAAGGAAGTCTGAGTAGGTGAGTACTTTTAATTGAGCATATTGCCCCCCAAGAAATCAAGGTCTGGTTAGTAAGGAAGAGGGCAAAAAATAGATATTGAATAGGAATCTGTAGATTCATATTTTCAGGCTTTTACTTAAAGAAGTTTTCAAATAAAGACATTAGTTTTCCTGTGCAGTCTTACTAACATGACAGATTTGTATTGCATAATTCTGCCAAAATATTCTAGAAAAAATTAGAAGATTTATAATATATTTTTCCATTTTGTTCATCATAAGGATCTCAATTAAAATGGAATGATTCAGTTATGAATGTAAAACTAAAAGAAATGCAGAAAGAAAATTGACAGTAAGTTAATTACTTTAGCAAAAGTGTAATTTTTTTCCTTTATGTATATAACCTGCTATGTCAGATAATGTTTTTATGTGATTACTGCAGTTGGTTTTTAAATTTATCTCCATATACTAACATTTTTTCCTTCCAAATTCTTGTAGATTTAGAAGTTGACAGACTTTTATTTTAACTGGATATATAACCTGTGTTAAGGGTACAGATCTCTCCCTTGGTTAGAATGACCATATGTTATCATCCAAATAGAAACACTTCGGGGAATACTAACTAGGGAAAACAAGTGGAAACTGGGACTCTCCTAGGCAAATGAAGGTTACAGGAATAACATATAGTAGAGTACATAAAATGGTTCTATATTTAGCAGTGATTGAGTCCTCTATTCTAGTACTTAACATTTTTATGATTGTGTTCATTAAATTTATAACTTATGTTGTAGGTAGCCTTTGGAAGGTGACCTTATATGTCTGGCTCTACTTACTTTGTAGCCATCTCTCACTGTTCTCATCTCTTTTACTGAAATTCTTCTCCATCTGGGCCAAGGCCAGTCACTAATCTCATACATGTCCCATGCTCTTCCACCTCCATGTCATTGTTTATGTTATTACCCTGTTTAGAATGTCCCAGCCAGGGGCGCCTGGGTGGCTCAGTTGTTGAGCGTCTGCCTTCGGCTCAGGTCATGATCCCAGTGTCCTGGGATTGAGCCCCGCGTCAGGCTCCCTTCTCAGCAGGAAGCCGGCTTCTCCCTCTCCCACTCCCCCTGCTTGTGTTCCCTCTCTGGCTGCCTCTCTCTCTGTCAAATAAATAAATAAAATCTTAAGAAAGAACGAAAGAAAGAAAGAAAGAAAGGAAGGAAGGAAGGAAGGAAGGAAGGAAGGAAGGAAGGAAGGAAGGAAGAAAGAAAGAAAGAAAGAAAGAAAGAAAGAAAGAAAGAAAGAAAGAAAGAAAGAAAGAAAAAGAAAGGAAGGAAGAAAAAGAATGTCCCAGCCATTCCTCTGCTTGTTGAAATTTTATTTATTTATTCAACAAATATTTATTGAGTTCCTGGTAGGTACTGGACACTAAGGATACTAAAATGAATAAGCTCCAATATCTCCTTAAGGAGCTCACAATACCTTGAGGGTGACAAGCAAGCATGACATTTACAGCGGTAATTGTTGTTACAGACAGCTCAGAAAAAGGGCACACACTTCAGGTTAAGGCACTTCCCAGAAGAGATGACACTGGAATTAAGTCTTGAAAGATGAGTAGAAAGGAAGTGGGTTAGGGCGTCCCAGGGAGAGAGAACATGTACCAGCTTTAGGGCTCTTGCCACTGGAAAATCCATTCCTACACTCCTGCTCCCTTGCTAATGAATAACTCCATCCAATGAACTTGATACTTTGAACCTCTAATGAGCACTTTCTAAAGCTTGTCTTAATTGTAAGACAATTAAAATTTAGCTTGTCTTAAATTCCAGATGATGTTATTTCTACTGAATTGAAAAGTCCCTGAGGATGGGGAATATATCTTTATTTTTTCATCTGTACTTTACTCACTGCCTTGCCATAGTAGTTACTTACTGTTTGTTAAATTGAATTGAAAAACTGGTTAGAATGGGCTTGGGTAGAGACAAGTGCTGATTGGTGCATGAAAAGAAAAAAGCTGATGGAGAAATAGGACAATATCCTAGCTGTCCTTGGAGCTGCTTATTCAAAATATATTCAGCAACCACATTTGTTGGACATTTCATGTGGGCCAAGCACTGTGCTGTTTTCCACTTATTTAATCCTCATCACGACCCTTGCTGTTTTTTATTTCCATTTTACAAATGGGGGATCTAAGGCTTAGAGAGGTTCAGTAGTTCACAGAACTAGACACAGGTAGAGTTAAGAGTTGAACCTGAGTCTGTCTGAATCCACAGACCAACCTGCTCTTTGAAGTTAACTCTTCTGCTTTTATGAAGGATGCCAGCTAATACACAGCAGCAGATATGAGTTATGGTTGGGCATAAATCAGTAATGTTCTACATCTTAACAAAAAAAGACACGAGATAGAATCTAAAAAGAAAGGTGGCAATTGTAATAATAACAGTTAATATTTGAGCCCTTAATGTGGGTACTATTCTAAGATCTTTATTTTCATTAAATCCTCACAACCGTTCTAAGAGGCAGACTCTTTTATTTCCATTTCACAGAGGAAGAAACTGAGGCATAGAGACATTAAGTAACTTGCACAGGGTCACACAGCTGGTAAGTAGCTGAATTGGGATTCCAACCCAGGTGGTTTGGCTCCAGAGCTAATGATCTTCACCACTCTGCTAAGTTGCCCCTCTGTTTTCAATGCTACAGAATAATGTGATTCCCTCGTTAACTTTTATTGTACGACACTTCTTTGGGTAGGCTTTAATAACTTACAAATTTTAAAAATTCTTCCTGGTTTATCCACGTGTTTCCAATGAATTAGACGACCTTTAGCACTTGTAGTTGGGTCATAAGACAGAAAGGACAAGACAGGCCCAACCAACTGGGTTCAAAATCTTGTTCCATAACTTAACTGTTACTTCATCTCTGTGAGTCTCAGTTTCTGTGTCATTGTTGTGAGGATTAAATGAATCAGTAAATGGGTATATAAGATGCATCTCATAGCAGAGTCCCTGACACATGATTAGTTTTACATAAATGATTAGATCCGTTCCTCCATTCACTGTATAGTTAGTGGAGTTAACTGTGGCAGACCTGAAACATAGTACAAGGAAACTTGGAAGGTAAATGTAGTGTCTGACACATGAATACGTACTTTATTCCTAGGGAATTATTTGGCTTTACTGGATAGTTACTAGATTTGATTTACTGGTCTGTAACACATTAATGGCATATTGTCCTTTGCAGTGAGTAAAGAGTGATTTCAGGTGCCTTGGATTTTAGCATATACTGGGGATGGACAATTTTTTTTTTAAGAAGAATAAATGTTACAGTTAGAGGGAAACTTAGAGGTAATGTAATCTAGGAGTTCCCAAATTGGTGAGGCTCCGTCAGAATCACCAGGGGAGCATGTGAAACCTTCATTTCTAAGTCCTGCCCTCAGAGATACTCATTAAATAGATTGGGGTGAAGTCTGACAAATTTTTAATAGCGTGTAGGTAAGTGAGTCTGATGTAGCATATGACCATGCCTTTTATAGGTCAGCAAACCGAGGCCCAGCTTACAGTGTTAGAAAAAAAGACTTGGTGCAAAATGTTAATTAACAGTTAAATTTTTTTTGGATATTTATTCATGCATTAATTCAATAAGCCCTGCTGTGTGGGAGAACTGTTACATGAGAATGAAATCTTTCTTAATTGTACACAGCCCCAAATTTTTAATGGGAGAACTAAGATAAAAACCACAAAGCAATGTTTCAGAAAAGCTCTTGCAAGAAGTTAGAAGCGAGAATTGAATTCTGCCTCTGCCATCTATTGGTTCTGTTACCCTGAACAATTCACTGTATCTCCGTGAGCTTCAGTTTGTCACTTAGAAAAATAGAGATAATACTAGCCTTTCCCATCCTGCAAAGTAAGTAAGAATACATGATACCTCTTAGAAAATGATAGAGTTGTATAAAAAGTAATGTGTTCAACATTTTCACTAATATGCTGGGCTCTGGGGCTTACTGACGTGCCTGCTCTTAAAGACTGCTAGAAGAGGCAAACATACATATTGTTATAAAGTGAAAAATAGTATTTTAGAGATTACAGACAAAGTACTTTGGAGCATAACTGAGGGGGTGCCTGGAGAGAGTCAGGAAAGCTTCTTAGAGAAGGTGACATTTGATCTGGGCCTTGAAGGGATGAGAAGCTTGCCTGGCAAAGACCAGAGAGTCACATGTACGAAAATGTGGAGTCCTAAAAGCATGGCGTGCTCAGACAAGACAGAATGTCTTTTGTAGTTGGACAGTGGGTGGCCACTGGAGAGATGAGGCTGAAAAAAATAGACTGAGCTGGACTCTGAAGGCCTCTGTGCCAGGAATTTGAATCTTATCACACATGCAAGGGAGATTTTGAGTGTGAATGCTTGATTAGATAGAACTTTTAGACAGGTAGGGCACCTGGGTGGCTCAGTTGTTTAAGCGTCCGACTCTTGATTTCGGCTCAGGTCATGATCTCAGGGTTGTGGGATTGAGCCTCTCATGCCCAGCTGGTGCTCAGCAAGGAATCAGCGTGGGATTCTCTCTCTCCCTCTGATCCTCCTTCCCACATTCTCTGTCTCTGTCTCGTAAACAAATAAATGAAATCCTTTTTTTTTTTTTTTAAGAACTTTTAAACAGGTTACTATGGCTTTTTCTGGAGAAAGATTTGGAAGGAGAATGACTAGAGGTTGTCATTATTATTGCTTCACTAGCAAGTTTTTTAATTTAACACTTGATATGAACCCTAATGATACCAGCCTTTGCCGTCAGGCATTTGGCATGTTTTTGCTGTTCTACACAGTGCACTGTGTAGAGGACTTTGCCTCTTTTAAATTATTTCCTAAGGATAAATCTCCAGTAGCATTAACATATCGGAAGATATGATCCTTATAGTGCCTCAGTATTTATGTTTCTCTACAAAAGGATGTGTTAATTTTTGGTCTCACAAGCAGTATAAAAGCACACTGTTTCACCATATTCAATAGCATTTGGTACTAAGTTATAATGTGTTGGTCGTCTGCTTTCATTTCCATTTTTCTGATTACTAGGAAGGATGTATATATTTTTCTTTGTGGGTACCAGTATTAACTCTATGTAAATTCAGTATTGATATTTTAACTACCTTTTCTTTTAATTTCTTAATTTTCCTATTTCTTGAGTAAAATTGCTAAGTAGTTTAAAATAAGTAAATATTTTCAACAGCATGATTATTATTTTTACAAATAAATAAGCCTCATAATCTGTCTCAGACTAAAATAGATTTACTGGTTTTAAATTTTGTCTTTCACATGAAATATGGGGTGAGTG
Organism: Ursus arctos; assembly: GCF_023065955.2. Taxonomy (NCBI): domain Eukaryota; kingdom Metazoa; phylum Chordata; class Mammalia; order Carnivora; family Ursidae; genus Ursus; species Ursus arctos. The sequence goes on along the minus strand of NW_026622875.1, from coordinate 20,548,543 downwards.
TGGTCTTTCCATTATGCTCACCTCAGTGATATCCACTGTGGCTAGTTTTAATTCTTCCATCTTATGTAAGAACTAATATCATGCTTTTAAAGAACAGTCCTTGAAGTTTGTGTTTTTGGGTTTTTTTAAATTAAATATTGTTCATCTTGATACTGAAATTGAATTACTTACTCTTTAAAACTAAGTAATGTTAGGGGCCCCTGGGTGGCTCAGTCAGTTAAGCATCTGACTCTTCATTTCAGCTCAGGTCATGATCTCATGGTCATGGAATTGAGCCCCGCATACAGCTCCTTGTGCAGCAGGGAGTCTGCTTGAGGATTCTCTCTCCCTCTCTCTTTGCTCCTCCCGTCACTCCTCCCCACACTCGCTCTCTTTCTAAAAATAAGTAAATAAATCTTTTAAAAAATAACTTATCATGTTAAATTAAGACTTCTCTTTTGGACTAAATTTTTTAAATTAAAATTGTAACGTCATAGATGGTCACTCTTGGGAAACCCTATTTACCTATAGATTCACTTACAGTGTCTTAAGTTTTCTTCAAAGACAGTCTTTTGTAGCTATCTAAAGCAGTTACTGCATTCTTACTGTCCTAACTTATTAAGTTCTGTAGTTGGATGGCATGGCTTTATCTAAGCACTCACAGTCTGAATAAATTATTTCTTTTCCAAGATGATTCAGTATAAAGCTGTTATTGACTAAGAGGGAAATGTATTTATTCTCTTTTTCACACATTTCAAACTTCTGAACCTAAAAGCTCTCTATTTCTAATCTCAAAATTTTGCAAGGGGAAGTGAGAGAAGCACAAGACTTCTAAAAGTACCATACGGCCTAGTCAAATGTGCAACTCAGGCATATTGGACCTCTCCAGTGCTGCAGAGTCTGGGTCACCAGCTTGTGGTGTGCCTAAAAAATTTTAGCACACCTCTTCTACTTAATTAGCTGGCTCACTTCAGTGGGTTAGAGGGGTTTGGCCACTTGCATGTCACCACCATTTTGTATCATTGGTAAGTGGCATGTCTTATTTTAGCAGGTTTGAAGCAGTGAGAAATTTTATTTGAAGCTGAATTTAATTAACTATATAAAATTGACCTGTAAATCTTGAGGAAGGATTATTTTTAAACACTATGTTTTTTGTATTGTAAAAGTAATAAATGCATATAGTAAAGAAAATTCAAAGGAAAAAAGTCTGCCTTCTAACCCCTAGTCCTACCTTCCATAGATAAGCACTGTTAACAGTTTCTTGTGTAAACTTCCAGAACTTTTCTGTGCATATTAAATCCTGTCTGTATGAAAATGTATACCTGGTTTATCCTTCAAAAAATTAGAAACGAGAACTGTTATAATACTATTCTCTACCCTGCTTTTTTGATTTAGCATTTCGTAGACCTTATTTTGTGCCAGCACATAGAGATATACTTCATTCTTTTTAACAATATTTAGGATGTTCTAATTTTTTTTGCTACCTCTAACAGTGTTGCAGTGAAAATCCTTGTATATACACACATCTTTACTATTTCCTATCTATTGGCTAAATTCTAAGGGATAGAATTTCTGGGTAAAAAAGGTAATATCAAATTATTCTTCAAATTTGTATGCTTATTTAAATACCAAGAATGTATGAAAAGTACCTATTTCCCATTTTTTTAAGGAGTATTGGAGGACAATGAAATTAAGCTTGAATAAACTTCTAGACGCACCTCACATGTCTACATTACAATAGGTACCCATGTACTAGACCTACTCATCTGGCTTCACACATACTATTTTCTTATAATTGACCTAAAATGAAAGAAAATTGACCACATTGGCAAAGGAGATTAGAGCAGTCCTGGAGGAGGAAATGCTATCTTTTGGGAATTAGTTTAGAATTGGTCACAAAAATGAAATACTTTATGTCATAAGATTTTATAGTTGTAAATTTTAAGAAGCTGTAAATATAAGCATTTATTTCCCTTTAGGCTTGAGCAAAGAATTTTCCTTTTATTCCTTGCAAATTAGGCTTTCCTTAAATCTCCATGTCTCAGCCTCTGACTTCATCACAGCAATATCCTCTGCACACCTGGTCCAGATTCAAGAAATGTGCCATCCAGAACTCACAGTGCTGGCATGCTTAGAAAGGCTTTTTGTTAGGCAATGAGACTTTTGATGTTTTAAAAATACAGAACCATCTTCACCAGATGGAATAAAAGGAGTAGACTGTGGGTCATATGTTTGTTTTCCTTTTATTGCCTGGTCATTTAATATTTAGTTTTCCTGATAATTTTAACCAACACCTATATAATACATTCCACAGATTTCAATGGGACAGATGTTACAAGATTTTGGAAAATTTCTTGGGATGTTCCTTCTTGTTTTGTTTTCTTTCACAATTGGACTGACACAACTGTATGATAAAGGCTATACCCCGAAAGAACAAAAGGACTGTGTAGGCATCTTCTGTGAACAACAAAGCAATGATACCTTCCATTCGTGAGTGTCTTTTAAAAATTTTAGTAAATATATTTCTCTCTTTCTATTGTGCTATATATGAATTAGTACCTAGAGAAATAGAACTTCAAATTTTCTCTAAGACATTGTTTTTTAATAAGAAATACTTATTTTTCATGAATCATTTGATAGTTATCTTTATATAAGTAGAATCTCGAGTAATTAGTAGGCCCAAGATATTACATTGTTTCCCCCACTGTAATCTGTTTTAACAGAGGAACTCGTGGCATTTTGCACAGTTAGTATTTTGGGCAGGACAGTTTTCTGTTAGTCCTATATATTATAAGACTTTCAACATTTCTGCCCTTCACATAGTAAATGTCAGTAGCAACTGTCCATCATTGTTACAGCCAAAACAATCTCTCGCATTTTCAACATTTAGTAGGCCATCACTAGAATTGAGAATCATCAGAGCTTCATCAACAATTTTTTTCTCTAATTTGCTGTATCATAAGAAATTGAACAATCAGTTGTGAGGCAGAGAAAATACCTCCCCTCATTTTAAAATAACATAATGGAGAAGGGGTGTGGACTTACTCATTTATTGTGTTTCTGTTATGTACCAACTATTTAGATATTCTCATGTCATCTTATTTAAGAAATAAGATTAAATGAATAATAAGTATTCATTTAACACCTTCTGTGTAACAGACCCTGTTCGAAGTCCTGGAACAAAGTACCACTGAACAAAACTACCTCATGGAGCTTATATTATTATATTACAGTGAGATGATATAGTCAATAAAAAGAGAAATAAAATATATAGTATATTGCACAATAAAAGGAGCTAAAGAGACCAAGCTTGGGCCAGGGAGGCTATATGTGTGAGAGATTGTAGTTTTAGATAGGAGACTGGGGAAGGCCCCACAAGAGATGGCATTCCAGTAAAGATATTAAGCTAATAAAGAATCAAGACCTGAAGAAGACGGCTGGAGGAGGAGCCTTAGCAGATAGAGGGAATGGCAAAGGCAAATGCCCTGAGATGGGAGTATGGCTGGCAAGTTCAGGGAAAAGCCAGGAGGCCGGTGTGGATGGGATGTAGTCAACCTGAGAGAAGCTTGTAGGAGATGTAGAACCTTGTTGAAACTCCTAAGGACTTAGGGCTATGGAGATTGAGAGCCATTTGAAGTTTTTGAGCAGAGAGTGGCAACATCATATTAGGCATTAACGGTATCTTAGAGGCTGCTTTGTTGAGAATAGACAGAAAAGCAGTGAGAGGTTAAACAAAAGTAATTTATCCTCCTTTTGGGTTTATTTCTTTGTTTAAGTTAAGGCATATCTGTTGGGTTCAACCTCATTCATTTTATAAAGTATTATTCTTAGGTTTTCAATGTTTTATGAAATTCCTCATTTTTGCTAATTAATTTCTTTCATTTCCTTGTAAACAGAAATGTAATTTTCTTTACAGGTTCATTGGCACTTGCTTTGCTTTGTTCTGGTATATTTTCTCCTTAGCACATGTGGCAATCTTTGTCACAAGATTTAGTTACGGAGAAGAGTTGCAGTCCTTTGTTGGAGCTGTTATTGTTGGGACGTACAATGTCGTGGTTGTGATTGTGCTTACCAAGCTGCTGGTGGCAATGCTTCATAAAAGCTTCCAGTTGATAGCAGTAAGTGTTCATTCTTTTAAAAACTTTATATTCTTTCAGATCATACCAAATGTATGCAGTAGATAAGGCAACCAAGATTATAAGAATTAAGAGTTAGTATTATTTTTAAATTAAATATAGATTTTTAAATGTAAGTAAGGTATATTAACTGCAAATCTTGAACCAAATTTTCACCTACAAGATGTGCAAACATTTGGACAGCAAACATTTGGACAGCTTAAAATGATCTCTCTCTCTCTTTCTCCCCCTTCTCCCCTCTACCTCTCTCCCTTGCTCCTTCTGCCCTCCCCTCCCCTGTGTGTGCGTGGGGGGGGGGGTTCATATAAAATATTGCTTTTTCATTTGCCACTTACAGAATCATGAAGACAAAGAATGGAAGTTTGCTCGAGCAAAGTTATGGCTTAGCTACTTTGATGACAAATGTACATTACCCCCACCTTTCAACATCATTCCTTCACCAAAGACTATTTGCTATATGATCAGTAGCCTCAGTAAGTGGATTTGCTCTCATACATCAAAAGGCAAGGTTAAACGGCAGAACAGTTTAAAGGTAAGAAATTAAAATCACAACTTGGAAGTTTTAACAGTTGCAAATCTCAGATGTTTCCTAAAGTGTAAATATGTCCTAGGTCTCCTTAAAGCCTAGGACTGTCTACTTTTTTTCACTCATATATCCCTAATACATGGCATATTATCTAACATAAAGTAAGGATTCAATATGTGAAAGGGAGAGCTGTGACTTTTTATGAAATCTTTTCTCACAGTTTTAAAATATGGAAAATATTTAGAATACCTCTTCTGTCAGCATAGATAAAGATTGACTACTAGAGCCATCTCATATTTTTCCAGTTCTTGAAAGTTATTCAGTACATAAATAATTCAGTACACGTTGCTATAAACCAGAGGTTGGCAAACTTTTCCTATAAAGGGCCAGATAATAAATACTTTGGACTTTCCAGACAGACAAAATCAAAGATGTTATATGAATATAACAAGTAAGAACACAAATATCCATAAAATCTTTATTGGTGAAATTAAAAGTGTAATAATCATTGAGTAATAATTTTTTGTAATACAGATCTACTAATGTAAAGAATGGAATTCCATTTTGGGAGGGGGGAATAACATTTTGTTTAATTGGGGTTCAAAATTTGTGTTCCCTATCATCAAATTAATTACAAATATTCATCTGTAAAAATCATTCTGAGCTTACATAGGCCATAAAAAATTAGGAAGTGGGCCATATTTGGCCTGTGGGTTGTGGTTTGCTAATCCATCCTGTAAACTGAAGATTCCTAAGACTATTGTTAAATCAAGAAAAGCATCCAGGTGAATAAGTAAAACAAATGTGCAGGCTGTATTTGTTTTAAACAAGTGTTGGATATTAATTTGTAACACACAGTGCCAAAAATACAGTCTAATAATACATGTGTTTGTGTCTGTGAATGTTTTTTTAAAATCCACCTCATTTAAATATGGTTTATGTCCATTGTTAGTACCATGCAATTGTTTGTTTTGAAGGAATGGAGAAATCTGAAACAAAAGAGGGATGAGAACTACCAAAAAGTGATGTGCTGCTTGGTGCATCGTTACCTGACATCCATGAGGCAGAAGATGCAAAGTACAGATCAGGCAACCGTGGAGAACCTAAATGAACTACGCCAAGATCTGTCAAAATTCAGAAATGAAATAAGGGATTTACTTGGCTTTCGGACTTCTAAATATGCTATGTTTTATCCAAGAAATTAACCATTTTCTAAACCATGGAGAGAATAGTTTTCAGTAATAGACCTGAAAGACTGCATTTGCATAATTTGTGATTAAATCACTAAGATACTTATTGAAATTAAAGTGAAGAATTATGTAAAAGCCATTCTTTAAAATATTTATAACATAAATATATTATGTAAAATATGTATATAGAATTAGTTTTTTAAAATCCTCTGTTAGTAGCTTTTTGCAGGAGCAAAACAGATTAAGTAGATAGGTTTTCTTAGCATGCTGCTTGGTTTTCTTACTTGAACAGTGCTTTAATTCTTTTTATGTTGAAGAAGGGCAGTTGTAATTGTACGCATTGCCAGAAGGTTTTGTAAAATGAAGATCAGCAGATGTGGGCTGATCTCCATCCATAGGACACACCTGAAATGTAGTAAGTCATGGTTTTTAAAATCTCTGTTTTAGGAGTTAACATGTAGTTCAGTATTTATTGTTCAGGAGTATAGTTTTATCTAAAATAATAGTCTATTTTTTTTATTTTGTTATAATCCTATGTAACAAAGGAAAACCTCTAATGGATGTTTGAATCTATTTATGTCTCTATAAATTTCAATTCACTTCAGTTTTTGTTATTGTAATATATTTACTTTTACATGGTTGTAATCACTTTATATTTTTTATTTTGTTTTTTTTTTCACTTAATAGTATTTTATATATACATTTCCATGTATTGATATAGTCCACATATTTAAATTTTTATAGAATTACATATAGTTTTTGAAAAATATAGTTAGTAGACTTTTCATTTTATAGCAATCGAGTATTTGAGTATGTTTATAGGTTTGCACTGGTATTTCACTAAGGTTAAGCATTTGGTGGCTTTTAATTTTTCTTTATCATAATAGTGCTATAATCTTTTTCAGGTTGGAGTGACTGTTCATAGTTGTAAAGCTAACCCAAAATAAGGATTTAGAAGATACTTTACCTTTTGTGGTCACAACCTGTTTTGTTTTTGTAAACACTGGAAGACCCTTAAAGGCAAGGATTTATTTTATATTTGGACTAAGGTTCTTGAACTAATCTCCCAAAGTATTTTCCACAGAATTTAACATAGCTTCTATAAAAGTGACTTCTTGCTTATTTGTGGATCATTCTTGCTGCTTAAGATGAAAAGCCTTGATTTTTTTAAAATTGGAAAATAAAATATGTATTTAAATGTTTTTCCTGTGTTCATGTAAGGGATGTAGTTTAAAAAGTTTCACAGGCTATTGCTTATGTTTTCTTGCAGCATTTCTAGTTAAGAGGTTATTAGGTATATGATTATCTTCTTAACTGAATTTCAGATGGTCTTAAGGCCATAGGGTGCAGGTAACCCTTGGTCCCTAAGCACCACTGATCCAGGGTTCATTGGCTAAATATATTGGTATTGTGTTTCATCTTGCTTTTTACTCTTTATTTTTTAATTTCCAAATTGTAAGTGTTCCCTTTTTGGGGAAAATTCTTATAAAAATGTTTATTGTAAAGTTATATATTTTGTCTACAATGGGATTATGCACTTCCCAATTGGGATTTTACATCAGGATTTTTAGTCATTCTAAAAAATACCTAATTATTAAATCAAAATATTTATAGAGTGCCTACTGTATGCATGAGTTACTTATGAGGTATATTTTGAATGACAGCATATTGTAAGAAAAAAGGTAAATAAACTTGATATTAGATTGTAAGTTGGCAGAGTCTATTTATTGTATTCTCATATACTTTTATACTTTTTTATTGAAATATAATTCACCTAGCATAAAATTTACTCTTTTAAAGTGTATAATTCAGTGTTTTTGTTTTTTTAAAGCATGGTAAGGAAGGTCTCAAATGTAAAACAGCATCAGACCCCTTTGTGCCCCACCTCCAGTGGCTGTCATATTGAACGGTTCTGGCTGTTTCTTACATTTATAAATAACCAGTTTTGAAATAATATGTTCACACAAAGAAAGACCTGTATGCGAACATTTATAGCAGCTTTATTCACGATCCCGAACTGGATCACTGAGAACAACCAAATGTCCGTCAACTGGTGAACGGATAAACAAACTGTACTTCCATACAGTGGATACTTATTTACTCAGTGATGCAAACTTGTATCAGACTTCAGTCAGAGTAGCAGAACTACTAGGATATTTGCAGGCATACCTGTATGTTTGTATAGCGATTTGTTTACAGGGATTTGCTGTTACACAGTTGGGGTTAGTTAAGCAGTCTCTGTGAGGCTGTTGTTTCTGCACCTAAGAGCTTAGAGTTCACAGGGTAGGCAGTTAGAAAGGGACAGTAGGTGGAAAGTGGAAGAAACAAGGACAAAGCTGGGACCCATGAGGACTGACTGAGACCCATGTCACTTCTCACTGTCTCCAACTTTGATAATATGAGTATCCTGTGTGAAAAGTTGCCTTTTGCCAGGTTGCTAAACATACACTTGACCCAGGAGTCAAAGAAGCTCAACGAGGATACAAGGAAAGGCAGAACAATGTTGACCAGACTGCTGCCCCACCCCGAAAGGTGAGCCAGCAGGTAAGTTATACCATGTGGGAGCTACAAAAGTGCCTGCATAAAAAACAGGATGGCTGCTGCTTCACTTCTGCCCTCCAAATTTCACACTAGAGTGTGTCTTGTGGCTCACCCTTATCTAGAAGTATATAAGGAAGAAGATTCTGGGAAACATAAGGTTGGCCCAAAGGAGTGGACTACGGATCTATGCTATATCATAGATGAGTCTAAGATGATTATGCTACGTGAGGAAGCTCATCACTAAAGGCTGCATATTATATGATTCCCTTTACGTGACATTCTAGAAAAGATAGAACTATGGAAACCGAAATCAGATCATTGGTTACTAAGATCTGGTGCGAGGAGAAGATTGATTGCACAGTTAATCAAACTATATACTCAAAGGGTGAATTTTAATGAATGGAAATTATGCTTCATTAACCTGACAAAAATACATAAGGCTACAACTTACTAAAATAAAAAAATAACAGAAGACTCTGACAATTCATTATCACTCCAAAAGAAAACAGTGCTTGAATATGCAAGTTAGTAGCCCATCATTAACACAACACAGTGGGGTGAAGTATGGCAGTAAATACCAAGGTAAATTATTTTGTACTATTTTTTTCAAAATAATTTTGGCTATTCTAGCTTCTTTCTTTTTCATATAGAATTTGGAATCTGCCTATCAATTTCTACTGAAAGGGTTAGTTGGGATTTTTATTGAAATTGCATTGACACTGAAATTTTTGTTTTCCTCAGAAAATACATTTATAAAATCCAAATAGGCTGAGGTTACAGGCAGGCCCTGAGGAATAAACCAGTTGAGTCTAATTATTCAGAATTACGCTAAGAAAATATTAATGGCACCAAGCACATGGCTGCCCTGAATTTCTCATTTGTAAGTTAATTTGTTAGTTTTCTGGCATCACTGTCCTGTTCATAAACATGTGTTTCTTAAAGATATACTTAGAAGAATTACCAATTATAGCCTTTCTCTTCATTTGATAATTTCACTTTGTTTTCTTTTCCTACTCCCTTGTCCCCAGTTTGAAATAAATACTTTTGATATGCCATTCAAAATTAGGAAAAATTCTATGTGCTACCTACATGCTTTAAAAATAGCCATCTTTAAGAGACATGACTTCTGACGTAAATTAGATTACAGTAATACAAGAAGCTAAACAGCAGGTTTATGTAGGAGGTAAATGTATGTTTAAAAAAAGAACTGTTTCAGCCAGATAAATGGCAGGGAAGCTCCATTTCTTTCATTCTGCAGTCTACAGTTTCCTCTGTATGTGTGACTGTCTCTTGGTCTCTCTCTTCATTAGGAAGGCTATTTAATCCATTCTTCAATTTTAGGCAAATTATTCTTATTGAAAGATATGTAAAATTATCAGGTGCAATTTGAAAAGAATTTTGAGGAGGAAAATACTAGTTGCCTCAGTAACTCATCCAGAAATTTAATTAATTTTGTGAGGTTACTTGGATATTTTAAAACTCGTCTCCCCCACTTACTGTTTCAGTGGAAATAGCAAACAATCACTGTATTTTCATGATTGTTTTAATGCAGAAGATTTCTTTTTTTTTTTAAGTTATAAAACTAGGCAGAAACATTCCTCTCAGTGTTGATGGTGAATGGTACAAATTTGCTGAATGAAAATTCAGCATTATCTATGTGTGTAACTATCCTAGGACTGATGTCCAGTCAGACACTTATCTAACAGTTTTGTGCTCTAGAACCTATTTCATCATTTGCATTGGAAGAAAACTTAGATCACCTACTTCAACCTTCTGATTTTATAGGTGAGAAAATTGCATTTTAAGTAATTTGTCCAAGATTGAATCATGACTGACTTGAGAGCCTGAACTCAATTTATTGTACCAGGTAAGATATATTCCAAAACTTTGCTTTTTTGAATTAATTTCTTGTTGTAGGTTCATCTTGGTCAGAGACCAGAACTTAAGATGCCTAGTCCCTGCTTTTCCAATTGAATGGTTTATTATAGATGAGCAAGAATAAGAGGGATAAGAGGGACAGTGAGGTAGTAAACATAACATAAACAGAAAACCAGGAGCCAGGCTCAAAAAAATAACAAGCCAGGCCATGGAGAGACCAAGGGTTTAGAGTGGAGACACTGGTTGATTTTATTTCTGTACCACTTTATATCTTGATCAGTTTGATTATTCAAGGATCTAAAAACAATTTAAGACCTATGAGGGATCTCAGAAAGGATCCAATTTACCTTTCTCATTTTATAGAAAAGGAAACTAAAGTTCTCCCACTGCTATACTGTGAAGGAGAATACAAGTCTTTCTCTGCCTCGTCTGGGAGGCTCTTAATTTACATTATGTCACCATTATTATTAATTTCTTGTTTGTAAGGTAAACTAACCAGCTGTATGAAATCTTTAAGTTTGTAAATTTTCTTAATAGGTTTCTATACTCAAAAGCTATCCCTATCTCGCAGTTTAAATGTAACCTAATCTTAGTATCAGAATGCCACAGGAATATCCTTCCAGCAAAAGATAACATTTCAAATTTATAATCAAATTTTAGCCTTTTTAAACCTAATTGTTGACTTTGGTTTTAGAGGAGGAAGCAAATTACAAAGACAAAGTAGAAGTCTAGTTTTTAAAATGTTTTTAATTGAAGAATAGCTGACACACAATGTTACATTAGTTTTGGTGTACGACATAGTGATTCAAGAAGTTGATTCATTATGCTATGCTCACTCCAAGTGTAGCTACCACCTGTCACCATGCACCACTCTTACAGTACCATTGATTATATTCCCTATGCTGTACCTTTCATCCCCGTGACTTAAAAGTTAGGATTTTAAATAACAACTTCAAAATTATGCAGAAAAATTTCTGTGTATGTCCCAGAGCTACTGTGTCTGAATACCCGATTCTGTATATCCATGTCTACTCCCACACTTGTACATCCTTAGACCCTATGTTAAAAAGAGGCTGTTAGTGTGTGAATCATGGCCCTCACATATTTAATTCAAGATGCTTAATTATAGAAGATTTTAAAAAATCTATATTTTGTCCTTGGGCTAGGGCTTATATATACATCTTATGAACAAACTTGTAAAACTATTAATTCTAACCACTTACCTGCAGATTTTTTTGGCTTTTCTAGTTGAATTATCATATCATCTTTGTATTATAACAGTCATTTCTTCCTCTTTTTCTTTTTTTAAAGATTTACTTATTTATTTATTTGACAGAGAGAGAGACGGCCAGCGAGAGAGGGAACACAAGCAGGGGGAGTGGGAGAGGGAGAAGCAGGCTCCCAGCGGAGCAGGGAGCCTGATGCGGGGGCTTGATCCCAGAACCCTGGGATCACGCCCTGAGCTGAAGGCAAACGCTTAACGACTGAGCCACCCCGGCGCTCCCAGTCGTTTCTTCCTGTCCAATATCATTTATTTCTTTTTCTTTCCATTAACTAGACCCATCAGTGCAATTTTTAATAGAAATGTTGACTTCAGGCATGTTTGTCTTATCACTGACATTAAAATGCTTTCAATATGTCACCATTTGCTGCAGGGTTTTTTTGTCAGCTTAAGGAAGCTCTTTTATTTTTAATTTTCTCAAGGTTTACTTTGTCTTGAATAAATATTGGACTATATCAAATGCTTTTCTGCGTTATTAAGATCAAATGATTTTTCTCCTTACATATATTGCAAATAGGGCTTAACAGAAACTTTCCCCATTCTGTTGAGTCGATGACTTTTGTTTGACTCCAGCTTAATTTACCTAGTAATCTGATATTACAGTGTGTTTACTATGTTGCTAGGCAAACTTGCTTGTGGTATAAATGAACTCTGAATGGTAAATTGCATTGGATTGGAGGGAACTGTAATTGAACTCTAAATACCTGAAAGGGGAGCCACAGCTTTGGGTTTTCCTGAGTGTGTAACTCTTATAATGAGGCATGTCATCTAGGAGGAGCCTGAAAGCTACTATGCCTACAGAGTTAATTCAAGAGATCCTGGTTTCCGAGGAGATGGGAACTTTAAGTTGGAGTGTCTGCACCCACCTGACATGCATCAGGGCCCCTGGCATCTGAGACATTATCTAGGAAGGCCAAAGAAAACAGCTCATGGATGGCTGTGTGAACAGCTGCCAGTCTGGCCCTATTCTGTTAATAAGCTCTGGTCCTTGTGCGATAGCTTTCTGGGTTATTGGTAGTGAGAGAAGCCTGTGGGACTCATGAGTCTGAATGTTTAGTTGCACCTAAGGTTGCCTGGCTGGTATTGCAGATCCAGGAATGCGGTGAGGTATGAACATTGATTTCCTGATATTAAATCGGTCCCGCATTTCTGGGATAAATCCAACTTAATCATGACCTGTTTTGTTTGTTGGATTTTGTCAGATAATTATTTTGTTTTTGTACCTATGTTCATAAGTGAAGTCAGACTGGATCCTATGTTTGCTGAAGTTTTGGCATTAAGATTATGCTAATCTCATAAAAAGAATTGCTGAATCTTACTTCTTTATTTATACTCTGGAATAGTATGTGTTAGATTGGTAGTATTTGTCCCTTTGATATTTGGTAGACCTTCTAAGTCAAACTATCTGGACTTGGCGTTTTATTTGCAGAAAGAGTTTTAATTACTGTTTGAGTTTCTTTAATGGTGATAGGATTATTTAGGTATTCTGTTTCTACTTGTGTCTGAGTTGTTAAGTACAGTTTAGTTTGTCCACTTCATCTAAATTTTCAAATCTACTTATGTTCTTTGCTAGTTTTAAAATTTCAAACTCTGTATCCTTTTTTAGTTACCCTAGATATTTTAATGTAAAGGCTTAAGTTATCAAGGTTCTAAATTAATATTTTTATCCTTCTCTAATTATAAGGGCCTTAAGAACATTTACGGCAAGATGCCCCCCACACCTTCTTTAAATGTTTGTTTTCTACCTGAATTTACTTTTTTTTTTTTTTGCAGATTTGTTTGTTCGCATTTGTATAAATATGTCCATGAACTCAAGCCAACGGAGTTTCTGTTTAATATTACTTAACTCACTTTAGATCTACTAATTGGTAGCTGTTTTTAAATTTTATTTATTTATTTAAAGATTTATTTATTTATTTGAGAGAGAGAGAGAGCTCCAGCAAGTGTAGGGGGGAGGGGCAGAGGGAGAGGGAGAGAGGATCCCAAACAGACTCCACACTGAGCAAGGAGCCCCTGCGCCAGGCTCGATCCCATGACCCTGAGATCACGACCTGAGCCGAAGTCAAGAGTCCTGCCCTCAACCAACTGCACCACCCGGGCACCCCTCTAGCTATTTTATTATAAGGCTTTTCTTTAAAGAAGATTTTTGTTATTACTTTATTTCACTAAAGCAGTCAAGAAGATATACTGGGAGCCTGGTAGCACTCTCCTACAGAAAGAAAACAAGAAGGTAAATTTCTTCAACTAAGGTTAACCTTCAAGTAAATAAGTTATATAACAGAATTTAAGATTTGGGACCTCCTGAAGATTCATATATTTTTATTATAGGAATTGGATTCAAAAGATGAAAATTAAGCTAACAGGACCCCCTGAAACACGTGAGAGTCTGGAATGTTTTATGATGTATTAGTATGGTCACCCATTTGTTCATCATGTGTATTTGATTCCCCAAGTACAAGTACTAAAAACAAAAGCAAAATTTAGTCAATTATACTTTAAAACAATAAAATTTTTAAAAGAAATAATTCCTAAAAGAGAAATAATTCCCAGAAGTCATCTAGTCTAACTCCTTCAATTTATAACTAAGGAAACTGAAGTTCAGTCAAAATAAGTGATTTATTAAACAAGAAAGAAATTAAGAAATGGTTATTGGACCAAAAAGAGCAGTGTCACTATTCAGCTTATCTCTGTTTTGAATAATTAAATTAAAAGCCATAGGTTATTAACCACTAATTCCCTCAGCAGTTGAAAGTCTTATGTCAGAGATGTCAATGGTATAAATAGTTGGATTACTTTTCCCAATTTTTACCTCCCCGTGACTCAGGCACCCACCCAGAAACCAATGGCAGTCTTTCTGCTGGTAATGCAGGAGGCTGATAGTTGCAAGCATGCTGCCTGAAATGTACCAGTTAGAAGAGAAGGGGAAGAAATACTACAATCTTTTTTTTTTTTTTAAGTAATCTCCACACCACACGGGGACTCAAATTCATGTCCCTGAGATCAGGAGTCACATGCTCTACTGGCTGAACCAGCCAGGTGCCCCCCAAAGACTGAAATCTTCAGTAATCACGGCAAAGTCTCATAACGTGCATTCTTGAAAGGAGCTCACTGGCCTTGAGAAGGTTAGAATCAGTCAGGATTTCACAGTTACATCCTGGCTGGGCACAGCTGTGAAGTCCAGATGGTTGTAATGGCCTTTCTAAAAGGTGGCACTGGCCAGTGAAGCCAACCACGAACTACTATAGTTCATCCACTTTCTCAGCTGGTGAATTCTCTGGGACAATGGGGGCAGCCCAGTGGGAGAGGTTAGGAATGATTCCTGACCCCACAACCATCCACATTCATCGCTTGCTCATGCTCGTTCAGCTGCCAAAACAGAGGATCCTTCCTTTTGAATTTGTTTTTGTGTGTGTGTGACTTTTGAATGTCTAATCGCTTCTAGGGCTGGGAATTATTGTTTTTACCCAAAAGAATATTTTCCTTATTTCTAAAACTTTGGTTCTATCATGAAAGACCTTGTGATCCAAGTCTTTGTTCCTCCCTGCTGTGCTCTCCACCTTCCTCAGACAGGGATGGGTGTCCCCTCTTCCACAGCTGCTGGCCGGCAACCTCTTAAGGGCTAGTTGCCGCAGCCCTTGCAGGTACAGCTGTGTGCGAATGAGGGGCGTCCTTTCACAGTTCTTCCACTACTGAGTGAAAACAGATGCTTCAGAGGCAATAGTAGAAAGCCTGCTAGCTGATGTACCCTGATCCAGTTAACGGGTGATGAACTGGACAGGGCATCAGCCTCACTTCTAATTCCAAGGCCTATAAAACAACCGGTTGTGATTTAGGCTGCAAAGGAAAGAAGCAAAGGCTGCAAAGTCAGGATAAGAGGGTTTTCCTCAAGGCAGAGAAGGTTTTCCTCTTCTAGTGGCAGGGAGGGCACTAGGTTGGAGTCAGGACTTCTGAGCTGGATTGCTAGCTCTGTCTCTTGGGAGATGTGTGCTCTGGACAAGTCACTAAATAGACCCGAGCTTCAGTTTCTGTTAAAATGGAGGCGTTGAACTAGATCCCTGAGGGACACCATTGTAACTCTAACATTCTCTGGTTCTACAGAGAATTACAGTCTACTTACATTACTGAATCCATCTAGTCCCTGAAGTGCTTGGAATGCTAACTCTTGAGCAAAGTGTAAATTGATGCCAAATTGATATGTAAGAAGCAGGGAATATTCTTTTTACAGCGTCCCATTTTCTGTAAAAACAAGTTTAATGGCTGTTATGTAATCATTTAAAAATATTTTATTAAGCACTGACTTAAAAAATGCAAGAGAAGAATATAACACCTCAGAGCAAATGCTTGAAGGTAAAACAAATATCACTATAAATATTGCACTTATAAAATCTCTTTTTTACATCTTCACACAACTCATTTCTAAAATACCCTTTTACAGAGATGTATAAATAAACTGCTTCCACACTGTCAACGCTTGATACATTCAGTGTCCCGTCGCCGCGCTGTCTGCAGGTTTTCCATCACTAACTGCTCCTCCTCGGTGCGGGCACGGAGCTTCCACCAGCGATATCGGAGGTCTCATACCTCCGTCATGTGAAGAGTAAATCTTTCTGAATGCTCAATATTTAAAATAAGATTTTTTTTCTACAGAGAAAAATATAGATCTTTCAAAGGCAATGACAGAATGCAGCTTAAATCGACACAGTTCACTATCAACATTGCTTATTTTTCAAGGCATCCAGGAGCTTCTGATTCTTGGTCTTGAACATCATGATAAAGCTGTTTGGCATGATTTTGCCTCGCCCGTCTTCACCCACTTGACCCATAATAATGTAATTTAGACCTAAAAAAAAGAGAATATAAATTAGTTTTTTTCTCTACGTGTATTGCTTTTTTATTATTATTTTTAAAGATTTTATTTATTTGAGAGACCGAGCGTGCGCACGAGCACGAGCAGTGGGGAGGGGGAGAGGGAAAGGGGGAGGGAGAAGCAGGCTTCCCGCTGAGCAGGGAGCCCGATGCGGGGCTCCATCCCAGGACCCTGGGATCATGACCTGAGCTGAAGGCAGATGCTTAACCGACTGAGCCACCCGGTACAACTTAGACTATAACCTACCTCTAGATAAATGATCTATAAATGGTATAATTATACATTTAGTCTATCCAGGATAAAATCAGGTTTAAGCCTCTCATCAGAAAAAATCTAAATTCAACTAAGTAACATGTTCCAGCTCTGCCAACACTAGGCAGATGGATGGAATGATGAGATCCGGTCATGTCCTGCTCTGCGGTGCTGTAGGTCTGGGGTATTTACTGTCTGCTGTGCACGAGGCACTGTGTTCGTGTGAAAGGCTGCCCTTCCTCGAGGGGCCTCAGTGCTCCCTGACATGTCATCCGCAGATGGCCTCCCATCATCCCATAATGCTTCTGGATGCCCAGGCACTTGGCAACTAATGATCCACTGTCTTCTGTTGCTGTGGTCGACTTGAACTTTTATCAACATCTCGAGCACCTATACTACATTAGTTTCTTGAGGACATGGGTGCGTCATCTATTTCTTTGCATTCTCACAGTTCCTTGCGAAAAATAGGTACTAAAAAGTACTTCTATCAGATATACACTTTCTTTGTGTAACAATGTGTCTGGCTAAGTTAGGCCCAGACTGGGGCCCAGGCTGAGGTAATGTTGGATTCAACTCTGAAGATCTACACTGTCTGAGAAAAACGTCACAAAGGAAGCGTGTATTACCGCCTCCTTTATTCTCCCTCTCTCCTGTGTGTCGTAAGAGAAATATGTGTGTCCTTTTTCTCTGGCATAATCCTTCTTCTGTGGGCTAACATTGTCCTCACAGTGATCTTGAGCCTGTGCAAGCTCGGAGGGCAGTGCAGGTGGGCGCCTCCTCAAGGCTGGCCGCTGGTATTGTGATGAGACCCTACGGTAAGTACCTCCGTGTATTTACCTGCTTCTCCCGGCAGTTCTGGGGAGAAGTGTTAGCTTTTACAGAGCCTTTGCTATTCCCTCTGAAGAACGAACGTGAAGCTGCTAGCCTCCAGACTTTTCTGAACAATCTGAATTCATAGTAAAGCGTTCTTGAAGTGCATATTCTCTCTCTCTCTCTGGTGTGTGTGTGTGTGTGTGTGTGTGTGTGTGTGTGTGTGTGTGTGTGTGGTTTGGTTTGGTTTGGTTGTGGGAGAGGTTTGTAACAAGACAGGAAAGGAATGAGCTGAGATTGGATAGAGAAATCATGGTATATCACACAATGGAATACCAGGCATTATTACCATTCCACAGAGAGGCAGAGACAGAGACCTATTTATATGTGCTGTTTGTGGAACGATGTCTACACACATCATGTGGGGGAAGTTGCAGTAGAATATTATAGCACGATCTCGTTTGTCTAAGTGTGTATGTGTGTGCTTTCTGTAGATAGAAACTTTCTAGAAGGAACTTTTCATGGTATCTCTGAGGAAAGGGAAAAGGCTTCACTTTTTATTTTATATTCTTTACTTAAACTTTTTAAAAACCATAGAACATACATTACTTTTATAAGTTAAAGAACTTGTTAAAAAAATTTCATGCGCCCCTGGCTCTGGACTTCTTTCTTTATTTAACTTTCCTTTTTCCATAATGTCTCTTAAGCTGATTTCCATGTGTGGATTTAATGATGCTATATCTGCAAATGATTCCCAAATCTTTAATTCCAGCCCGCATAGACCTCTCTCTCCTGAACTTCAGCTCTACATTTCCTGCTCCTTGCTGGATATTTGCCTCTAATTTGCATTGGCACCTTCCGTGCAAAAACTGAAAAATATCTTTCCCCCCAATTGCTCCTCTGTGTCTGTTCCTTGTTGATCCAGCTTCAAATGCTTCTTGGACTCTTTCGTCATTCCCACTATCTCATCTTCTGCCACAGGTTATGAGAACTGGGACCAGAGCCCCATTCTGCCTGACTCCAAAGGCCTTCCTTTTCCACCAGAAGTGGCCAACTAAGCTTGATTTTATTTGCCCGCCAGGGCATGGAAAGATCCGCGACTTGCTCAGACTCTCTCTCTCGTTCCCTTCTCTGTCCTTGAGCTCCCCTAGAAGAAAGACTAACGTTTTCCTCCTTACTTACCTCTCCTGAGGAGAGGGCACTGCTTGCAGACCACAATGACCTTGGCACTCATGTTCTTGCCAGCCTGCTGAATTGCCAGATTTCCCTCTTTATAGATGTTGATGATTGAGACAGTGGCATGCAAGCTTCCACCTCGGGTGACAGTTGTGATCACAGTGCCAGCCAATACTGCCAAAGAAAACATTTGGAAATAATATGACGGTGAAGGCAAACATAGGCAGAACTGAAAATAATTGTACGTTCTTCTAAGTTTCAGATAGGAAACATTTTAATGTTTAAGAGAAGGCCCTAATAGAGCTATTGGTTTGATTCTGCACATTTGTCCCCAAAATTCAGGTTGGAAAAAAAGAGGCCATGGAGCCTTAATGTTACCCAGGTTATTAGGTGTTGATACCTAGGACGGAAACCTAAATGTGTCCTGCCCTGTACTCTGTTACTGAGGTGGGGACTCGACAATGTTTTGTCCAACATGGTGACCATTTGCCAAGTAAGGGAAAGGCTTTTGAGCCTCTATCTATGAATTCTCATTAGACCTTAGGTCTTTAGAGACACTGCCATACTGAGGTTGCATGACAGGGATTCAAACCATGAAGATCTGAGTCTTCCCGTCTGTGTGGTTGAGTGCCTACCTTTCTGTGTCTTTCCCCCTTTCTCTTTAGCTGTCCTCTTTCTCCTTCAATTTTGGTTCTCCCATGGGTCCCCATCTCTAATTATCAGTACCTGTGTTTTTCTGGGTCTTTCTTATCCACCTTGTATATCTCATTTAACAAAGTATACAACTGAGTATAACAGAACATTTCCTTGCTTAAAAAAAAACTGAAAAAACAAAAAACCCTAGCAAAACTCAGTTGCTTTTCATTATGTAACCCTCTCTTTCTTCCATTGTGATGTAAAAGGAGAGTCTCACTTTGGAGCCATGGAAGGAAAGATGCTATGTTCTCAGAGAAATGCTTTTGGCATTTTGTGGGTGACAATTCTGTGTGGTGTGGGACTTGGACTGGGAGACTGTTTTATGAGCCCTGTCCCTGTTACCAATGCAGGCTGAGAACCAGTGGGCCACTGGGGATAGTATTTGGTCATTTTGCCATGTAAGAGAGTCACAGTGGAATAAATCAAGTTTTGAACTTGGCCGACATGACCCTTTTGAGAGAAAGTGAGAAGTCACTGCTTATGTAGCAGGCAAAATTCATAAAATCAGAATTCTTATCATGCCTTACTTTGATTCCTGCTGATAAGTGTTCACTGCAAAATGTTAGTGGTTAGCCAAGTGAAATCAGGCGGCTCCAAAGGATATGGAAGATTTCCTTAAGCGCCACCCTAACCTGGATGTGACAGCAATTGTTTCCATTTTTATGTCTGTTATTTGAATTTCAGCGTGCAAACTCCAGTAAGATTTAGGGCCCTAGATTCTTCAGTGCCTTCACACCTTTGCTACAACGTAGTTCGTCTGGGCTTCAGAGAGTTACCGCCTTCAGGCACAGAAAAAGCAAGCAAAGCCTCTTCTGTGAGACCCTCATTTTGGGTAACCTGTTTAGGTTTTAGCAACTTTATTTTCCTGACAAGACTTTTCTTCAATGTCCCTTTTAAAAATAACCCACATATTTAAATTTGGTATCTCTTGTTCTTCAGTGCTTTTTAGAGAAAGTGCCTTTTTTTTTTTTTTTAAATTGGAAAAAGCGCTTAGAAATTCTAAGTCATTAGGTAGTATCTCCTCGGGTTCCAATTAATAAGCATTTCCAAATAGATTTCAGGTTCCCAGGTTTTAATTTAGTACTCTGGAAGGACATGACAGAGGAAATACTTGAATTTCTTCTGAGAAAGACCAGCTTGGATATGTTTCTCATTTACTTAAGTGGAATTACAGATGTGTGAAAAAAATACTCAGGACATGAAAAATATGTGAGAAAAAGTATACAGGGTTTTTTAGGAACACTGAGCCAGCCAGAACACACAGAGTAGCAGTACACACTCCAGGAGTCAAGTTATTAAGTTTATGTGAAAAAAGCATATTTTCTGTGTCCATATTATTCTCAGTTGTAAAATCTAACACTTTGAATGGCTCTAGTCAACATACCGTAGGGTAAAGGAAAATATTTTCTTGGGTAAATGAAGAGTGTAACTGACACTTTACCATCACATTCATGGCCGCTCCTTTGAGATTAAGCGTGCAGTCTCAAGTTTCTGGTTAAAGAGAAAAGGCTGGGTTTTATTTCTTACCAAAGTTACTCGAACAATAATTGCTCTCCAGAGTCCCCGTCCGTCTACACTTTTGTTGACACAGGGCCACGGTGGGTTTTAAACCTAAATTCAAAGAAGAAAGACCTAAGATTCAGGAAAATGAATTCAAGTACAATTGGTGTTTAGACCTGAATCTGTTTAAAGTTCCTATTTATTTCCCTGAGCCACCAAGCTGTCGTTGCAATGAAATAATTAGAAAACATTCAAAAGAAATTCTTTATGCTACTAACTACTGCTCCAATTTCCTCATGGTAACTCAATACCCTCTGCTGAATTTTAAACCTGAGATCAAAGATAACCCAAATTCAGCCCTATTCCCTTCTTCCTTTATATATAACTAACACTAACCAAAAATAGACACAGTCTCCAAGCGCCCTGCTTAGAAAAACCCAGTACAACAAATATGAACTCAGAAAATATAGGTTAATTCTTCCCTTTACAAAAGGAATCCAATGGTGTTCCCCCTGGGCATTGAGGGAGCTTTCTCGGTGCATTTAAAATACTCAGCTGCCCAAATGTGAGTGGTATAAGTTTGCAGAAACACTGCTCATGTGTAAAACCTGTTATACCTGTAATTACATGTAACCAATCACTAAGCATTTATTTTGAGCCCATCATTGCCTATAAGGATCTTAAGAACTGAGAAGTTGACTAATTTAAAAATAAAACGAAATAGATAAACACAGTAGTTCTCCAGCAAAGGTGATTTTTCCCCTCGGGTGACATTTTGCCATGTCCGGAAATAGTTTTGGCTGTCACGAGGGCCGCTACTGGCATCTAGTGGGAAGATACCAGGAATGCTGCTGAACGTCCTACGGCAGAGCATTATCTGGCCCAAAAATGTAAATACTGCCAAGGCTGAGAAACTGTGGGTTAACGAAACGAAAATATTTAATTCCCATTATCATCAATAAAAACATTTCCAAAATATTTGCTAATTATTCACGTATACATGGCAATATGCTGAGAAGAACTAAACAACTAAAAGAATTGTACTTGTTGGGCAAGAATTTGCAATTGTAACATTCCCCTTCTAATATGTTCTGTGAACTCTTCTATGAGTTTATTATTTATTTAGTCTTAATTTGTACCCATACTTAACTCCAAAAAGGATCTCAAGTGGATCACAACATTAAAATATGTATAATTTAATGTTAAAATACATATAATAGCATCTGTGTGTGTGTATCATTTTTTTTTTTTTAAAGAAAAAGAGCTCAGAGAACATTTAGAGGGAACGTTGGTCCAGAAGTTGGGGACCTAAATTTACCTAATTAGCTGAGTCAAAAATGAGTGGCGTTAGTGGTTCTCCCTATCTGACGAAAGAGCATCCTTTCCATGGACACTGGAAACCAGCTCTTCCCAGGCTTGGAACATCAGTCTGGAAACTGGGTGCGTGTCCCACCCTGCTCCTTCTCTCCCTTCAGTAGATCCCAGCTCTCTTGGCTTCAAGTCATCGCTAGAGCACCCTGACCCTTCCCACCTCACTGTCTAGTCTCTCCCTGCATTCCCTGCGTGGCATGTGGTCCCTGCCTTCCTCTCCAGGTGCACCTGCGACCATCTCGGTGGGTCCCCCCTCCTCTCAGTGCCGTGGCTCCCTCCTTCCCAGACGTTCCCTCTGCCCTGTCTCCATCACTCAGTCCCAGGCTCTCATATCTTCCTGCTAGTCCTTCATCACCAAGCTCTCAAATTTAGACATCCAACAGCCAATGTAGCTGCCTCTCCTTCAAGCCCTCATCTTTTCAGTCTCCTTTGCCAGTATATCCTTATATCCTCCTTTTTAAAAAGTTAGAGTTTCTAGAGATTGAATTCCAGCCCTTCTCTTCTTTCTCCCCTAACCTCTCCCTAGGTGACCTCATTCTCGATCACAGTGTCAACCATGTATGTGCTGATAATTCTCAAACGTAAATCTCCTGCGGAAATCTCTTCTGGAGGAGGCCATAGATCAAACTGGACTTGACAACTCCACCTGAGGGTCTCACAGAGACCTGAGACCCAACAAGCCACAGCTTAACTAAGGACTCTACCCCTAACCCCAGTTCTCTGCTTCGGTGAATGGTCTCATTATCCCCGGAACTGTGCAAGCCAGAGACGGGAGGCGTTCTTGACAGCCCCCTGATCTCCCTAGTCCAGTTAATCACCAATTAAAGACCTGTCAGTATCTCCCAAGGCCCCTGGCTTGCACAACAGTCAGCGTTTCTTGGCTTTCTCTGTATTTCTGTCCTAGCACAGTTCACCTGGACAACCACGAGAACCCGTGACCTCTTGACCCTACTGTCCATTCGCCTCACAGTGACCAGCGTGGTCTTCATGAGGTGCGAATCTAATCCTGAACTTTGCCTAAATCCGTTGACAGTTTCTCCCACACTTAGGATAAAATCCTGATACTCTAAAAAAATCCCCACACTTAGAATAAAATCCTAATACTCTAAAATACTTAGACGTATAAGGAGAGAGGTGGTAGGACCTAAAGATGGAGCTAGAAAGAGGAAAGAGAGGCCAGGTACAACGTGTGAAGGGTCTTCTATACAGCATGAAAGAGTCTGGCTCCTGTGCTGCCCAATATGAGAGCCACCAGCCACATGAGGCTTCTGACATTTAATTAAATTAAAATTCGATTCCTCCACATCATTAGCCACATTTCAGGTGTTCAATATGGCTACAGTATTGGATAGCACGGGTGTAGACAATGAATTCAAGTGGGAGCCATGGTCGGCTCTGTGTGTGGGGAGGGGAGCCTGCAGTGGGGAGGTAAGACAGAGGAGCTCAAGGATGATCTAAGAGTGTGGCTACTGCTGCTGTGGACCATGCTTGGGAAAACAGTGGAGAAGCAGATTTAAGGCAGATATTTGTTTTATCACACAAAATAGTGTGATAAAAATGAGCTGAGTTTGATATGTTTTAATTTAAATGTTTAGCAGCTCACAAAACCCTAAGAGATCATTATAAATCGATGTTTGCAATTTCAGAGAAAATTTAGGACTGAAGATAAAAATCCAGGGAGCCAGTTAATTCATTGGAAAGAATAAGGACATCAGGGTCTCCTGAGATGAACTGGAGAAGTAAGAAATACTGCTTAATATAAGGCAGGACATGTCTAGGCCACAAGGTGGCACACTTGTGGAGGGCTCAGAAAAATCAGCCCTTTCTAGAAGTGCCGGTACTCAGGTCAGGCCTACTTTCGGTGCAAGCAGAAAATGGTGGGCAATAAAGCGGGGCTCATTTTCAACCTATCTTGTATCTTAACTTCAGATCCTTCATTCCCACTTTTTTCTTTCTCCTAGATTTAGACTTTGAGATCTGATGCCTGAAATCTCAGTGGGTGGAGCTGACAGGATGTAGAGACTAGGCATGGGGCTCCACTCTTGACTCTCCATTTCTTAGGTCATACCCCAGACCAGAGTTTCCCAACTGGCTTCTATAACGCATTGAATATTTCTGTTTGATTTACCCCAATTTGGGAAAAAAAAAAAGTATTTTGCACAACACATTTTCAAGCGAAACAAAACAAAAACACAAACAAAACCCAAAAAACTGGCAGATGTGAAAATAGGCAGGTGTCAAGGCCCTAGAACTTCAATCTAAAATACTACAGTTCTTTTTTTTTTTTTTTAAGATTTTATTTATTTATTTGACAGAGAGAGACAGCCAGCGAGAGAGGGAACACAAGCAGGGGGAGTGGGAGAGGAAGAAGCAGGCTCCTAGCGGAGGAGCCTGATGTGGGGCTCGATCCCATAACGCCGGGATCGCGCCCTGAGCCGAAGGCAGATGCTTAACTGCTGTGCCACCCAGGCGCCCCTAAAATACTACAGTTCTATGTAATAAAAAGAAAGCCATAATTTTATAAGTACAGAAAAGAAAAATTGGGCTTATAATGATCAGTGCCTCTACCAGCGTTCCTAGTATTTTTAAAGTCATAATTTTCTTTGATGACATTTGAAAATTACTACCTTATAATAAACATTTTTTATGCCTTATACTTTTCTTTCATTAATGGAGTCATATTATTTTCTTAGATAAGTTTTCATCTTATTTAACTTTAGTTTCAAGTATCTTTTTTTTTCCTACTTCAAAAGAATTCTTCTTCTACTTCTGAAGTTTGTGCACAAACATCAAAACAGAAACACTCACCTGTGGTTGCAGGGAACGTGGTGGTGACAGGTGGTGCTGTAGTCGTAGGCAACTTTTTTGGCCTGAATTTGTAGTGACCAATAAACCCATCTGCAGTTAAACTTAAGTCTGATAAAAACTGAATGAGAAGTTCATTTCTCTCGGATACAATTGGCCTAAAAGAAGAAAAACATTAAAAAAAGATTTTTTTTAAGTGGCACCTCTCTGAAGTGTAGAATTCTGCTCTCCATTAATTTTTTATAATAGATTATGATATGTGTAAACTTAAAAGTTAAAATACTTCAAAAGGCGAAAGTCTCAATCTCCTCAGTATTAATGCCACTTAGCACTGTGCTTTATGCAAACTCTAGAATTCTGCCTTCATGGCAGCCCTATTATTATCCCTTTCTTACTGAAAAGGCAAAGGAAGTTCAGAGAGTCCAAGTGATTTGCCCAAGAACCCACAGCTACTATGTGGGGGAGTCAGGATTTGAACCTAGGACCAGGTAGACACTGGGACCAATGCAAACACAGAAGCTAGGGCTTCCGTTTCTTCACGAACACCTTAGGGCTTGGCCTGACCTGGGAAGCACACCGCTTCTTTTGACTCAGGCTCTGGATTTGAGCTGGCCGGGCAGCTCGGGATGCTGGCCAGAGAGTCAGATGGAGAAATCTGATGAACAAATTCCCACACCCTGTGAAGACTCAGCCAGGGGATCATCTCAGTGGGCTGGTCACCAGGGGATAAGAAAGCCGCCACTTCCATTTCATTTTTAATGAGAGCTCTGATGCATGCCCGAAATGGAACCGTTTCTGTTTATAATCTCAGTAGCAGAATGCTGTGAAGGAGAAACAGAAAGCGATTGCTTTGGTGGTTACGAATGACATCATTAAGAACTCCAATTTTAAAGCTATTTTAGGGGCTTGCTGGTTAGCTGGCACTAAAGATTTAGTGGTGACAATAACTGAGGCTCAGAAGCGGGCATAACTATTACATTAAAAAGTTTCATTTGAACTTTTTCTATTATTTAAGCAATCGTTAAAAATGCTGCGTGGCTAATTCTATTTAACGACTATTTAGTTCAGTAGTGGAAAAAAAACTAAACAGGTTATTTAACTGAGTTAATTGGTGGTTTGACTAAAATTTTTTGAGGCATCTTCTCAGCCGAACCACTTCTCAGGCATCATGGGCAGCAAATAATGAGGCAACTCCATTTCCCCCCACCTATCACCTATTTGAGTGGGAATGTGTGTGTGTGTGTGTGTGTGTGTGTGTGTGTGTGTGTGTGTGTGCTGGTGGGGGAAGTAGATCTGTACTTGACCAAACCAGTCAGAAAAACTGCAGGATCTTTTCTGTCCTGAAGGCTACCACCTTCTGAGCCAAGGGATGGAACAAACCTAAATGTGAGCTTTGTGACCTACATTTAGCAACTTGGTCACGAAAGTGATCGAGAGCACTGGGAATCGAGCCTTTATCAGAAATATTCTGTCTTGCTTTTGAAAACGCATCCCATTAAATAAATACAATGTGCATGAAACACAATTCCCAACTACAATTACAAATAAAATACGTTAAACTTGTTTAAATGATAAAATTACAAAAAGCACTTATTATAAGCAGCAAAGGAAACCTCAAGACCCAATCAGGTCAGCCTTCTGGGCATGACGTGATAATTACAGGGATCATCTAATGCCTTTCCTATGAACTAATCTTGGGAGCGTTAAATTGAAAATTGAATTTTCTCAAGGAAGAGTATTTTAGTAACAACGACATTTTTTTGTTACGCTGCTACTGAGCTTTCAGCAGGAATGTGACAGAATCACAGTGCTGCAAATGTTCTGAGGGCCATGTGTTGCATCTGCAAATTAATGCTACAAATCACTAGAAAGGCAAGAGGAAATCGCACTTGGATTCATTCCATGCTGGCAGAGCCGGGAGGATGGCGGACGCTGTTTGGTCCTGGAGAGCGAGCTGTGTTAGCGGTCTCTGCTTTGTCATCCCAGTCTTCCTCTGCTTCAGTCCCCACGGCCAGCCGACCACCATGTCCTGCCAGTCCTGCGTCCTGAGCATTTCTTGACCCACCTGCTTCCCCCTCTGCCTCTCTCCCCGACTTCACCTGGACCCCCTGCCACAGCCTTCTAACTGGCCTCCCTGCTGTCTGGCCAAGGACGGGACTCTGAGGCCCGGGGCCTGTCATTTCCTGCCGACTCGCACCCAAACGGCTCCCGCGTCTGCGGGATGTGGAACCTCGCTCAGCGCTCCTGCCTCCTCTCTCTCTCTAGGTCCCAACTCGAGGCTGGGGTTCCAGAAGAGCATCTACCTCCCCTGGGTCCCTCTATTAATGGGGCTCCCTCTACTTGTCCTCCCTGCTGCCTGTGACCAACTCCAACTCTTCCTTCAGGACCAAGCTTCACGAGGCACAAGCTCCTTCAGAAAACCTCTCCCGACCTCCTCACCACTTGGCCCGACTGGACTGAGGGACTCCCTGTCAGAAGCGCACCCGGGACATTCCTTGCCAGTTTGCCTGTCTGCCCTCGCACGACTTATCTTGGCGTCTTCTACTGAGCTTTGCAGCCTGCTCCCTAGCGGGCACCCCGCTGCGGCTTCACAAGTGTTTTTGAACTGAATTCGGTGGTACCGCTGTAGCTGCACCGAGCCAGACACGGGGATGATGAGGTGATCTCACCAACCACGACGCTCCTCCAGTCAGGCTTTGAACCGGGGGAAAAGCCCCCCCAAACAGGTTTTCTCCTTTTCCGCGCTGCCCCATCCCAGAAGTATCCTCCGAAAAAATCGTTCCTCCGGCGAAAGCGTGACTTGGTAGGCTGGCTGTTGCGCACGCTCACTTCTTTTTTTTTTTTTTTTTAATGATTTTTTATTATATTATGTTAGTCACCATACAGTACATCCCCGGTTTCCGATGTAAGGCTCGATGATTCATTAGTTGCGTATAACACCCAGTGCACCATGCAATACGTGCCCTCCTTACTACCCATCACCGGTCTATCCCATTCCCCCACCCCCCTCCCCTCTGAAGCCCTCAGTTTGTTTCTCAGAGTCCATAGTCTCTCATGCTTCATTCCCCCTTCTGATGCGCACGCTCACTTCTGAGGAGTTCGCCTGGAGTAGCCCGACCACCCCATCGCCCCCTCTCCGCCTTCACGGGGGCGATCGCTACCCTGAAGTTAGTTTATCCTTTACCTACAGGCTTACCAATATGCATGCACCGCTGAGCACTGCACTGGATAGGTGTGCATACTTTGAAACTTCACATAAATGAAAGGCTATGGTGTGTATTTTCCTGTTATTTTCTTTCACGCTCAGTGCTGTAACTGTGACATTCATCCACTGTTTCCACTGCTGCATTGTGTGAACCAGAACACAGTTCGACTATTCTCTTGTTGACACACATTAGGCTATTTCCTCTGCCCTCCACTACAAACGGTATTGCTAAGAATATTCTTGTATATGTCTTGTGGTGCACGTGGGCAAACGTGGCTTTAGTGGGCACACCAGGAGGGGGGGGTACCTGCCCCACGCGAGGTCCCAGGATATATGCCCATTTTCAACTTTGTTAGATAATGCCAAGCTGATTTCCAAAGTCGTCGTACCAATTTACATTCTTTTCAAAGATTTAGTCACTGTGCAGCTTTCTTCTTTTGGGAATGCCTCTTTATGTCTTTTCTTTATAAATTTTTAGAATTTCTTGATATATTCTGGACCCAGGGGTCTTTGTCAAATATGTTACAGATATCTGTTTCTGTTTTGTACCTTCTCTTTTCCCTCTCTTTAAGATATATTTTGATGAGCAGAAATTCTCATTTAAGTTGTCAGTGCATCTGGAGTTGATTTTTGTGTGTTGCAATTTCAATTTTTCCTTATGAATAAAACTTATCCCTGCCTCATTTTTCAGTGGGGCCATTTTTTTTTTTTTTAACCAGCTGACCTGTGGGTCTCTGTGATGTGCCCCAGCTGCAGACATGTGTGGGTATCTTTCTGGCCTCTCTTTGGTGTCTTCATTAGTCTGTCCGTCTATTTCTATTAAAACCACATTGTCTTAATTACGACAGCTTTCTGATACGGCTCCATCATGTAAGGCAAATCCTCCTGCCAGATGCTCCTCCAGAACTGCTTTAGTGGCATCCCCTTCCCCCACCCCCTTGCAATTTCATGAACATTTTAGAATCACGCTGTCATGTTTAATGAAAAACCAATTTTACTATTTTTAAATGACACTAATTCTTCCTATTCATGAGAAACTATATAGCTCCATCTATTGAGGTCTTTTAAGATACCTTTGAGTAAGGTCTTATAATTTTCTCCATTAAGGTCTATACACAATTATTAGATTTATTTTTGAGTATTTTACATTTTTAGTTGCTATGAAAATAATATCTTTTTAAAATACAGACTTTTTTTAAAAAAGTAAGTTCCACGCCCAGCATGGATCCAATGTGGGGCTTGAACTCACAACCCTGAGATCAAGACATGAGCTGAGATCAGGAGTTGGATGCCCAACCGACTGAGCCATCCAGGCGCCCCCCACATTTTTTATTCAAGCTTTTTAAGAAAACATATCCTTGAATAAATTAATGTTTCCAACAAATAAAAATTTAAATCTATAAGTCACACTTTCATCTGGTAATGTATACAATTATATTAATAGATTTTCTAAGTTCAAACCAACCTGGAATTCCTGGTGAGGGAGCCTTTTTTATACATTGTTATATTTGACTTAATATTTTTTCTTTTAAGACTTATTTTTCCTCACATTTCATAAGTAAGATTAGTCTTTAATATCCTTTTTTTTAGTTCTGTCCTTACCTTGTTTTGGTGTCAATTTATACGAGCTTTATAAAAGCAGCTGTGGAACAATCCCTATTTTTCTCTGGAAGAATCTGTATAGTGTTGGCAACATTTGTTCCTCCAATGTTTCTTAGAACTCATGGAGAAAAACAGTCTGGGCCTGTTTCCCCCTACCTCCCTTGATAGGAAGACTTTTAACTGCAGATTAAGTTTTTTGAATGATTATCTGGCAATTCTGGGTTTTTCTTTTTCCTGTGTCCATTTTTGCTTTAAAAAAATGTGTTTTCCCCAGTTGTTGAATGTACTTGTTCCCTATTCATCCATTAGATTAAACCTGTTAACAGTTTTTCAAATCTTCTACATCCCAATTTTCCATCTTTCTCCAATCGACAGTTAATTTATCAACTATTCAAAGAGATGGGTTAAGAATCCTCCTACTACAATAGCAGACTTTGCAGATCTATTTTTATTTATCTGTTTTTTGCTTTATATATTTTTCTGTACATACAAGTTCACAGTTATTACACCTTCCTGAAAAATTGTACCTTTTATCATTACATAGCAACTATTTTTAGTAATGCTTTCTGTCTAAAATCTACTTTTCTCCGGTATCAGTATAGTTATGCCAGTTTTCTTTCAACTGGCATTTGCTTCCAATATCTTTTTCTATCCTTTTATTCTCAAATGCTCTGTGTTATTTTTTTGGAGATGTGTCTTATAAACCACATATACTGGATTTGTTTTATTATCCAGCCTAATATGCGTTGTCTTCTCACTAATTATTTGATCCATTTGCATTTATATTGATTACGCACAGATCTAGATGTAATTCTACCATCTTATTTCGTGCCTTTTACTTGTCGTCTTAACTTTTTTAAAATGTTTCTCCTTTTCTCTTTTCTTGCCTTCCTTTGGAATGAACTTTTTTCTCATTTCATGTTTTCTCTTCACTGTTTTGGAAGTTAAAGACTCTAATGGTTGGCCCAAATTTAAGATCCACCTTTACTTTAGCATATTACACAGGTTAATAATATCTTCACCCTATTCCTCAACAACACAAGGGCCTGCGAGTACCTCAGCTCCTAGGACCAGGATCTTTGCTCAGTGTTTCCTCCTGCAGCTCAGTCCTTTATTCAGTGACTGTTACCTTTCTGCCTGAAGTACAGAAAGTGAAGTTTCTCTAGTTAGGGTCTATTATGGTAGAGAACTCTCTCAGCTCTTGTTTAATTGAAAAAGTCTTTTAATTTCTTTTATTCACAAATGGGAGGTTTTCCTGAGTAAATAATTCTAAAATGATAGTTATTTTGTCTCTGAATTTTGAGGATACCCCTCTAAGATCTTCTAGCTTCCATTATTGCTATTGAGAAGTCAGATGTTAGGCTAATCGTCCCCTTCGTGAGAATCTGTCTTTTCTCTCTGGCTGTTCTCAACATCTCTCTCAGTTCCGCGGTTTTACTATAATACACGTAGGAATGGGTATATTAATATATATATATTGCTTAGGATTTTTTGAGTTCTTGAATTTGATAATTGGTGTCTTTCATTTACAATGGAAAAACTCAGCTACTATTTCTTCAAACATTAAATTTCCTACATTCTCTATTTTTTTCTTACGGAACTCCAATTAAATGTATTTTAGATCTTTGCACGCTAGCCTCTATGGCTCTTAACCTCTCTTTTATATTTTCCATCTGTTGTCTTTTTATGCTATATTCCAGGTTATGATTTCCACAACTATTTCTCAGTTCCCTAATTCTCTTCGGAGCTATGTCTTATCAGCTACTTAACACATGTATTCAGTTTCTTGTGTAAATTATGTCTCATATGTCTCAGTTCTAGAAATTTTATTAGGCTCTTTGTTAACTGATCATTTCTCAAAGTCTCTTTTTTCTTTGCCAGACTTATAATAATCTGCTTCTTCATTTTGTATGAATTTTTTTTCTGTATTATAACTACTATATATCTGGCCTCTGTGAATCTGAGTGAATCTGATTATACCATTTGTTTCTCCTGGTTCTTGTTTATGTTGGCTTTCCCTTTATGTTTTGTGATTTTTTTTAAAATTGGGAACTTATATTTCTTGAAACTTTATTTATAGGAATTATTAAAGCCTACATTAGATGCATTCTTCCAGACAGGATTTGTGTTTTCTCCTCTCAGTCTCTCTAGGAACTACCAAGTAGGAAACTTTAAACTAAATTCTTGACTACAGTTTTTTAATACAGTCAGGTAGTGTAAATTCTAACCTCAGACTCATATGTGGACTGGGTTTTGGTTAGGAATTCTCACGAGAGACTACCTTTTCTTCCCTTTACCAAATGCCAAGGCCCAAACAGCCAATTTCCTTACTATTTCCCTTGGGGAGGAGGAGAATGAGTTCAGTCACATTGGTGTCACTTTCTATGGGTTCCTTCTTTATGCTCTGGTCTTTGATCCAATCTCCTCCCTTGCCTGGACCCTGAGCTCTGTCCCCTATCTCTAAGCCTGGTCTGCTGTGAATGAAGTTCTAGGTTACCAAGAACTGGCACATGTCCTGAAGGAAGCTGCCACCTGCAAGTACTTATTTATCCTTTTGGATTTGGGCTTCTCAACATTTTTGACCTCTGATGAGTTCTCTTATTTTTTGCCAACTGAGCAGCCCTTAAATTTTTTTTTTTTTTTTAGCTTAGGAACACTGGTGTTTATTCCCGTATGATTTTAAAGGCTATCTTCTTTTCCATATTGCTAGGAAATGAAACTTGAAATTTTTTTAAAAAAATATTTGAGTATAAAGGGAAGGAGAGACATGCAGAAAAAGCTACAGCAGGATAGAGTCAAGAAAGTGTTCCTTTTTTTTTTTTTTTTCTTAATTCAGGAGAACTTAAATTTATAGGCTATGGGAAAGAAAGAAAAAAAGGAGGCAGAGGTTAAAGATGGAGATGATGGAGAAAATGAAGAGGACTATTGGACAGAGGGAAGTTTCAAGGCAGAAGAGGAGGTCAGAAGGAGGATACAGATGAAAAGACTGGCTTTGAATAGAGATAGGTGTGGTAGGCTGAACAGTGGTCCCCCAAGATCTCCACATTCTAATCCTTGGAGCTTTTCAATATGTTACCTTATGTGCAAAGAGACTTTGCAGGTGTGATTCAATTAAGGACCTTGAAAAGGGGAGAGTATCCTGGATTGTCTAGGTGGGCCCTAAATGTAACCACAGGTGTCCTTAGAAGACAGAGGTTTGACTCCAGAAGAGGAGAAAGCAATACGAGGACAGAAGCAGAGATAGGAGCCATGGGCTTTGAAGATGGAGGACGGAGCCACAGCCAAAATATGCAGCAGCTGAAATAGGCATGGCAACGGATTCTCCCCTCAGAGCTTCCAGAAGGAAACAGCCCTGCTGACAGCTTGCCTTTAGCCCAGTGAAAGTGATTTCAGACTTCTGACCTCCAGAACCTTAAGAGAATAAATGTATTGTTTTCGGCCCTCGGTTTGTGGTAATTTGTTACAGCAGCTGGAGGAAAAGATACAGAAGGAGCACCTGCGCTGACAGCTTAGCAATGGGCCTTTCTCTAACACGTTCGGCTGGAGAGTCAAATTTGGGTAAAGTAATGTTCAAATTTTGACCAACTTGTATGTATTAAAAATCCTTAGTATTGTCAAACTTAATCTAAATGAATTTAAATTGAAAAATACCTTGCTTTAATTCAAACGCATCTAGGGGAACACGGACACGCACGTAAAATCAAGTGACGCATATGATCTAATGATGTTTAAGCAACGGAGTAGAAGGGGTATTTCAATTGGCATAATGGTGACTACAGCAAGCTGTAGTAATTTTTTTTAAGATTTTATTATTTTTTTAATATCTCTACTCCCAACGTGGGGCTCAAACTTACAACCCTGAGGTCAGCTGTTGCAAGCTCCACCCGCTAAGCAAGCCGGACGCCCTAAGCTGTAGTCATTTCAGTCAACGCTCTCCCTAGTGCAGCGTGTGGAGGCGGGGAATATCTTGCCCCCGAGAGAGTCCTGTGCTGCACCGGTACAGATCGGGGAATTCAGCAACTTGCCCAATGTCACCCAGCAGTGAGTGCCAGAGCTCTTAGCTCCATAAATGTTTGTAGATAAATACATGGTGACTTTCAGGCTCATCCAGCAACAGTCTGAGCAACAATGTGAAGAAGAGTCACAAAGCCCAAAAGGCCCAGGACAGGTCTCTGATCAGGTAAAACCATCTGGGTCTGTCAGGAGTGTCCAGATCTCCTTGTCTGCATCTCCAAATTTCAGCCCCCTGCTTTTTTCTCAGAACTTCTCCCATTCCACTCTGATGCTTGAGGTCACCTTTGCGGGGCAGGGGCGTGTCCAGGTATCTGGCTAGCACCTGACTCTGGGGCCTCACCAACTCTGCTCCTGTTACCTGTCTGGCTGTCGAGGCCTCGCTACACTCAATGTTGCCTCCCTCTGGGCCGGCTACTCTTTGTGCTGGTGCCGTATGGGACTCTACTGCCACAGAACCCAAGAACGTGTGAACAAAACAACGACAGCCTAGAATCTTCCAGAAAATAAAATATAACTGGGCAACTGAATAAAAGAGAAGTTGAGAGCCACTACAACATTAATGAAATAAAACAGGCACTACTTACGCAGGTGGACTATCACCACAATATTTTCCGATTCTTTTAGCGTCATTGGCTTCTCCGCCATTGAACACAGCCACGAAATCGTATCGGCAATAGTTATCACGCTCAACATCAAACTTCTCAAATTTCAGTTCTATAAGCTTTAGAGAAAGTACAACATCAGAAATACCAAGATAGGGGCGCCTGGGTGGCTCAGTCGTTAAGCGTCTGCCTTCGGCTCAGGGCGTGATCCCAGCGTTATGGGATCGAGCCCCACATCAGGCTCCTCTGCTATGAGCCTGCTTCTTCCTCTCCCACTCCCCCTGCTTGTGTTCCCTCTCTCGCTGGCTGTCTCTATCTTTGTCGAATAAATAAATAAAATCTTAAAAAAAAAAAAAAAAAGGAATACCAAAATAGCGCTGAGGAAGCATCTCAAATGGAAATCTTCCTCTCCCTAGATCCGTAGGATTTTCCTTGGTAAAGAATGTGTTCATTCTGTTTGAATTATTTGTTTCTTGTTGTTTTCATATTTCTTCTGTAGTTAACAAAACTGCAGTATTCTTTATTTTTAATCATTCCAAAAGATCATCCTTAATTAAGATCTTAACTTTAAGAGACCTGTTCACCTACAGTCACAAACGTATGGGAACACCACGTAACCCTAACCACCTACATTAAGACCATAACTGGATACGTGTTGGAGTGGGAAGCGCGGGTTCATACCAACTTCCTTCTTCTCTGAGATGTCCCCGATAGGTAGTGTGTGTCGAGGTGGGCCGTATGTATTACTTGTTTGTGTAGGTGAGGTGGTGGCTAGAGCTGTTCCTCTTTCAAGGGAAGGAAAATGACATTCCTGTCACGTGTAAGTAGGGAAATTCTTTAGGACCAGAGATTCAGGAAGTGGGGACTGACTGGGAGTCGTCTTGAAGTATGTTTGAAAAGTGTGCCTACTGAGTTGAGCACA